>NC_142475.1:52531060-52834090 GCF_049115385.1 Moschus berezovskii | reverse complement strand
GGATGGGTGGCCAGATGTCATCCAATAAACCCTGCCTGGGGTACCATCTGGTCTCTGCTTTCTATTTATCTCATTTTAAAAACAAAACCCACAAGACTCCATGAGGTCATGTTTAAAAATAAAAACAAAACATCGCAAAGGTCCATTTCCATCCCTCATTTCTGTCTTGATACCAGAGGCCACGCCCCCAGCATGACATCCGTGGGGAATGACTAACACCCGGAAAGATGTTTGGATGAGTTTACTAAGTAAGAGATATGCTGAGAATCCGGAGAAAGGTTCACAGACTTCTGCTTCAAATGCACAGACTGTCATCTTGCTTCAAGCTAACGTTTCAGCCCCTGTGACCACTTGCCACCTTCAACTCTCCCAAACCCAACCACCTTCTCTCTTTTAAATTTTTTTTCTTTTCTTTTCTTTTTTCAGATTGTCTGCAGATGCTATTTCTCTGTTACCTTTGAGAATTATCATAACCGAATAGAGAGATTTTGGCTGTGAGGCCCATATACTAGGTGGTCCCATTTTCCAGTCTTCACTAAGCAGTACTCTTAGCAGTACCCACAAACATCTTAGTGAATGGACAGACGTGCTCTCAGTCTTGGAGCCACCACAGCTTAACCCTCCAGGACTACCTCCCTCTTGGGACTTCTCCCTGTCTTTGCAGGATGGACGAGGAGTCATCAGAGGGGCTCCTCTTCAAAGACCATGACTTCTCCTCTGACTTGCTGAGGCAGCTCAATGACTTGAGGCAAAATCGGATCCTGACCGACGTGAGCCTCTGTGCCGGGGCCTGGGAGGTCCCCTGCCACCGCAACGTGCTGGCCTCCAGCAGCCCCTACTTCAGGGCCATGTTCTGCAGCAACTTCCGGGAGAGCCGAGAAGCCAAGGTCCAGCTGAAAGGCCTCGATGCCTCGACTCTGGAGCGAATCGTCCTGTATGTGTACACGGGCGAGGCGCACATCACTGTGGAAAGCGTCCTGCCCCTGATGGAGGCCGCGTCCATGCTGCAGTACCCCAAGCTGCTCGAGGCCTGCTCCTCCTTCCTCCAGAGCCAGCTGACCCCCAGCAACTGCCTGGGCATGACCAGACTCTCTGAAATCTTCAGCTGTGAGACCCTCCGGAAGAAAGCCAGGGAGGTGGCCCTGACGTATTTCCCAGAGGTGGCCGCGTCGGCTGACCTGAAGGAGCTCTGTGCCTTGGAACTGAGAGACTACCTGGGGGACGATGGGCTGTGTGGGGAGGAGGAGAAGGTGTTCGAGGCCCTCATGGTTTGGATCAAGCATGACCTCCAGACCCGGAAGCGATACGTGCAGGAACTGTTCAAGCAGGTCAGGCTGCAGTACGTCCACCCGGCCTTCTTCCACCACTTCATTGCCAACGACGCCCTCCTCCAGTCCTCGGCCCCCTGCCAGACCATCCTAGAGACCGCCAAGAGGCAGGTGTTTTCTCTGTACAGCACCACTAGTTCCGCGGGCCTCCAACCTCTGTGTCATGTCCCGCCAAGAAACTCTTACCAAGACTTCCTCATCCTCTTGGGCGGAAGGAAGGACAACCAGCAAACCACCAGGGACGTCCTGCTGTACGACGGACAGACCGGCCGGTGGCAGAGCCTCGCCAAACTCCCGGCCCGCCTGTACAAGGCCTCAGCCGTCTCCCTGCACCGCAGTATCTACATGCTGGGGGGCGTGGCTGTGGGGAGGGGCGTGGCTGTGGGGAGGGGCGTGCCCAGTGCCAAGGTCTACGTCTTCTCCCTGACGCTCAATCAGTGGAGGCCGGGGCAGCCCATGCTGGCGGCCCGCTACTCCCACAGAAGTGCTGCCCACAGGAGCTTCATCTTCTCCATCGGGGGGATTGGCGAGGGGCACGAGGTCATGGGCTCCATGGAGAGATATGACAGTGTCAGCAACGTCTGGGAGAGGATGGCCAGCATGCCAGTGGGGGTCCTCCACCCTGCGGTCGCTGTGAAAGACCAGAGACTCTACCTTTTCGGGGGAGAAGACATCATGCAGAACCCTGTGCGCCTTATCCAGGTAAACAGTACTTCCCACCATACATGTGCGCACACACACACACACACACGTATGCATACATGTATCCAGGTAAATCGGAAAAAGGCAATGGTAACCCACTGCGGTACTCTTGCCTGGAAAATACCATGGGTGGAGGAGCCTGGTAAGCTGCAGTCCATGAGGTCGCACAGAGTTGGACACGACTGAAGCGACTTAGCATGCATGCATCCAGGTAAATGGTCCTTCCCACCATACCTAAACACATCTACACACACACACACACGTATGCATGTATGTATCCAGGTAAATGGTCCTTCCCACCATACCTGCACACACGCACATACACACATATGTATACATGTGTGCACGCATGCATGTATCCAGGTAAATGGTTCTTCCCACTATGTCTACACACACACATGAGTGCATGCGTGCACACACACATGTAAAAACGCATACATGACACATTACACATGTGTATGTACTGTATGCACACACATGTATACGCACACTTGTATACATATGCATGCACACAAACACATGTATACATACATGAATGCACGTGTATGCACATACATGTGCACATACATACATATAATACATGCTTGTTAGTTGCAGGGGAAAGGAAAAGGAGGGAGGGAGGGAGGAAGGAAGTTTAATTTCAGCAAGATTTTATCCATTTATGAATTCTTTTGTGTAAGGTTAATACATACAAAGGTACATCAGATACGTCTAAAGGATCTAGCTAGAACACATCAAATGCCAGACAGTGAAGTCCTACAGGGCTTCCCAGGTGGCTTAGTGATAAAGAATCTGGCTGCCAAGAAGGAGACATGAGTTCAACCCCTGGGTCAGAAAGATCCCCTGGAGTAGGAAATGGCAACCCACTCCAGTATTTTTGCCTGGAGAATTCCATGTACAGTGAAGCCTGGTGGGCTATGGTCCATGGGGTCAAAGAGTTGAACACGACTGAGTGACGGAAAAACAACAGAAAAGAAATATTGCAGATGCTTCTAACCCAAATCAGTAAGGCCTTAAAAGAAGATTCCCAAGCCCTGGTCCATAGTCTGTTACCAAAAACCTAGGAGCCAGACCTCAGATATGCTGAATCAAAATCTGAATCTCCACATGTGGGGTCCTGACATTCACTGTTATTAAAGTTTACAGGAGATTCTAAGACACAGCCAGGTTGTGGAACCCCTGCCTTACATGACAGGTAGATGCCAATTTCACTTACACGTTCCCTGAGAAGTGTAATTAATAAAGATCAAAATGTCAGACTATTGGGTGTTTTCCAACTTTATGCACATTCTAATTTCTGTAATTCACCTTTAATAAAAAGCCTCTCTTTATTTTTTTACTTTTTGGTCACACATGTGGCATGTGGCATGTGGGATCTTGGTTCCCCAACTGGGAATCAAACCCAAGCCCCCTGCATTGGAAGCACAGAGTCCCAACCACTGGACCACCAGGGAAGTCCCTCTCCTAAAGATGATCAAGGAGGCCCCTGAGATCTGCTCTGTTCATTTAGAGGAGTTACATTGGGTGCCCTGGGGACACGGACATGAGCTGTAAATCACACCGACTCTCCAGGAGCTTAGGAGAGAACGGATAGAGGGGTGCTCTAAGAGGTCCCCTCAACCAGTCTGGAGGGAATCTAGGTGGGTGTGAGGATGGAGAGGCCTTTGGCGAGAACTCTGTGAGGTTGGCTTAAGTGGACTTTAGCAGATAGGCAAGAGAGGAGGGGAGGAGGTGAGGATGGAGGGCAACAAAGGAAGAGGATGCGGTGGACATAGGACTCTGACTGGGACCGCGCTGGGCAGGCAGCCTCTCTGAGCAGATGAGCCTGCCATCTGGAGGAGGAGTCAGCCTCTGCTACCGAGGGAGAGGTGGTGTTCCTGGGTAAGGGGATCACTGGCAGAAGATCCTAAAGCAGAAAGGGGGTGCAGCCCATCCCCTGGAGGAACCGAAAGCTTGACAAGTTGGTTGTAACATAGAGGGAGGGGCAGAAAGGTTGTGCACCAAGGCGGAGCTGGGGGTGGTCAGCCCCCCTGTAATCTCCATCAGCCCCCTTCCCAGGTCATACTGAGCAACTCCTTCTACCCAGATTGCTGCCCCTGAGCCCTTCCTACAGAACTTCTAGAACATTCTTGGGGGATGAGTGTTTGTGTTGATGAGGCTGGTCTGGCTTTCCAGGCCTTATCAAGGAATTGGGGTTCAATCCTGAGAGTAGGAGGGTAGGTGAAGTAGTCAAATTAGCATTTTTAGAATTTCCTTTGTATGCTTCATGGGCTTCCCTGGTGGCTCACCTGCTAAAGAATCCACCTGCAATGTGGCAGATCTGGGTTTGATCCCTGGGTTGGGAAGATCCCCTGGAGAAGGGAAAGGCTACCAACTCCAGTATTATGGCCTGGAGAATTCCATGGACTGTATAGTCCATGGGGTTGCAAAGAGTCGGACACGCTGAGCAATTTTCACTTCACTTGGATGCTTCATGCAGAAGGAACTGGAGGAGGCCTGAGTAGACAAAGGAAGGAGAACTGCAGATCTTTCTAGAGGTCCAGGCAAGGTCCAGGATGATGGCAGCTTGGACTAAGTTGGTGCCAGTGACGACACAGAAAAGTGATCATTTCTATTCAATCCTTTCCTTGTTTTTCTCTTCCCATCACTTCTCCAGCCCACATTTCCCACTCCTCCCTGACCATCTAGGCAGATTCTAAGCCCGTTCCAGATTTCACTCATGTACTTGAGCCAAGACAGACATGTTCTGCGCCCCTCCAAACTCTGGCCACACCATTCAGATTTATAATAAAGTGCTTCTATGAAAAGCTAGAGCCCCTCCTGTTTAAAAAAAAACCCTATTTTTCAAAATTAAGTCAGCAAATATGTTGATGATTTTCACATTACAAAATTGTTATCAATTATTAAGAATAAATGCAAAGCTCAAAAGAGTTTATAAGCTATCTCATCCAGAAATGCACAAGACAATCCAACAAGAATCTTAAAAAAACAAAAACCAAAACCCAAAACACTAACATGTGAGTGATCCTTTTGCCCTGCAGTCCGGAGAAGCAGAAAATGGGAAAAGAATCAGTTTGGAAGCTCTTCTTATCTACTTAGAATTTAACTTTGTCATGGAAATTGTACTCATTCAGATATATAGTTCAGGATGAATGCTTGGGTTACTTTGGGGAAGGCTGGGTTTTCAGATATAGGGACAAAGATTTCTTCATCAGATAGTTTACCTGCATGCAAGCATTCTTTTAAAGGACTAAACTGCCGTGGCGGGGGTGGGGGCGTGGGGGAGTGGTTACTGTGCAAATTGTGTATGTAGATATACCTTTCTACCTGGCCTTCTTTCCGCTTCCATTGCAGGAGGGCATTAGGCAAACCCTCTACCATAACAAAGTATCACTTCCTCCAGGGTCACAAACCATCCTTTGTTGTCCTTGCCTCAGCCTCTCTGAGGGTATCATGAGAATTGTGAGCAAATGTTTAATCTATTTTTGAAACCATCTTCAAAACTGATAAAGAAGAGCAAGCCAGGAGGCAGTTACTCAAGTAAAATGCAATCAGTGTTTGCTTTCCTCCAAGAATCTTATTTTTCAGAGTGTCACCTGCATATTTGCAGATGGTTTAAAACACAAGGCTTGCCAGCCATTGTGGTTGAACCTGTCTCTAGAGGTGGCCTCTTCTATGTTTCACCAACTTTGAGAACTGACAGAGACTTCAAGAGAGCTTCAGTCTCGAAAGCCTCCATCAAGAAAAGTCACACAGGAGAAAAAGGAATGTAAATTGGTGCAGCCACTATGGAGAATGGTATGGCAGTGGTGGTGGTGGTTTCGTTGCCAAGTCATGTCCGACTCTTGCGACCCCTTGGACTGTAGCCTGCCAGGCTTTTCTGTCCATCAGATTTCTTAGGCAAGAATGTGTTGCCATTTCCTCCTCCATGGGGTCTTCCTGACCCAGAGATCAAACGCATATCTCCTGCACTACAGGCGGATTCTTCCCTGATGCGTCACCAAGGATTCCCATGGAGAACAGTATGGAAGTTCCTTAAAAAATGGAAATAGTGTTATCATACGATCCTGCAATCCCACTTGTGGACATATATCTGGAGAAAACCATAATTCAGAAAGATGCATGACTCCAATACTCATTACAGCACTATTAGCAATAGTCAAAACATGGAAGCAACCTAAATGTTCATCAACAAATGAATAAACATGTGGTACATATATATAATGGAATATTACTCAGCCATAAAAAAGAATGAAATAATGCCATTTGTGTAACATGGATGGACCTAGAGGTTATCATACTAAGTGAAGTAAGTCAGACAGAGAAAGACAATCATATAATATCACTTATATGGGGAACCTTTAAAAAAGAGAGAGAGAGAGATACAAATGAACATATTTACAATACAAAAACATAGAAAACAAACTTATGGTTACCAAAGGAGAAAGCTGGGGTGGCAGGCAAATAAATTAGGAGATTGGGATTAACATTTACACACTACTCCATATAAAATAGATAACCAACAATACCTGAAACTAACACAATATTGTAAATCAACTATACTTCGATTTTTAAAAACCTACCAAAGGGACTTCTCTGGTGGTCCAGTGACTTTGAGTTTTCATTGTAGGGGGCATGGGTTCAAGCCATGGTTGAGGAACTAAGATCCAGTATGCTTTGCATGGTGTGGCCAAAAATACAAACAGTTACCAAATATCTTTAAATACTACGGATTCTTTACCAGCTGAGCTACCAGGGAAACTTGACTAAGCACCAGATATCTTTAAACACTACTAATACTGTAATAAATGCAAATTAAAGTAGTACACGATTTTTTAAAATCTTTTAAAAAGAAAAGAAAAGCCATACCTCCATGGCTCCAAGCAGAGCCATGAGTGTGGTGAATAAAAGCATGGACTCTGGGCTCTTCCACTCAGTCTAGCTGTGTGACCTTGGGCATGTTACTTAACCTCTCTCAGCCTCAGTGGTCTAATCTGAAAAATGGAGGGAAGTAGTGGTATCCACATCATAGGATGGTTGTGAAAATCAAATTTGGTAAAATGATAAAATATAAGGCCTTTAATATTAAAAAGCAGAGACATTGCTTTGCCAACAAAGGTCCGTCTAGTCAAGGCTATGGTTTTTCCAGTGGTCATGTATGGATGTGAGAGTTGGACTATAAAGAAAGCTGAGCACTGAAGAATTGATGCTTTTGAACTGTGGTGTTGGAGAAGACTCTTGAGAGTCCCTTGGACTGCAAGGAGATCCAACCAGTCCATCCTAAAGGAAATCAGTCATGAATATTCATTGGAAGGACTGATGTTGAAACTGAAACTTCAATATTTTGGCCACCTGATGTGAAGAACAGACTCATTTGAAAAGACCCTGATGCTGGGAAAGATTGAAGGTGGGAAGAGAAGGGGACAACAGACGATGAGATGGTTGGATAACATCACTGACTCGATGGATATGAGTTTGAATAACTCCAGGAGTTGGTGATGTACAGGGAGGCCTGGTGTGCTGCAGTCCAGGGGATCGCAGAGTCGGACAAGACTGAGCAACTGAACTGAACTGAATATGGTGGCAATTATATTTCACACAGAAAGAATTTTCGGTGAAGAATATTGGAAAGTTTTTGTTCCTGCTTTTCTTACGTGAAGTCCATCCCATATCGCTCATAAACTAATTTACATTTGATATTTAAACTTTAAACTGAGGGATTTAATTGGAGTACATGTCTGGGAAGGCTTCCCCAGCGGCTCAGCAGTAAAGAGTCCACCTGTGATGCAGAAGACCAAGAAGTGGGTCAGGAAGATCCCCTGGAGGAGGAAATGGCAACCGATTCCAGTATTCTTGCCTGGATAATCCCGTGGACAGAAGAGCCTGGCGGGCTACAGTCCACGGGGTTGCAAAGAATCGGACACGACTGAAGCGACTGAGCACGCGCACACACGTCTGAGAATCATGTTTCAGACCAAGGCCAAGAAATCCCGCCCCATCTCTTTACTCTTTCTTCCTTTCCTCATGCTTCCTTTTTTTTTTTTTTCCTACAATTCTAATGACTTTCAGGCATGACCTGTTCAAAAGCCTTCCTCGTTTAGACCCAGATTTATTCTTGGCCCTAAGACCCTCTCAGATAGACTGGAACATGTTGAAATCTAAACATGAGCCAGAAATAAAAATGATTCAAAGATCATTGGTTTTATGCAAGTCCAAGTTGCTCCATTTCTCATTGAAAAGAAAGAAATGTTCCAAGCAAGGTAAGCAAACACATACTATCAACTCAAATGCATAACTCTCAGTCCATTCCACAGAAGCACAGCCACTGATCTCATGGGCCACATAAAGACCAATTTCTGGTAACAGTTTCTTCATTCAGTTATATAGTTATATTTTGTTTATTGATGGCAAGATACCTATATTTTCAGAACCGGAGAAAAAATGCAAAGAAAGAAATCACTGCTCTTCTACCCTCTTAACTACTCCTTTTACTTCTTAAAAACATATATCACTTTAAAATGCAGTGCCATGATTTTATTTCTCCCTCAGGTTTATCACATTTCCAGAAACACATGGTTCAAAATGGAGACGAGAATGATAAAGAATGTGTGTGCCCCTGCCGTTGTGCTTGGGGAGAGGATTGTCATCGTGGGAGGTAAGTTTGAACGGAGGATCACAATGCCAGACACAAACCTGGCATCTTTCCTGGGTAAAAGGGTCGCTGATAGACAGGTGCTGTCCTATAAGACAGCCTTTTTAAAAGCACATAACTGAACCACTGTGCTGTACACCTGGAAGTTACACAACACTGCAAGTCAACTATACCCCCGAATATAAAATAAAAATTAAATTTAAAAAATAAGGAAATAAAAGCACATCTATCCAGCTAGGGGAGTGTGGACAACTTGACAAAGCTATTTTCTCATCCAGAAGTCTCTCTCTGTCTTTGTCTGTAAAAAAGGAATGAAATAATGTAATATCTATTTCACAGAGTTGTGATCATAAAATGTGATCACCTATCTAAACCACTTAGCACTATCCCAGACCCAGGGCAAAAACTAAAAAGAAAAAAAAAATGGTATTGTAAATAAGACTAGCTGCTAAAGGATAATTTCTCTGCAATTGCAGGATGTTACAGTTAAGAGCGGAGAAGGCAATGGCAAGCCACTCCAGTACTCTTGCCTAGAAAATCCCATGGATGGAGGAGCCTGGTAGGCTGCAGTCTGTGGGGTCACTAAGGGCTGGTTGGGGGCAGGGGGCAGATAGACCTGGCTTCACATCCTGACTATGCCACTAACTGTCTGCTCTTAGACAAGTTTTTAATGTCTTTGTGCTTGTGTTTTCTGATCTGTAAATGGGGGTCCTAAAAGTACCCACCAGATAAGGCTGTTGTGGGGACCCACTTCTGAGCTCCCAAAGCTCCTTCTTGGAATCGATAAGGCTCTTGAATGAGCATATATGAAAGATGAAACAGCCAATGAAGCTGAGAGGCCACTGGAATCTGTTCTCAGTTGAAGAATGACATGTGTGCTGCCTTCACTCTGAGTTAAGATGCAGAGACTTGGGACTTCCCTGGCACTCCAGTGGTTAAGACCCCACACTTCCACTGCACAGGGCACAAGCTCAATCCCCGGTTGGGGAACTAAGATCTCACATACCACGCAGCATGACAAAAAATAAAATTAAAAAAAAAAAAAAAGACGCAGAGACTCAAGTCAGATAGATCCAGGTCCAGACCCCAGCTTAACGAAACATTCCTCGCTTTAGTAGTTCAAAGTACAGCCTCAGGGTTAGGCGATGGCAGAGATCAGACAGGTCCCCAGACTGCCCACCTCCAGTCCCAAATAAGCATCGCTGACCTTCTCGATATGCCATTTGGTTTTCAGGTTACACGAGGAGGATCCTTGCTTATGACCCTCAGTCCAACAAGTTTGTCAAATGCGCGGACATGAAAGACCGGAGGATGCACCACGGGGCCGCGGTGATGGGAAACAAGCTCTACGTGACCGGCGGGCGGCGGCTGACCACGGACTGCAGCATCGAGGACTCGGCCTCCTTCGACTGCTACGACCCCGAGACGGACACCTGGACGTGCCAGGGGCAGCTGCCTCACAAGCTCTTTGACCACGCCTGCCTCACCCTCCAGTGCATCCCCCACCACGCCACCGTCCCCTGAGTCCCGTGAGAAACTGAGAAGCCATCTGTCCTAGTCAGGATGCTCTGGTTGCAAGAGACAGAGCCCAGCTCCAAAAAGCTTAACCCTTGAAGGGTGCAGGGGGAGCTAACAGAACGGAAAGTTCCAGAGCCTGGAGGCCTGGGACCAAGCACACTGCTGGCAGAACACTGTCTCTTGCTCGATCTCTATCTGTGTCTTTTCTCTCTGTGTGCCTCCCTCCTTCTCCGCCTCATCTGTAGGCTTCTTTATCCACACAGTGTGGAAACAATGGCAACTGATAAATCCAGACCCACACTCTCTGGCTTCAGAAAAGAACTTTACCATTATCCATATAATAACTGCTCCCCCAGAACGATGCTGATTGGCCCTTTTTGAATTCCAAGCCTCCCTCTTGAGCCGATCACCATTTCCAGTGGCTGTGCTACTATAGTTGGCTTGTCCTGGATTGTGTCTCTGCAGGCCAAGGTGGGGTTAACAGTCGCTGCTGACAAGCTATCTAAACTGCACATAATGGATAGAAGTAGTTTCCCAGTGCAAGAAATAAATGCTGAGCTCACAAAACCACATCTTTCCAGAACATCCTGGAAATTCAGAATGCGAGGGCAAAGAAACCCTGCAGGGTCCCTGGAAGTCCTTCTTCCAGGGGGCATCAGGAACAACAGGCCTTGACTGTGATTCTCTGTGGGCTTCCCAGGTGGTTCAGAGGTAAAGCATCCACCTGCCAATGCAGGACACGTGGGTTCGATCCCTGGGTGGGGAAGATCCCCTGGAGGAGGGCATGGCAACCCACTCCAGTATTCTTGCCTGGAGAATCCCATGGACAGAGGAGCCTGGTGGGCTACAGTCCATGGGGTCACAAAGAGTCAGACACAACTGAAGTGACTAAGCACATCCACACACTAGTTCTCTGCATTCTAGGATGTAGCGCATTGGAATGCCAGAAGAGCATGTGAAACTCGGTATCTAGTACCTGCCAAATTATCTGCACCGCCACAAAAAAAATAAAGTGTGTTTCTCCTGCCAAGTGATGCTTTTCTCCAGCCTCCAGGGAGCTATAAACCTGCAGAATTTATCAAGATTTTCATTTTGGTAAATGTTATAAGAATTGCTGTCCTAAGGAAAGCCAACAAATTCCTTCAGAGTTTACCGCAATCGCGGCCCTTCCAATGCCAGGGCTGGCCATTTCCCTATGGCCCTCTTTATCTCAAAGTGTTTCCACGCTGGCTCAGTCCCACACCTGGGAATTAGCTGAAGCTGCTGGCACATTACAGTCACCTGGGAAGAAGTCTGAAAATAGGGCCAAGCCTCACTGAGGATGCACAGATGGGGATTCTCAGAGGCAGGGTCAGAGCTCTGGGTTTTGTTTTTTTTTGTTGTTGTTTTCTTCAGCCACACCACGCAGCTTGCAGGATCTTAGTTCCCCAACCAGAGACTGAACCCTTGCCCACCTCGGCAGTGAAAGTGTGGAGTCCTAACCACTAGACCACCAGGGAAGTACCCAGAGCTCTGTACTTTTGAAAAGCGTCCCAGATGACTGTAACGTATGTGCACTCAGGTCCAGAACCACCACCCTTCAGTTGCGGGCACTGAAGACATTCACTTGCTGGTCCTATTCCCATCCTGTCCTGCCAGCCCCACCCCAGCCCAGCGGCGGAGGCCAAGTCCTCTCTCTGCCAAGGGGAGTGTCCAGAATGGGCCTTACTGCCCTGAGCCTGCATCCCGGTGCCCCCCAGCTGAAGCCTTCCTCCCCACCTGGCTCTCCAGGTCCATGTTCTGGACTTTTCACTTCCTCCCAGTTTGCAGTTTTCACACTCCTTCTCCTGCTGAGGTCTGAAGCTCTGCCCTGCTCCCCAGACCACTTCGCTGTTGTCCAGACACCCTCCCCAGATGGTCAGCACCTGAGCTGTTGGCTGGCCTTACTCCAGCTTTTTCTCTCTGAACCTCTCTGAGTAGGCGCTCAGTCTCACCTTTCCCCTGACCCTGTAACCATGAAGGCAACCAGTGACTCCATAAGAGCCCACACAGGGAGCCCACTTTCCCTTCACGTCTGACTTGACTGGTCAGCAGCATATGACACAGCGGACCCTGCCTCCATCTTGAAATACCTTCCTCTCTCGCCTCTGGAACAACCACTCTCTTACTTCTCTTCCTTCTCCCTGCAGCTCACGCTTGTCTCCCTGCTTTCCTGGAGACTATGTGGTGCTTTACTAACCTCAGTGCTTAGCCCTGAAAACTTTTCACTCCCTGGATAAAGAGCCTACCTGCCAATGCAGGAGACATAAGAGGTGTGGGCTTGATTCCTGGGTCGGGAAGATCCCCTGGAGGAGGAAATGGCAACTCACTCTGGTATCCTTACCTGGAGAATCCCATGGACAGAGGAGCCTGGTGGGCTACAGTCCATGGGGTCACAAAGAGTCAGACACAACTGAGCAACTCAGCACATCACTCCCTGGGTGCATGAGCTCACCCAGGGCCTGGCTGCCCACACTGCCCCTCTACTGCCGACTGGCAGCTTTCTCTGTCTCTAGACCCCACTGCGTGCCCTGCATCTCCATGTTGATGTTAAGGAGACACTTCAAACTAAACATGTTCAAGATCACTCTTTTCTCTCCAGGACAACCCCTTCTATGGGTTTCTCCATCCTGGGAGAGAACAATACACTCTCCCAGTTTCTCAGGCCCAAAGCCTCAGACACTCCTCTTGGCTCTTTCTCTCACACCTCCCTCTGTTTTTTCCAAGAATATCCAGAGACCGATGGCACCTCACCACCCACAGCTCTGCCTCTGGTCCTGGCCAACACCTTGATTCCAGCTAAACCATCACTGTTGTTTCCTCACAGGCCTCTCTGCTTCCATTTTGCCCCTGAACCTTTTCTCAACACAGCAGCCTGAGTGACCTTCAGTTCAGTTCAGTTCAGTTCAGTCTCTCAGTTGTGTCCGACTCTTTGCAACCCCATGGACTGCAGCATGCCAGGACTCCCTGTCCATCACCAACTCCCAGAGTTCACTCAAACTCATGTCCATTGAGTCAGTGATGCCATCCAGCCATCTCATCCTCTGTCGTCCCCTTCTCCTCCTGCCTGCCATGTACCTGGAGTGGTCTTTCCTACACTCAAAAGTGAGACAGAATCGATCACCTCCTGTTCCCTCCAGAGCCTTCCCAGTTGTCTCAGGCCACCTGCAGGGATTCACAAGCTAGCTCCCCCACCAGCCCCAGTCACCTCTCTGCTCTGATCTCTGGATCTCACCTCCCAATATGTCCCCCATTTCTTGTTCAGCCTCAGCCTCCAGCTCACACACTTCCAGCAGTTCTCCACTTTCTGTTTCCAAGCTTGCTGTGCCCTCCGCCAGAAAATGCTTGCCCAGTTCATAACCATGTGGTTTGCTCCCTGGAGTCTCTGCTGATGGCCTCCATCTGATCCATCCACATCTGGTCCTGTCACCAGATGACAACCCTGAAATAGACCCCAATGCCAGGCCCCTCTGTCTCCATCACTGCTTCTCTGAGTGCAGCCATCTTCCCTTCCCACCAGCCTCCTAATAGACTCACTGCTTCCATTCCTGTCCCTCTGATCCTTCCTCAAATAACAGGCAGAGTATTCTTTTAAAAATTCAGTTCTGATCATGTTACTTTCCTGTTCAAAATGATGCTAAGTCTTCCAGAGACCTTTGCATGAATCTAGCTTTTATCTAGCCTCCAGGGCTTCTCTGACCCAGCCCCTGCCTTTCTCTGTGACTTCATCTTTTGCTTCCCCTGCTTCCTACAGTCATCTCTGCTTCAATCATCCTTTCTTAGTCCCCCTCCTCTCTCTTGCCACAGGGTCTTTATACTGGTTCTTGCCCCTGCTTAATACACACCACCTCCCTCACCTCTTTACCTAATGTAATTTCAATTTATACTTGACACTCCAGATTTAAAAGTCATTGCATCGAGGAGGTCTTCCACGCCCCCCACCAGCCTGGCCTGGGTCAGGTCTCCTATTAAATGACCCCCTTGTCTCTGGGATGACCCCTTTGAAGGCCTCACCCTATCTGTGATAATCTGATCATCATCTTCCCCTCTATAGTCTTACACTTGTCCCATTTTCCTCTGCACTCCCAGAGCCAGGGCTGACTGGGCTCGGTGTCAGCCACAAGGATTGCAGATCCTCGATAAACACACGACGAGTGGATGAAAGAATTAGTAAATGGACACAGAGGCTGAATCAACACCATCTCTAGGATCTCCATCCCAAGCTCAGAGCTAAGTATGCATAGGCACTACTTTAAGCTCCCCCAGGCCCTCTGCTAAGGGAACACTCTGTCCTTCCCTCTTTCCCTCTCCTTTCCCCTCCTAAATTAAGTTTGGTGACTCTGGGTGGCACAGCGTACCTCAGTCAAGCCTGCAGGCTTTGTCCAGAAGGCCCTATTTGCCTGGAATTAGAAGGTGGCGTCTTGCCATCTATAAACTCCTTCTGTGGCCTCCAACAATCCTTCTGTCAGAGACTTGCTAATGCTTTGACTTTCTTTTCCCTTCGTCTCCATCCAATATTTAATAAGCTGCCAGAGTCTGTGGCTACTCAGAGCTCGTCTAAGTCTCCCTGGGGCACAAAACTATGTAAATTGCCTGCTGGGATTTATAAAGAAAGATGTCCCGGAGCCAAACCCATTAGGACACTCATCTCAGGCCAGCTCCATGGGTCAAATCAGATGCCGCTGTGACAGGTGCATGCCACACACCTGGGCCTCCCGAGGTCAAGCCCCATATCTGAACTGGGCTGCAAAATGACCCTCAGGACCCAAAGAATCCTTTCCAATCTGCTGAGGATAAACTCAGACCAACACGAAAGAGAGAGAAGGTTTTGGCACAAAGTGTCCTCAGTCTTGCTGGTTGAGGAGAGAGTCACAGTCCAGAGCTGAGGTCAAAATATATTTAGCCAGGAGCAGTGAAACATTTTAAGTAGAAAATGTCAGCTAGGCTGACTAATCATCTCAAAAGGCAACAGGGGAAGAGGGGAAAGGAAGCAGAGTGAAGGCTAAGCAAGAAAACATCAGCAAAAACATCAAACACCCTGTCCCAACACACAGCAGGGAGCCGGAGGGGGACTAGCAGAAGAAATGGCATCAGAGGAAAGAAACTGCAGCAGCGGAGCAGAAAGTGGGGCGCAGGAGGGGCTGCCGGCTTCAGCACCGAGACATGCCCCCTGTAACCCTGGCTCCCAGCAGGCATCCTGTAAGAAGGTCTGCTGTGCCGGGACCACCATCAGGCCACACACTGACCAGGAAATGAGCAGCAGACACTACATCGGCGGTCCCCTGGCAGAGCTACGTGGCCCCAGTGAGAGACAGTGGCTGGCATCCTGGCCCCACCCCATGCAGACCCTTCCTGACTCTCATCCCCATGAGCAGTGCTGACTCAGAAGGTGAACCACCTCCTGGAGGGTCCAGTCTCCCCTCCAGATGGTCTCCCCCTTATAATCCTGCTTCATCCTCTTTTATATTCTCTCTGTCTGATGAGGGTTTCCCAGATGGCTAAGTAGTAAAGAATCTGCTTGCCTGTGCAGGAGACGCAAGAGACGTGGGTTTGATCCCTGGGTGAGAGGGATCCTTGGAGGAGGAAATGGTAATCCACCCCAGTATTC
Source organism: Moschus berezovskii (assembly GCF_049115385.1). Lineage (NCBI taxonomy): Eukaryota > Metazoa > Chordata > Mammalia > Artiodactyla > Moschidae > Moschus > Moschus berezovskii. The sequence continues at coordinate 52,818,264 of NC_142475.1, read as the reverse complement.
TTGTCTGAAATATTCCATGGACAGAGGAGCCTGGTGGGCTACAGTCCATGGGGTCACAAAGAGTCGGACACAACTGTGTGACTGAGCATGAGCACATGCTCTGTCTGATGAATAAAAGCAAGCCCCAGATACTCACATTTTAAAAACCAAGTACCCCTGGAGGCTGAGTTTACCTTTGCCGCCTATAATAAAACTGAAACACCCTGACAAGGACAATAACTGGCTTTATTCAAACGTGTTCTCAGTACGTCTGACACCACCCTCTCCACACAGCTCCAGCACACCCCCGTGCCTTTCCAAAGGCTACTTCTGCTCCAATGCCTCCCCCAGCCCTACCTACTGAACTCTTACTTGGCCTTCACCTCCTCCACGGAACCCTTTCCAACTTTTCTACCCACCTTCCCCTCTCCGTCCCCCTCTTTATTCCAGCTCTGTTCATATTATAGCACCGTAGAGACCTGGAATGAAACCAGAAGGGGTGCTCTTCATGGAGGTGAAGACAGCCTCAGTGTCCTGTAAACCCCTGGGCCAAGTCAATCACTACTTGGCACACGGACGACGCTGAAGTGCTTGTGGAATGAATGAGTGCCTGCACAAACGACCAGGCCCTAAACACCACTGGGGTGTTCATGCTGCTGTGGGTGAGAACTAGGGCTTAATTATCAGATGCACTGGTGCATTTAACCCAGGAATGAACCCCGATGGTGCTTAAGTTTTAAAAATTATTATTGCAGACCGACCTGCTGCTGCTGCTGCTAAGTCACTTCAGTCGTGTCCGACTCTGTGCGACCCCACAGACGGCAGCTCACCAGGCTCCCCCGTCCCTGGGATTCTCCAGGCAAGAACACTGGAGTGGGTTGCCATTTCCTTCTCCAATGTGTGAAAGTGAAAAGTGAAAGTGAAGTTGCTCAGTGGTGTCTGACCCTTAGCGACTTCATGGACTGCAGCCTACCAGGCTCCTCCATCCATGGGATTTTCTAGGCAGGAGTACTAGAGTGGCTTGCCATTGCCTTCTCTAGCAGAGCGACCTAAGAACAATTAAAAACACAGACTAGAGCAGTATGAAATATGATGGGGAAGAAAATGACATGGATTTTAACCCCAGGAACACTATTCAAAATGACACAGCTGATGGCCATCAGGCGATCCAGGTCCCCAGAACTCCACATGTCCCCCGGATCATTTTGCAGAGAATCTTCCCCTTCCTCTCACCCAATCCAGTCATCTGGACTTGGACAGCATTGAGTCCTTTCCCAGCCTCAGGGACCCCAACGACCTTCCCTTGCCAACAATTGTTTATTTGTGGAAGCAGGCACAGAAATGTGGGAGCAGGAGAGACCTGGGCCTGGATTCAGGGTCTGTCACTCCCTGGCAGTGCAACTTCTAACAAGTTACTTCACTTCTCTGGGCCTCAGTTTCCACATCTGGAAAATGGGTGGACTTTTACCTACCTGAGGGATTGTTTGGAGAACAACAAGACAGATGATGGCCATTAACAGACGCAGTACAGTGTCTGACATTGAGTGGACAATGGACACAGCCAAGTTCCCTTCTCTTCCTCTGCATTAGGTATTTCTCTCTGTCTTCTTCACTGGCCAGTCTGCACGTCCCCCATGAAAAGCTTCACTCAGTACCCACGTGGACCAAGGAGACGCACTTGACACAGATAACCCTCAGCAGCTCCTCCCCTCTGGCTGCCTCAGTTTCTCATACCTGAAAACCCATTTCCTGCCTCTTGCTCACTGATCCTCCTTTGAGAGCACTGCTCTACATGCCAGGCACAGTGGTAAGGAGGTGAATGAGGCTCCTGCTGTCACTGACCAATGGAGTTTTCCCAACTGCATGTGCTCCAACCTGGGAAAAGAGTGTGGGAATGAGGGCAAGGCTCTGATACCTCCTTTAGGACTCAACTCAGACACTGTGTTGGCTCCCAGGGGTTCCCAAGGCTGCCATAACAAACTTTACCAACTCAGCGGCTTCTAACAACAGAAATTTGTTCTCCCATGTTCTGGAGGCTGGAAATCCAAAATCAAGGTATCGGCAGGGCTGGACTCCCTGTGAAGGCTCTAAGGAAGAATCTTGCCTCATCTCTTCAGCGTCCAGGGGCTCCTGGAAAACACTGCCATTCCTTGACAGGTAGCTGGATTGCTCCAATCTTTGCCTCCATCATCACACAACCTTCTCTGCATGTCCTCCTCAGTGTCCCATTGGACTTGGGGCTTACCCTAACTCGTATGATCGCATCTTGATCCTTACCTTATTATATCTGCAAAGACCTTCCTTCCAACCAAGGTCACATTCTGAGGTTCCGAGTTGACATGAACTTGGGGAGGAGGCATCATCTATCCCACATAGACAATATCTCCCCCGAGAAGGCATCCTGATGACCCGCACCATCCTCTGTCCCAGGCTGGGCCACCACGACAGACTCCTCCTTATCTTCCCTTTTCATCAGGGGCATCTCATGGGTGGGGACCATGTCAGAGAAGGTACTCAGTAAATGTGTATTGAACTGAACTAAACCATTTCATTGGAGAAGGAAACAGCAACACACTCCAGTATTCTTGCCTGGAGAATCCCATGGACAGAGGAGCCTGGTGGGCCACAGTCCATGGGGTCAAAGAGTTGGACACGACTGAGCGACTAAACCATCACAAAACCATTTCACAGGGACTAGCAACTCTTTGATGGACTCCATGGTCAATGGATACAAAATAGAGCTTCGGAGAAGTTTCCCAAAATCTCAAGGTGAGCTATGTTAGGATCCATGAGGAGAAGCCTAGGGTCAGGCACAAGAAATGATCTAAGAGAACTCATCCGTTAGCACAATGCCACCACCATGTCCTATTCTCGGTCTAGCTGACATAAGCCTTTGGGGTGACATGGTGAGAGGTTGCACGTTAACACAGAAGCCAATGCTGAGGGGGCTGGAGGGAGGAATCTGGTTTCTGAAATGTCAGCTCTCATGCAGTCTTATAGGAATTCTAGTCTTCTGTTCAAACACCACGTCATTCTCTTCATGTAGAGAGTTTGGGTTTTGTTTTCCCTGAAGATATCCACAAGTCTCTTTTCCTCTTCATTTCACGTGTTTGATTTAATTAGGATTCCAGGGCCTGTGGTCCAGAAATCCCCAGTGATGCTCCCAGAACAAGTTGATGGTCCAGACACTGGTGATTTGAGGACAGAGATTCAAGAATCCCAAGTGTTTGTAAGTTAAGGAGACGCAATCACAAGAGCCTGGTCCTATTCAAAATTGGAGGTTCTTTCAGCAATTTCCCCAAAAGACCCTCTGGCTCTCCTCACATTCAGAGACCAGAGGCCACCCTAGGGCAACTGCAAAATCAAAACCCTCTGAGACGGCCTGGAAGTGAGGCAATGTGGAGACATCCATACTCAAGATAAGACTGAGGAGAAAATAGCAGAATTCATTAGCGGAGCCTCTGAGACACTTATCTTTTGTGAAGTGTTGGAGAAGAAAACAGAATTAATCCCCACTTTGGCTATAGATGTGTTTGACTTAACTTATCTGCAGGGCAAAACTAAGGATGCTAGTGGGTTTGAGAGGGCCCAGATAATTCTTCTCTTGAGACTGAAACCACAGGGTCTGTGCACACAGGTGTAACAATTGCTTTTTACTTGATAAGTCGTGTCCAACTCTTTTGAGATCCCACGGACTGTAGCCTGCCAGGCTCCTCTGTCCATGGGATTATCCAGGGAAGAATACTGGAGTGGGTTACCATTTCCTTCTCCAGGGGATCTTCCCAGACCAGGGATTGAACCCACATCTCCTGCATTCACAGGCAGATTCTTTACCTGTTGAGCCATCAGGGAAGCCAGCATAACAATTAGCCTTCAGAAAATGTTTGCTGAGTGAAGTGATCCACGAATGACAATGACTAACATATACTACACCCCCTTACTAAGCACTCTACCCACATTACCTGGCTCAGGTATCACAAGACTCCCAGATTCTCCTCAGCACCTTCCTGAAACCCTATATAAAATACCTTCTGGAATTTCCCTGGCAGTCCAGTGGTTAAGACTCTGTACTTCCAATGCAGGGGATAAGGGTTCAATTCCTGGTCAGGGAACTAAGATCCTGCATGCTGTAAAGCCAAAAAAGAAAAAAAAAATCAACTGTCTAAAATAAAATACAGCCTCCACCCCACCCACTGCATTATTCTTTCTCACCCCTTTGTCTTTCTTTCATACCTTTCATCATAACTATTTATTATTTAATTTGCTTTCCTGACTTTATTTAGCTGATGCCCTCACCCAAATGGAAGTCCCATGAGGACGGAGAACAGGGTTGCCTTGGCCACATCTGTCTCCTTGGTTCCTGACACAGAGAAGGTAACCAACACAGGTTTGCTCAACAAATGAAGGCTCAACCCCTCCAGGAGAGGGCTGCAGGAAGACCACTCTGCAGGCAGCCAGGGGGAGGGTGGAGGAGTCCCGGGAGTTTAGACGCTGCTATTCCCATCCCACGATGAGCTACAGCTGTCAATAGAACAGCAAGGACTTGGGAAACAAGGTAGCAGAATCCACAGGGAGCTGGAACCAACTGAGCACAAAGAGGAGGAGGTGGGAGCAAGGAAGAGAGAGCACGCAGTTGCTCGCTTGACTGACTCTCGGGCTGACTGTGCCATCAGCAGAGAAGTGCAGGTCAAAGGCACAGGGAGGTTCGCCTTGGGGCTGCTGGCCAGGAGGTGGGAGCCCAGAGACAGGGACTGAGGCCTCCCATGTCCAGAGCGGTGTCCCCTGTACCCCGGGGTTGGCACAGCCCCATGGATCTGTAATCTTGCCTACGGTCTGTCTGTCTGGGGCTTCCCAGGCGGTGCAGTGGTAAAGAATCTGCCTGCCAATACAGAAGAGGAAAGAGATGCAGGCTCGATCCAGGGTTGGGAAGATCCCCTGTAGAAGGAATTGGCAGCCCACTCCAGTATTCTTGCCTGGAGAATCCCATGGACAGAGGAGCCTAGTGGGCTACAGTCCAGGGGATCACAAAGAGTCAGACACAACTGAAGTGACTGAGTACATAGTCTGTCTCCCCCACTAGATCTTAGGGACCCATCTCAGAACCCTCTTTTGAGACTTTCCAGTCACCACTGAAAACATCTCTAACAGCGGTTTGCGTGGTGACCTTTCATGTCTGCAGAGGAGGCTATATGGCAGCTTCTGAGTGGATGAGAGCACAGATGGAGACAAAGTGCCTGGCTGTGTGACCCTGAGAAAATTAACCAACCTCTCTGTTTCTCAGTTTCCTCCTCTCTAAATTGGGGATTATGATAACACATGCCTCCTCATAGAGTTTTTGCAAGGATTAACTGAATTAATATACATAAGTGCTATCTGTGGGTTGACTGTTAATACCATTTCTGCTACTAAATATAATGCACTACAGAGAGCTATCTGTAGCTATGTGGCCTTGAGGACATCTCTTAACCTCTCTGAGTATCAGGGTCCCCTGTGGTAAAATGGAGATGATGATGCTATCTCACTGTAGTGGGTTGAATTATGGCCCCAAAACATAAAACCTTATTTGGAAAAAAAAAGATCTTTGCAAATGCAGTTATATAAAGGATCTCAGGATGAGATAATCCCAGATTAACTAGGCAGATCATAAATCAAACGGCAAATGTCCTTTAAGAGAAAGAGTGAGGGAGATTTGAGGCACAGAGGCAAAGATGAAGGCAGAGACTGGAGTTACACAGCCCACAAGCCACGGAATGCCTGAAGCCATCAGAAACCCAAAGAGGCAAGGAAGAGTCCTTCCTCATCTAAAGCCTCTAGAAGGGGAGCAACCCTGCCAATACCTTGATTTTGGACTTCTGGACTCCAGAACTTGAGATAATACATTTCTATTGTTTCAGACGATGGGACTGTTACAGCACCTACAGAAAAGCAGTAACTCCTTCATAGGATTCCTGCAAATTAGAAAAGATAACATCCGTAAGGGCTTCTCTGGTGGCGCTAGGGGTAAAGAATCTGCCTGCTAATGCAGGAGATGCAGGTTCAATCACTGGGTAGGGAAGATCCCCTGGAGAAGGAAATGGTAACCCACTCCAGTATTCTTGCCTGGAGAATCAGACAGAGGAGCCTGACGGTCTACAGTCCATGGGGTTGCAAAAGAGTCGAACAAGACTTAGCAACTAAACAGCAACAACATTGCTATAATTTACCTCCCTTCTCTGGACCTTTGTCTCCCCACCTGTAAAATCAGCATTTACATGCAATAAAGGTGTCCAGGTTTTTGCTACCTTCTGCCAGCTCCTTCACCCTTCAGCTCCCTCACACGGCAAGTTGGGACCATGTTATAATCATTCCTTTTCTCTCTCTTTCTACCTCTGTCCATCATCTCAAAGATCCATGACGGACGTGTCCCCAGCGAACGGTCTTCATGTCTCTATATCCATCATGGAGCATGGTGAGCACTTGCCCTTATCCCCATCTTCAAACTGGAGGTGGCGATGAGATCACATAATCCTGAGCAGTCACCCTCCAGATCTTCCAGTCTGAAAGAAGACCCTGGGCAAGCTACTCAACCCCACTAGGACATGACTGCCAAAATTATATTTTAGGAATGATAATATCCTCCTCCTTCTCAGGGCTTGATGAGGAGGAAGCACTTAAGGTGACCATATAAATGTCGAAGGCAAAAATAGTAACCAGGTATGGTGGAGGTAATAACACATAGAGAAGTAAAAATGTGCAGTGACATTAAGAATGCCAATGCCGTTTGAAATATAAATGCACAGTGACATTGTAAATGACGGTGATAGCAGAAAGGAAGGGAAGAATGAGATGGCGATGCTTCACGGGGGTACTGGATGGGTATCTGTCGCCAGACTATGCAAAGGGGCTCCCTAACGACTCCCCCTGGCTCCATTCTCTCCTCTTGTCACCCTTGCCCTGCCACCAGGAGTCAGGATTGGAGCGACACTCCTAGCAGAAGTGGGGGAACAATAGATCCATTTATCTTTAAAAAAAATAAAGCTGGCCTGCAAGCTACGGAGTCGCGACGGACTATGGAGAACAGCGATGAGCAAGCCATCGACAAGCGCTGCACCCACCTGCGCCCTGATACCCTGGCCGATCCCTCCCTCCTCTCGCTGCACCTTCTGCCCTGCGAGGTCTGGGTTAACCCGCCCACCTCCGCGGGGCGCTTCTTCGGCCCAGCCAGCCATCCGCCAGGGTCCCGACGCACTGGAAGGGTCGTTTCGGGGCTGCAGTCTACGTGGCGAGGAGGTGGTGGTGCTGCCCGACTTCGTGGGATGGGTGATGACAGAAGAGAAGGCAGAGATGTTGGGGAGGCGGGATGCTTACAAGCGAGAGGAGCAGGAACTGGCGGAAGCCCCAGAGGCGCTGGAGGGGGACCTTGATCCGGACTTGCACCGCTTGATTGGACTCACAGCCAGTTTCAGCAGCTTCACCCTGTAGGGCCTAGAATCTATCCCTGGTCCGGAAGCCAAAGTGTGTGAGGCCCTCACCTGGTGCACCCTCGCTGTAGCGATTCATGCACAGGTACCCGAAGACTGAGAACCAGAGCTTAAAATTGAAAGCCACCGATCCCTTCACCCCAAAAAACCCCTTCTTCAGTGTGGAGCCAGAGTCCCTCAGGCAATAAAGGAGCTCTTCACAGAAAAATCAATCAATCAATCAATCTGACCGGATCACTTCCTTTCTTAAATCTCTTGCATGGTTAGTTCAGTACAGTTCAGTCGCTCAGTCGTGTCCGACTTTGCGACCCCATGAATCACAGCACGCCAGGCCTCACTGCCCATCACCAACTCCCGGAGTTCACTCAAACTCATGTCCATCGAGTCGGTGATGCCATCCAGCCATCTCATTCTCTGTCGTCCCCTTCTCCTCCCACCCCCAAGCCCTCCCAACATCATACTCTTTTCCAGTGAGTCAATTTATCCCATGAGGTGGCCAAAGTATTGGAGTTTCAGCTTTAGCATCAGTCCTTCCAATGAACACCCAGAATTGATCTCTAGAAAGGACTGGTTGGATCTCCTTGCAGTCCAAGGGACTCTCAAGAGTCTTCTCCAGCACCACAGTTCAAAAGCATCAATTCTTCGGCGATCAGCTTTCTTCACAGTCCAACTCTCACATCCATACATGACCACAGGAAAAACCATAGCCTTGACTAGACGGACCTTGGTTGGCAAAGTAATGTCTCTTCTTTTTATTATGCTATCTAGGTTGGTTATAACTTTCCTTCCAAGGAGTAAGCGTCTTTTAATTTCATGGCTGCAATCAGCATCTGCAGTGATTTTGGAGCCCCAAAAAATAAAGTCTGACACTGTTTCCACTGTTTCCCCATCTATTTCCCATGAAGTGATGGGACCAGATGCCATGATCTTCGTTTTCTGAATGTTGAGCTTCAAGCCAACCTTTTCACTCTCCTCTTTCACTTTCATCAAGAGGCTTTTGAGTTCCTCTTCATTTTCTGCCATAAGGGTGGTGTCATCTGCATATTTGAGGTTATTGATATTTCTCCCGGCAGTCTGGGTTCCAGCTTGTGCTTCTTCCAGCCCAGCGTTCCTCACGATGTACTCTGCATAGAAGTTAAATAAGCAGGGTGACAATATTCAACCTTGATTTACTCCTTTTCCTATTTGGAACCAGTCTGTTGTTCCATGTCGTTTTAACTGTTGCTTCCTGACCTGCTTACAGGTTTCTCAAGAGGCAGGTCAGGTGGTCTGGTATTCCCATCTCTTTCAGAATTTTCCATAGTTTATTGTGATCCACACAGTCAAAGGATTTTGCATAGTCAATGAAGCAGAAATAGATGTTTTTCTGGAACTCTCTTGCTTTCTCCATGATCCAGCGGATGTTAGCAATTTGATCTCTGGTGCCTCTGCCTTTTCTAAAACCAGCTTGAACATCTGGTTCACATATTGCTGAAGCCTGGCTTGGAGAATTTTGAGCATGACTTTACTAGCGTGTGAGATGAGTGCAATTGTGCGGTAGTTTGAGCATTCTTTGGCATTGCCTTTCTTTGGGATTGGAATGAAAACTGACCTTTTCCAGTCCTGTGGCCACTGCTGAGTTTTCCAAATTTGCTGGCATATTGAGGGCAGCACTTTCACAGCATCATCTTTCAGGATTTGAAATAGCTCAGTTGGAATTCCATCACCTCCACTAGCTTTGTTAGTAGTGATGCTCTCTAAGGCCCACTTGACTTCACATTCCAAGATGTCTGGCTCCAGGTGAGTGATCACGCCATCGTGATTATCTTGGTCGTGAAGATCTTTTTTGTACTGTTCTTCTGTGTATTCTTGCCACCTCTTCTTAATATCTTCTGCTTCTATTAGGTCCATGCCACTTCTTTCCTTTATCGAGCCCATCTTTGCATGAAATGTTCCCTTGGTATCTCTAATTTTCTTGAAGAGATCTCCTGTTTTTCCTATTCTGTTGTTTTCCTCTATTTCTTTGCATTGATCGCTGAGGAAGGTTTTCTTATCTCTCCTTGCTATTCTTTGGAACTCTGCATTCAGATGCTTATATCTTTCCGTTTCTCCTTTGCTTTTCACTTCTCTTCTCTTCACAGCTATTTGTAAGGCCTCCTCAGACAGCCATTTTGCTTTTTTGCATTTCTTTTCCATGGGGATGGTCTTGGTCCCTGTCTCCTGTACAATGTCACGAACCTCCGTCCAGAGTTCATCAGGCACTCTATCAGATCTAGTCCCTTAAATCTATTTCTCACTTCCACTGTATAATCATAAGGGATTTGATTTAGGTCATATCTGAATGGTCTAGTGGTTTTCCCTACTTTCTTCAATTTCAGTCTGAATTTGGCAATAAGGAGTTCATGATCTGAGCCACAGTCAGCTCCTGGTCTTGTTTTTGCTAACTGTATAGAGCTTCTCCATCTTTGGCTACAAAGAATATAATCACTCTGATTTCGGTGTTGACCATCTGGTGATGTCCATGTGTAGAGTCTTCTCTTGTGTTGTTGGAAGAGGGTGTTTGCTATGACCAGTGCGTTCTCTTGGCAAAACTCTATTAGCCTTTGCCCCGCTTCATTTCGTGCTCCAAGACCAAATTTGCCTGTTACTCCAGGTGTTTCTTGACTTCCTACTTTTGCATTCCAGTCCCCTATAATGAAAAGGATGTCTTTTTGGGGTGTTAGTTCTAAAAGGTCTTATAAGTCTTCATAGAACCGTTCAACTTCGACTTTTCAGCATTACTGCATGGTTAGGAAGAAAGTTGGAGAAGGCAATGGCAAGCCACTCCAGTACTATTGCCTAGAAAATCCCATGGATGGAGGAGCCTGGTAGGCTGTAGTCCATGGGGTCGCTAAGGGTTGGACACGGCTGAGTGACTTCACTTTCACTTTTCACTTTCACACATTGGAGAAGGAAATGGCAACCCACTCCAGTGTTCTTGCCTGGAGAATCCCAGGGATGGGGGAGCCTGGTGGGCTTCCGTCTTTGGGGTCACACAGAGTCGGACACGACTGAAGTGACTTAGCAGCAGCAGCAGCAGCAGGAAGAAAGTCAAACTCCATTTCCATACCCATAAGGTCCTTTGTATGTGTAAGAATAAACAGCCTCTACTTTAGGTAACAGATAACATGATAACAGAGGGCCCACCCAAGAGGCACTCAGCCAATGCTAATTTCCTTGATGCCCCCACACTTTCTATTCTGTTCAACAGAGCAGAAAGAGAACTCTCTTATTTGCCTACTAACAAACAATGTTTAGCTATTAGCTGAAGTTGACTAAATAGATCTCAGATTGTTGGCCACTGGTTCCCCATCCTGTGGCCTATGGGGACACAGTGACCTGCTCTTTCACTCCCAGCGAATGTGGTCAAAGTCTTAGATTCTCAAGAAATTTTCAAGGAGATATTTTTACCCTCAAAATTGCTTCCATCTTTTCACCTAGTATGTTGATTTATTTTATTATTCAGTGACTGAAAATTCATGAAATTTTGTGGTTAGAGTAAAAATGTCACACACAGTTCCATATGTCCATGCAGTGGGGCTGAGAAAATCTGACAATGAAAACCACCATTTCTTTCCCTAGAGTTTAAGGGCCTCCAGTCTCCTCTCTCTTTCTTTCTTTCTTTTTTTTTTTTGCTTATAATATTTATCCCCTTAATCAGTAACATTGCTTTAAAAAATTATAATTAGATACAAGACTCTATAAATAAGGATAATGGTCAAAGCACTGTATTTTCTTAAATTAGTTTCAAAATTCAAATTCTCAAATACAAATGTATTATTTTGGAGTCATGGAGCTAAAAGGGGGCCTGAGAAACCAGTCATTCCAAATCAGACAAGCAACATGGAGAAATGGAAACAATGGTGGGTCCCATGGAGGGCACAGGACTTTGGGCAGATGAGTTAACAACAAAGTCCTGGCCTATGTGAATCTCATCTGCTCAACACTCCTGAGAAAACTGTGATATTAAGTAGAAAAGTTGACCATGCTCTAGTGGCCAGGGATAAATGCTCTCCCACACTCTTCATCTCTCTGGGCTCAAGGCCCATTTGGCCTGGGGAAGCAAGAGTAAAGAGATAATTAGAGAAAGTCACTGAACACATGTGTGTAAGCAGTATCCAGATCAAGAAACAGGATATGTTAGGACCCCAGAAGGCCCCTACATACCTCTTTCCAGTCATTAGACTCTCTGGGGGCAACCACTATCTTCACTTCCAATGCCTCATTTTAATTGGACCTGTTCATGATGTTCGTGTACATGGAACTAGACAGTTGAACCTTTGATATGGCTTCTGCTCAACACTAAGTTTGTGAAATTCATTCTCATTGCTATGTGTTGTTATAATTGGCTTACACTTGTTCCCTATAGTGTTCAATTACATAACAATATCACATTCGTGTATCTGTTTTACTCTTGATGAGCATTTGGGGCTATTATGGACATTCGTGTGTGTATCCTTTGGCAAATATATGTGTGCCTATCTATTGAGTGTATATCTAGGAATGAAATCACTGGGTCATGGGGTATATATAAGTTCAGCTTTAGAGATACAGTCAATTAGTTCCCCAATTATTGTATTCATACCAATCTCTCCCCCCATCAGCAGTGTGTGAGAGTTCCAGTTGCTCCACATCTCAACAGTTGATTTTGTCTGTCTTTTTAATTTTAGCCATTTTGGTGGGTTGGAAGTGGCATCATATTGCAGAATGATATTTTTAAGGTGTAAACTGGATTATGTTACTCCACCAATAGTTTCGCTTTACATGCAGAATAAAACCTAGCTCTTCAGCTTGACCTATAAGGCCGTCGTTACCTCTGACTTTCTCATTGACCTCTCCCTCTACTCACTATCCCTCCACTCCACCAGGTTCTTTCTAGTCTTCAGATACGCCATGGTCATTCCAACTCAGTTTCTTTATATATTCCGTTTCTTCTGTCTAGAATGTTTTCTTTCAAATCAAACCATGAATGACTCATTCACCCATTCAACAAATATTATGGAGTGATTATCAGATTCCTTCTCAAATGTTACCTCCCTCCAAGGATCCTTCCCCGATCACTATCAAGTGAGTCAAGATTACTCCACACCACGACCACCACCCCACGTTCACTCTCTAGACCCTTATAGCTAAGTCACTTCAGTCGTGTCCAACTCTTTGTGACCCTATAGACCATAGCCTGCCAGGCTCCTCTGTCCATGCGATTTTCCAGGTGAGAATACTGGTATGGCTTGCCATGCCCTCCCCCAGGGTATCTCCCCTACCCAGGGATTGAACCTGTGATTCTTATGTCTCCTGCATTGGGAGGCAAGTTCTTCACTACTAACGCCACCTGAACCTTATCTTTCTTCATTTTCCTCACAGCACTTATCACTACCTCCCATTTCCTCTTTTAGATTTTGGCCTTACCACACGAGAATATAAACTAAGAGCAGAAACAGTCAGTGTATCTTCAACTAGAACAATGTACACAGTAGGTATACAATAAATATTTATTGGATGAATAGAGAATAAAAGGGAAGGAATTCAGATAGCCTTCTCAAGGATAACAGAATACTAAAGCTAATGGAGTCTCTCCTATGTTTTTCTGTCTTGCTTCCCACCATCATCCCACTTGACTGACAAAAATGAAGCTCAGAAAGATAAAGTGAATTGGCCAAGTCAGCAGCAAAAATGGGGTTTGAATCCAAACTCATGATTTCAAGTTCTAGTACACTATTCTGGCTATAAAAACAGGGGACAAAGTCTGATCCCATTTGAATGAGTCTCTAATTATTGAATGCTGGACATTAGGAACTGATTCAACCTGGAGAAGTCCTCTCTTGTACCATAAAGGTTGACAACACATCAAGAGAATATGACACAGGAATCACCTCTGGTTTTTCCCCAAATCATCTCTGTCCTTGGTTCACAGGGAGAGGATAATATTGGGAGGATAAATGTAGATGAGGGTAGCTCTGAGTCTCCCATTCTCTCAAGAAAGGAACATAAACCATCTTGACAGGAGCAATTTTATTGGGCTCCAAGGGCCTGAGATCTACCGGGAGATCATGCCCTACCAGGTGAGGGCCCTGTTTCACATGCTTAGTCTGGGTGAGAATCAGTGTGTACCACAATGTGATCCTCCATGGCCAGTTGCATAATTGGATATGTAATCAGTACCTTCAAGAACTTAGGCCAAAAACACTCCTGACGCCACTTCAATCTTGCTGAATCACCTCCAAACCCCATGACTGGATGATTCACTGGTCTCCTCTGGGATCATGACTATCAGGTGCTGACCCAGAAATGAGAACTAAAGTCATAAGGAGAAAGATCCACTAGCTGGAACTCTGGTTTTTCCAGTGCTTCAACCTACTACTCCCTGAATCTCCAAGCAGTGATGGAGACCATGTTAGTCTCATCCTTATAATCTAAATAAGTAGAAAAAGATAACCAGAGACCAAGTAGATAGGATAAGGAGCTAACATTTGGGGAAAAGTAAACTTGGGATAACAAAAAAAATACAAATCAACAACCTTCTATCACAATTTAAAAATCCAAAAATCTCTGAAAACCTAACTGTTCTGTTTTGTTGCTTCTTTGTTTTGTATATGTGTAGCAAATTCATTTAGCAGCAAATCATGACACAAAAACTGACATGAGACTATTTTTAGGGGCTGAATCTATACTGTGTTCCAATGCCTGTGTTCATGATTGATTGATCCAGGGATTGACAACTGACCCAAGTAGGGTACAGCAGAAAGTCTTCAAAGATGGCCACCATCTATTCCTTTCCTTCTTCTGTGAATTTGCTACTCCTTACATCCAGAGAAGTCTATTTTCACCTATGCTTGAATCTGGGTTGATCTTAGTGAATTTTTTGACCAAAGATTATGGCAGAAGTGATGCTATCTGACATCAAAGTCTAGGTGAGAAGAAGCTTTGCAACTTCGATCTTAGTCCTTTGGAACATTCGCTCTCAGAACTCCGCTGCTACACTGTGGGGATATCAAGCAGCCCCCATAAAGAGGCTCACATGGGGAGAAGGTGAGGTCTCTCCATTGATGGGCTGACTGAGCTCCCAGCTGACAACCAGGAACCACCTACTAGCCACGTGAATGCACCATTTTGGAAGTGGATCTTTCAGCAGCACCAGCTGTTGCTGCATGAGCTACACATCTGAGCCCTGCCCAAATTCCTGACCTGTAAATCATGAGATGAAACAAAATTATTGTCTGAAGTCACTACGTTTTGGGATAATTTGTTGTTCAGCAACAGATCACTCAAACGTGGAACTAACCATAGTGTCTCTCTCTCCCAGGAATTTGAAATTTCAGTTGGGGTTAAACAGATATTGGAAGTTTCAGGAGCTGAGTCTCATTAAAAGCAACCCTTGGTGTGCATTAGAATCACATGGAAAAACTGTGTGAAATGTACAAAGTTCTAGGCTACCACCCTTCTCCCGAATTTCTGATCAGTCAGATTGGGTAGAACTTAGGAGTATTTTCAGCAAACATTTTAAGCAAGCATGATTCTGATATCATGGACTGAAAGTATGATTTGGATAAACAACTTGGAGAACCAGCACACACACATCCACTTAGACTTTCCCTCCCCCTGGGTCCCCAGATTAGCGTTGACTTGAGCCCCTGACAATCAGTGTCAGTTATTTGTAGCCTAAAAAGGGGTTGGATCTCAAGGTCACGGGTATTGACAAAAGTCTGTGTCAATTAAAAAAAAATAACTCAGTAGAGATGGTGGTGCTTGAATCCTCACTAACCCACAGTTCTCTCTAAATTGGATTTGAAGACTTAATCATCTTCCTAGTTTTAGAATCCTAAAATATCTAGGATTGTGAGATTAAAGGCCTCTTTAAACTGCAATGTGAAATGCTATATTTTTTTTTTCTCCAAAAGGCAGATCTCATCAGCCACCTTGGGGATTCTTCTGGATTATATCACAGACAACAGGGTCCTCTCAGTAAGACAGGCTGGCTGTGACGGCCATTATCTGTAGACAGAATTTTCAAAGGGCTGGTCAGTGTGCGTGAACTCTGGCTGAGGCAATTGCTTTGGGGAAAGATTTTCTTTGAGGAGTTCAGATAGGAGCGAAGATTTACAGGCACTGGACTCCCACAGTCCTGCTCTAGTCAAACACGAATTGGATCAAGGTCTGTGCGTTCTTTCCTGTTTGAAGGTTTATTTGGGAACAAGAAAAAGAGAGAGAAAAAAAAAAATCCCTGTAAGTTAAATTTGTGGACTATTCTCCTTTTCCCACAGCCAGTCCAAAGAGGCAAATACTATGTAAATGGACATTTGGTAAGTCTCAAAGTGACAAGCCTGGAGTTTTCAAATACGGGGTCAATGTTAGCAAACTTGGAAAGCAGGTGACATTTACTTCAGCAACCTTCTCCTAACTCTGTGTTCGATATTACCTCTCCTTGCTTTATCCTCTGTCTTCATATTGCCCTTCTGTTCCTCAGCCGTTCCCCACACTTAGGTTCCCCACCTAGAAGTAACTTCTTTAGGAAATAACTGAAGCTCCAGCACTGTCTTCCTCTCTGTTCTTCCATCAGCCCACCTCATCCATCAAAATGTAATTTCCTATAGCCATGCCCTCTGGACCCTCCCCATGCCTCACCAATCTGACGATTCATCCTTTTGGCAGCTCTAATAGAAGAGAATTTTTATTATTATCCTTCACATTTTGGTTTTGCAATTTATAGGGACCTCAAAGAAGCAATCCCTTGGGAGTTAAAGCTTCAGGCTCACTGCAGTGAGGTGATAGGGTGACATGTCGATTCTATACATAAAACAGATAACTAATGGGAACCTACTATATAGCAGAGGGAACTCCACTCAATGCTCTGTGGCGACCTAAATGAGAAGGAAATCCAAAAAGGAGGGAATGTATGTAAACATGTAGCTGATTCACTTTGTTGTCAGCAGAAACTAACACAGCATAGTAAAGCAACCATACTCCAATAAAAATCAAAAAGAAGATATGGTGCAATATAGAAGATATAAAGAAGGTACACACGCACACACAGTGGAACACCACTCAGCAATCAAAAAGAACGGAGTTTTGCCATGTGCAGCACCATGGATGGACTTGGAGGGCATTATGTTGAGTGAAATAAGTCAGACAGAGAAGGACAAATACTTCTCTTTGTATGACATCACTAATCTGTGAAATCTAGGAAATACAACAGACTAGTGAACCCAACAGAAAAGAAGCAGACCCACAGATATAGAGAACCAACTAGTGGTTACCAGTAGGGAGGGGGAGGGAGAGGGAAAAGACAGGAGTCGGGGAATAAGAGGTGCAAATTATTAGGTGTAAAATAAGCTTCAAGGATACACTGTATAACACAGGGACTACAGCCAGTATTTTATAATAACCATAAATGGAGTATAACCTTTAAAATTTGGAATCATTATATTATATATCTACAACATATAATATTTATAACAACTACATATGTGTCAATTTAAAAAAAAAAGATTTTGAAGGGAAAAAAAGGCAATGTATGATTTTTTCTCTGTACTAAGCCAGCTCAGAGGCTCAGAGAGTTGCAGGATCCTGGGTACTGAAGAAAGGAGAGTTCATTCTTAATGAGGGTATAACTGAATATGTCCAGATTTTTGGAGTAAAAATGACCTTTCCTGTAACTTAGAATCTATTTATTCTTCCCTATGCAAATTTACAAAATTTCTTTTTTTAATCTGGAAAATAAAACCCACTCAAAAATTAAATTTCAAGAAATGGAAACCTGAGACTCACCCTCCCATGGTTCTACTGGCTGGTTCCCTGGTATGTTTTTGTGGATGGTTTACACTCAAGACACATCACCACCCTCAGCCCTGCATGGAGGAAAGGGGACACTGATCAGGTCCTCTGACCAAAGCTAATTTTCTAACTTGTCTACCTTAGACCCCAAGGTTTCCTTCATGACTCTCTTTTCACATTAAAAAAAATGTTGTAGGAATAATGTGGACTTTCTTGAGTTTTACACATTCATAAGTAAATGGTCTGTATCTTGTGCCTTTGTTGGTTTTCTGTGAGCTGTAGTTTCTGGGAAGTGGGCAGCTCTCATTCCTGTAACTCTTGTAATCCAGTCATTGGTGTGCCTTCTTCATGAGGATTCAGTACAGCTGTGGTGCTGTTATCCCTCTGATAGGAACTCTAACTCGGTGTAAAGCCCCAAAGGTCTGTTACTTATTTTTATTTTATATTGTACTATATTTTATTTGCAGTGTTGTGTTTGTTTTAGGTGTATAGCAAAGTGATACAGTCATATATATATATATATATATATATATATGAATTAACAAAAGCAGTTCCCGTCTTTTGATGGGGTGCTCATGGTTTATAACATAAATGGCATTATTTTGAGAGAGGGATAACTTAGGTATGGCACTGGGATTTTTTTCTTTTTGCAGCTTGAGGCAGTTGTAAAATACCTTAATGTAGCTTTTTACAACTGTGTATTCTTTTTTTTTTTTTTATTTGCATTACAATAGTTTAATATGAACAATCATACAACTGTGTATTCTATAGTATTTTTTCATTTGGTAAAATTTTAACTGTTAATGTTTTTGGCATTGTGCTTTGTACCATTTATTAAATAAAAATTATTTAAAAAAATCTGGACAAGAAATCAGACCTGACTTCTAACCCAGGTTCTGCTGCTCACTATGGGGTTTTGAACTTAACAGAAAAATGAAGACTCCAAAACTTGGAAATTCTCTTTACCTTAAAAGATCTAGGATTCCAAGATTGAAGGTCTCTGTTTAAAATATGAATTAATTCCCTGAAAAGACAGACACATTCATTGTCTGTTACCTACTGCCTCTTACAGGTTTCCCTGGTGGCTCAGACAGTAAAGAATCCACCTACAGTGCAGGAGACCCAGTTCAATCCCTGGATCAGGAAGATCCCCTGAAGAAGGGATTAGCTACCCATTCCAGTATTCTGACCTGGAGAATTCCACGGGCAGAGGAGCCTATAGAACAGTTAATATTTGCCCGTTTCACTGCTGTGGAACCCAAGGTTAAACCACGTGCCCAAGGACATATGGTTAGATAGCAAAGATTGGAGCCAGACAATCAGACACCAAAGACCATGATCATAACCAGTGTACAAAGCAAACTTATCTTAATCCAGTCTCCCATAAACAAAAGCGTGTTACTGCTCAGTGCATTAAGATGGATAAAGCTAAAGGGGATTTGAGCTATGATCCAGGCTGTTGACAGATCCAGGGATCACTCTCTGACAGCAGCTCAGAGTGACAGAGGGGTGAATGTTTTTGGAGTGACAGTCCTGTTCCCAAAGCTTTTCAGGCCTCCAAACAAAACCTTCTCTGTGTCCCTGATGTTCTTAAAAAGCACAGCATACCAATTTCAACCATCGCGGACAAATGACGGCCACCATTCCCCAGCCTGTGGAACTGTACCCTGACTCTCCCTTGGAAAATGCTTCTGCCACTTTTCTGAGATGGAAAACTGGGATGAAAAGGAGGTAGGGAGGAGAGGTGAGGAGTGGAAAAAACAAAACAAAAACTAGTGTCCACGCCTGTAAAACGCAGAGAGAAGCTGGACGAATGAGAGAATGTATTTCCACAAATGGAACCAAAACACGTTTCACAAACTCTCTCGGCCTGACAAAGGATTAGCTGCTAAAGGCCACGACCGCGGGTACCACTCTGTTTACAAAGCTTCTTCTCTACCCTGCATGGAGACGTGACTTTCCGTGTTCTCACTGAAGGGCTGGTTATCTGGTTACCTGAGCTGCGTCAACCCATACAATTCTCAGAGTCTCTAGGACAGGAGTCAAGGAACAAGGCCTGGAGCCAGGCTGTTGACACGGGTTCACTGTCAGCTGAACTACGTGTGTCTTCAAGAGTTTTCTGCATGCTTCAGAAAAGTCAGTCATGAAAGGTGAAAAAAAGCTGAGGAACTGCTCCTAATTAGAGGAGATAAAAGAGACATGATGACTAAATGCAATGAATGATCCTCTAATGCATTTTGGACCAGAACAGGGGGAGGGATGGATATTACCATAAAGGATATAATTGGGTCAGCTGACAACATTTGAATATGAAGTGTGTGTTAGCTAACAGTGTTTTACCCTAGAGCTAAATCTGATA
Source organism: Moschus berezovskii (assembly GCF_049115385.1). Classification (NCBI taxonomy): domain Eukaryota; kingdom Metazoa; phylum Chordata; class Mammalia; order Artiodactyla; family Moschidae; genus Moschus; species Moschus berezovskii. The sequence continues at coordinate 52,798,677 of NC_142475.1, read as the reverse complement.
AGGCCAGATACTGTTAAAAAAATTTTTTTTTGACCCACAACTTCTAGCCACTTGCCCAGGAAACCAACCCTTTATCTACAATAAACAGCCCAGGTACCAGCCTGTTATAAGTCAGACTTGCAGAAAGCCAGATTGCTCTCTGTAGTGACAATGCAGGAAGTTAAACAATAATTCAGTAACAATTGGTCCCAAATGGCCAGGACTTGATTAGTAAGGGATACCTTTCCTAATGCTTGTTCCTGCTCCCATCTTAGGATCAACTAGAGAAATTCAATCATGCACCCCTAACCAATCATGTGGATCCCCCACTTCCAGTTAGCCCACCTCCAGCATCCCCTTGCCAACAGCCTCCAATCAGGGTACACTTGAAGCCTTCCTTTTTCCCTACTATAAAGCTTTCCCACTCCTCTGCCTGCCTTTGCGCCTCTGCCAAAATTCAAGTGATGTTAACCAACTCTCTTGATATAGTAAGCTCAGCATAAATAGCCTTAGATTTTTTTCATTTGGTGAGTCTTGGTTTATTTCCACAGTTCTGCAATTACATGAGAGAATGTCCTTATTCATGGGAAATATCAATGAAGAGTTTAGGAGTAAAAGGTTTTCTGAATGATTCAGAAAAATTCATATACATTGAGAGAGAGAGTGAGTGATAAAGCAAATGTGGTTGCAAATTAACAATTAGTAAATCTGGATGAATGGTGAGAAACTTCTTTGTAATCTCCTGGCAGCTCCTTTCTAAGTTTGTAATTATCTCCAAATAAAAGAATTTTTTTGAAGTGTCCCCAGCTAATTGCCTATACTGAGCAGGCGGACCACACCTGTTCAGTAGATGATGGACACGTGTCTTGTCTGTGGTTCTCCCCTTGCACAACCACAAAGGCAGAAGCCAGAGGCTTTCTCAACCCCACCCCTGAAGAGCAATCCCATCGTTCCCACACCACACTTTCCTAACCCTCTCTGGCAATTATCTGTTTGGATCGCTGGCTGCGTGGAGAACCAAAGTGATCTTGGAGTTCCTTTCTCCCTTGGCCATGGGGTCTCAGAAGCAGCAAAATACTCTTCTCATTGTCAGCCCTCACAGACCCTGGGCCTCGTGATGCAAATGGCTCATGAACTAAGGATTGCAAGGATGTTTGGAGATTGGCCATCAGTTTCTTAAAGTTAAACTGAGTTCTTGGAACTGGCTGAACTTAACGACTACATTCCAAAGCTGCTCTAGATGACTGTTTCCTCACCTTACCTTCTTCCTCTTCTTTCATGCAACATAGTGGGGGCCCCTCTTCTTTATTAGGGCTTCCCTGGTGGCTCAAATGGTAAAAAGGATCTGCCCGCAATGCAGGAGACCCGGGTTCCATCCCTGGATCCGGAAGATCCCCCTGGAGGAGGGCATGGCAACCCACTCCAGTATTCTTGCTTAGAGAATCCCATGGACAGAGAAGCCTGGTGGGCTACAGTCCAGAGGGTCACACTCTTATCCCTTCACCCAGTGGTTCCTAAACTTGGCTACCAGTGGAATCATCTGAGGAGCTTTAAAACATACTGATGCTGGGTACTGTGTCCCAGAAATTCTTATTCAATTGTTCCAAGATGAGGTCTGAGGTTTGGGGGTTTTGTTGTGTTTCGTTTGATTTTTTTAAGTTCCCTAGAAGATTCTAATGTCTCAGCCAAGATTGAGACCCACTACCTTAATCCACTGTCAAATACATCCACAAAGCTCTTGTCTCCCAGACTTCCCATCCTTCTAATTACTCTGGGGTGATTTCTGATCATTTCCTCAGGCCTCACTGAAGCTCCCGCATAGGGGGAACTTCCTTGAAGTGGTAAGAATTCACTTGGCCTTTCTTTGAAAATCTTTCCACAACAGTGAATTAAAGAAAGATGAGACACATGAAAACCTGCTCTGGTCAAAAATAATCAAAAGGAACCATCATCATTTCCTATAAATAAACTCACCCCAGTGTATATTTACAGGACAAAAACCCCAGCAGCGGAACAGCACACAGCACACATCCCCCTTGTGACTGCACAAACTGCTACAAAGCAGAAAACAACAGACTGTCCGTCCAGATGTAGATACAAGATTCTGAAGATCCGTGGGGCAGGGCGATGATGCAACTGCATCAGATTTACAGCAGCAGGTGGTGGCCTTGCCTAGCAGGCGTCTACGTGGTCATCCGACCTCTCAGTCACAGGAAAAGAGAGAACAAGAAGGTCCTGCACCAGGGAGTCTGTTGAAAGATCTGCAGTTTGGATTCAAAACAGAGGGGTCTGGAAGATGCTGGGAAAGTACGTACTTGTACAGTTTTCAGTCCAGATATTTGCAGAATTATGAAGAGGGCTTCTAAAAATGACTTGTCTCTCTCCTATCTCTGGCTTGGTCCAATTAAATGAGTCTCTGTAGGTAGGATATCCTAAGTGACGCTAGTGGTAAAGAATCTCCCTGCCAATGCAGGAGACACAAGAGACATGGGTTTGAACCCTGGGTCAGGAAGATCCCTTGGAGAAGGAAATGGCTACCCACTCCAGTATTCTTGCCTGGACAATCCCATTGGCAGAGGAGCCTGGCAGGTTCATAGGGTTTGCAAAGAGTCGGACCCGACTAAAGCGACTTAGCACGTGGGTAGGGCCCAGACACTGGTATTTTGGGGATTTCAGGGTTATCTTTTTCTTGGTTGTACTATGCAACTTGCAGGCAGTTTGTAGGATTTTAGTCCCCCAATTAGGGATTGAACCCAAGCCCTCAGCAGTGAGACCGAGGAGTCCCAACTGCTGGACCACTAGGGAATTATCAGGCACTGATATTTTAGAAAGCTCCCCAGATAGTCTAGGGTGCTGTCACTTGACTTCGAGTATCACCTCCACAAGGAATCCTCTTGCCTCACCATCCAGGCAGGACCCTGGGTTCCCAGCCCCCTCAAGTGGGTTCTGCAGCCTCATCACTTCTCCTACCCCCACCCCCTTAGCACTGCCTTCTCTTCTCACACACCTGCTCCTGTTACACACATGTACGAATATACACACACTCATAAACACTCACACTAACACAGACTCTCACACACAGGGACCCACAGAACAAAATGCTCAGCAAGTCCACGTGAGTCGTAAGAGGTTCTTGGGTGGGAGTTCTTCTCTTAACTACACTGTGAGCTTCTGGAAGTAACTGCGTCTTCGCACCATGTGAGGGTCCCCACAGCATCTAGCAGAGTCCCAGGCTCCAGGAACTTTAAGCGCTAAATGTCCAAAGGGTCCACTGATCCGTTTAGCCAAGACTATCAGTGGACAATTCACCTCCCTGAGCCCAAGACTTGGTATCCTGAAGTAGAGTCACACAGCTACTGAATATTCCATACCATACCCTGGGTTTGCATTTTGGCTCCAATACTTATGAACTCTGTGACCTTGAGCTCAACCTGTTCTCTAGGCCTTAGCTTCTGTAGCAGCCAAATGACAATAAGAATGGCAATCCACTCTTTGCTGGTAAATCCCATGGACAGAGGAGTTTCGTAGGCTACAGTCCATGGGGTCACAAAGAGTCGGACATGACTTAGTGACTAAATGACAATAATTTTTTAGAGTAGTTTTGGACTCACAGCAAAATTGATCAGAAAACATAGACAGTTCCCTCCTCCCCACAGACTCTCCTGTTATGAATGTTTCCCAACAAAGTAGTACATTCATAATAATTAATTAATTTTTGACATATGATTATCACCCAAAGTTCATAAATTGTGTTACAGTCTGCTTTCGCTGTTACATACTACTACCCACATCACAGCTTGTTAGATAATACTACAATCAAAGTACTTTGCAACTACATGCATGCTAAGTCGCTTCAATCATGTCCAACTCTTTCCAACCCCATGGACTATAATCCACCAGGCTCCTCTGTCCATGGGATTCTCCAGGCAAGAATACTGGAGTAGGTTGCCGTGTCTTTCTCCAGGGGACCTTCCTGATCCAGGGATCAAATCCACATCTCTTGTATAAGCAGGCGGGTTCTTTACCACTAGCGCCACCAAAGTGTCTCGCAGAAAGAAAACACTCAATGAATGTTTCGATGAATGGTTTCAATAGTCACACCTACAGACCAAAGTTTGCTCTGAAATGATCCTTAAAACCCAACTTGAGTGTGTGTAGCATCTTCTCTAAACAGGGACAACAGCAGAAATGGTCTCCAGATGGTACAGTGCCCAGTGCTGGTGTCCTAGCTGGGTGACTGTAGCTTGGGCTCTGACTATTTTCAGTGGGTAGCTTATAACAGCTACCCAGGAAGGGTAGATCCATGGCTCCTCTGTTTCATTCTTCCCCTGTAAGGGAGTACAGAGCAAGTGGCAAAAATGTTTGTGATTAATCCTAGAAACTGGGCCAGTCTCACAGATGCTGGGCTTCCCTGATGGCTCAGCTGGCAAAGGAACCTCCTGCAGTGCAGGAGACACAAGAGATGCAGGTCCAATTCCTGGGTTGGGAAGACTCCCAGGAGAAGAAAATGGCAACCCACTCCAGTTTTCTTGCCTGGAAAATTCCATGGACAGAGGAGCCTGGTGGGCTACAGTCCATGGGGTCACAAAGAGTCAGACTGAGCAATTAAGCACACATGCATGCTTAATCAGCCACAAGGCCTACGGGGGGGAGGGTTTAAGTGTGAATGACCTCAGAATCACTGGCAGAACTTGTTACATGGACAAGGGGTGGGTTTCACAGTCAGAGACTGATTCCAGAGGTCTGACTCAGTGATTCTTCCAAACAACAGTCCAGGTGATTCTGGAGCAGGTAATTCAGATAACTGTTGAAGAGACATGGATCTCATAGGGTAATCAAGACAGAGGAAATGAAGGGGGTTGTGGAGGAATGTGGTTCTGGTGTCAGACACTTCAAGTTTGAATCAGTTACCTAATCTGTGAGTCCTAGTTTTGTCATTTGTAAGAGTAATAAAACCCATTTTGCAGGATTATTATGAGTGTCAAATGCCTGGCATTCCCACATGGGAATCTATAAGATGGGAAGAGGAGGCCAGTCGGGAAAATACTTAAAAGTATCAGTCTTCAGAATCCAGGTGCAGGATGTGTCTTGAAGACACGTGGGCTGTTTCCAGGCTTCTCTCTAGTTGTGGCAAGGGTTTAATTGTGCCACAGCATGTGAGATCTTATTTCGCCCAAACAGCAATTGTACCTGTGCCCCCCTGCACTGGATTCTTAACCACTGGATCACCAAGTAAGTCCCTCTTCTTGTGTTTTTTTAAGATGGTACATATAGGAAGGGGGCTTCCCTGGTGACTCAGTGGTAAAGAACCTGCCTGCCAATGCAGGGGACACAGGTTCGATCTCTGGGTCTGGAAGATCCCCTGGAGAAGGGCATGGCTACCCATTCCAGTATTCTTGCCTGGAGAATCCCATGGACAGAGCAGCCTGGTGGGCCACAGTCCATAGGGTCACAAAGAGTCTAACACAACTGAGCATGAACATAGGTATATATGACAATGAACATGTGCTATGAAGGGAATCATCCAGAATGAAGAAGAAAACGTGATGGTGCAGAAGGAAGAGGAAATAATTGGGAAAGCAAAGTGCTAGAGACGGTGGTGGGAGCTGCACTCAGTGTGTTGTGATTGCAAGGCTCAGTCTTGCCAGGGAGCAAGGACCACAGAGGGCTGGAGCAGAGGGAACAATTGTTGGGAGCTTTGTAGAGTTGGCAATGAAAGGAAGAGGAAGCTTTCTTCTAATTGTTTCTGTTTTCTCTGTGAAAATGAGGATGCGGGAGGAGATGGGAGAGATTGGAGATTGGTGAAATCACCCTTTGGGAGAGTGGGACAAAAATTGACCAGAGAAATAAAGTGGAAAGGCTGTGTGTGTCTGAGAGCCCTCTTAAAAATGATGGTCCCCAATTTGAAGTGAGGTTACTCAACATTACTGAGTGCTTTTCTCCAGCCTTATTCAGCTCACTTGGTGTACAAGTCAAGAAGAGGAGTCGAGGTGGACTCCTGCCATCTAACAGAGGGAGAGAGGGCAAGGGCTGATTGACGCAGCGATCACAGATTCTAAGCTGAGCAAGAAAGTACGTGCAAACAAGCACACGTCACGTTCACCATCACCGCCATCTTCAGCTGGCAGATCAGTTGTTACTTTCACTAGTGTTTTAAAGCTACGAAATAGAATTTACTACAAGATATAGCATTTTATTTGCTTTTAAAACTTATTTTTAATATCTATAAAGATATGAAAGACCTTGGGAAAACTGGATTTTTTTTAATCTGTCATGATATACTCCTGGTTTTTTGGGGTGTTGTTTTTTTTGACAGAGTACATAAGATATAGGAAAGCCTGGGAACGACTTTCTCATGCAGTCTTTACCCACATAAGGGTCCGTTTCCAAGGAACCACGTGGTCTGCTGATGAACAACTCAGGTAGCAGCGGGAGGCAGATCTGGCCTCCAAGCCACTTTCGATCACTGACTGACTCTAGCCAGGTCCCTTCACTTTTTCACCCCAGTCTTCTCAGTCATGTAATCAGGAAATAGTAGCATGTACCTCCTAGAACTGCAATAAGGATTAAGTAAGAAAATCCATGTAAAGTGCCTAGCAAAGTGCCTGGTATATACCAAGCATTCAGTAAATGATAATCCTATTCCTCTATTAGATACTGACTTTCCCAGTCTCCCTTGTGCCTAAGAATGTCTATTTGACCTTGTTATGGCTTATGAGAGATTAAGAGAAGTCATCTAAGAGGCTTCTGAATTTTTTTTTTTTTGGTTTCCTATAAAGGAGGCAGGCATGATATAATACACACGAGTCCCCAACCTTCGATGCACACACACACAGAGAGACATTTTCTTTTATCTTTCTTCCTTGAATTGAGATGAAATGCTTGGAGTTGTGGTAGCTATTTTGTGACCATGAAGTGATAAACATGAAGACAACAGTCAAAAGCTAAAGACAGAAAAGCTGAAATGAAGAATTGACCCTAGATCCTTGATAAGACCATAGAGCTGATGAACCAACCTTAGAATGCTCTCCTCCAGAGTTCTTAAGTGAGATAATAAATGCTTGAGTATTTAAGCCACTATTAATTAATTGCCACAGGACTTCCCTGATGGTCCATGGCTTAGATTCTGAACTCCAAATGCAGGGAGAGAGGTTCCATCCCTGGTCAGGGACCTAGATCCCACATGCTGCAACCAAGAGTTTGCATGCTGCAACTAGGAGTTCTCATGCCACAACTAAAGATACCAAATGTAGCAACAAAGATCAAAGGTCTCGCGTGCTGCAACTAAGAACCAGCATAGCCAAATAAATAAATATTTTTTAAAAATTAAAAAATCAATTGTCACTCACAGCCTAAAACATCCCTAACTGATTCAATAATGTTGTCTATTAGCATTTATTCCAAGCTCCCATCATTGGTCTTTTTTTGACTTGGAGCAGGGAGCCACATCTCTGAGTACCAACCGGCATTATGAGAGGCAGTGCTTTAGACCAGGTCATCCACAGTAATGTTGAGCTCCCCTATTATTTTCCATATAGTCCTCCTCTACAAAGGATCCAGTGATAGCTTACAGTGACTGATCTCAGATTCGTCACCTCCAAAGAGGATTTAGCTTCGGGACCAGGGACCAGGTTTGATCACTCAAGAGCTTTTGTATAGCAGAGTTTTATTAAAGTATAAAAGGGACAGAGAAAGCTTCTGACATAGACATCAGAAGGGGGACGGAGGGTGTCCCACTCGCTAGCCTTAGCAAGGCCTTATATACTTTTACCAGACCCACTCCCACAACATGTATCTTAAGATAACAAGATTAGTCAGAAGGTTCTTGTTAAGGAGAAACATGTCCTTGAGCAAGTTACATTGCTATATTGACTAAGACAAAACAATGCAGAAAAAACATTTGTCCTTTCCTTCTCCTTGAGAACCCCAGACCCCTGTCTCTTTCTCAAGGGCCGCGGACTGCTTATCAACCTACCTAAGGATGAGCTTTCTCACCAGTACAATCAGCAAATGAGGGGCTCTTAGCCTTGCATGACTCAAAAATGCGTCTCAGAGATTCCTCCTTGTGATACCATATTTGTAGGCCCCCTGGACCAATCCCAAGTTTCATGTGTCTCATATGTCATATTAATACTGTTCTCACTATTCTGGGTCATTTCCTGGGTATTCCACTCTGCTTCAGTGGAAAAACTTCTAATTCTGAGAACCAGGTTCCACAACTGCCCACGAGGGCAGAGAGAGGGGAACATGTGAGCAAGCACTTGGAAATTTAGCACAGTGCTTACTTAGCACAAGGGCTGGTCACAGTGGTCTCTCAATGAAAGGCCACTGTTATTACCATGATCATGACCATTACCTGTATACAACACAGCGGTTGTCACTTCTAAATTCAGCTCCTCCACAAAGGGATAGACAAGCCCTGTCCTTCCAAGTCCACCCACCCTCTGTGACTTAGAGATCAGGACTTCTGAGGTGGTGTGTTCCCAGGGCGGGCGGGGAACCCCAGGTGCAGGGACCTGATAGGTTACATGAAGAAAGAGGCGGGACTTAGACTGACCATTCAGAAGATGAGTCAGAGCCATGGTGAAGAATCACACCCTATCTTCCCAACCTGGGCTGGAAGTCAAGATGAATTTTGCATTATTCATCACCCAACAAGTATTTATTGAGGTACATGGCAAGTGCTCAAAATTGTACTGTAAAATTCCCCTGGAAAACAAGGGAGACAGTGAGATATATCCTGCAGAGGGGATTTATGGCTTGATTAAAGGCATTCATTCCAGGAAAATATCCTCAGGTCTCAGCCATTCACTTTCCCGGAATCCTAACGGAGGTACTAAGCTGGAAGATCCCCAAAGATACACACCAAGCTTCCAATGTACTCTCCTCTAACACATACACTGCAGCTCTGTAAACAAGCCAATCCAAGGCAACTAAATGATGATGTGGTGGGACTCCCCTTTATTTGGTGCCAAAGCAATAAGCAACCTCCTTGTGCACTGGTCTCTGCTCTGCCCCAGTGGGGAAACACCCCAGTCAGGGAAGTAGTGTGAGAGAGCAGGACCACAGCCAGGACACCTGCATCTCCACTGGCAAACCACCCCACCACCTCCACCACTGAATTGCTGCACAACTGCAGGCAGATCACAGAGCCTCCCTGGACCGCCATCTCCCATCTCCTTATGTGCCAAGTGAAGGGGCTGAAATCAATGACTTCTGTGATGGTTATTTTCACATGTCAATGTGGCTAGGCCATGGTGCCCAGGTATGTAGTCAAACATTATTCTGGATGTTTATGTGAGGGTGTTTTGGGTGATACTAACATTTAATCTGTGGACTTCGATAAAAAACAAACGTATGGATACCAAGGCAGGGAGGGGAGTATGGAATGGATTGGGAAGTGATTGGGATTGACTATATATACTGTTATGTATAAAATAGGGCTTCCCAGGTGGCACAATGGACTTCAAATAAAGCAGATTCACTTCCCCCAAGCAAGAGGGAATTCTGCCAGCAAATGGTCTTTGGATTCAAACTCATCTCTTCCTGGGTCTCCAGCCTGCCAGCTTACCCTGCAGATTTATTTTATACTCTTTCTGAGCCTCCATAATTATAGGAGCCAATTCTTTTTTTAAAGTATATATGTGTGTGTCTATATTATATATAATATGTAAATGTATGAATGTGTGGTTGGTTGTTGGTTGTTTCTCTAGAGAACCGTAACTAATACACTCCCCCAAACTCTTTTCTAGTTCTAAGATGCTGGAGTCTGGCTGGTGGCAGAGGGGAAGGTGGAGGCCCATTTCTCAGGCTGTGGCTCCCCAGGGCAGGGATGTCAAAATGATCAGGACAATGTCCTCTTTCAGGAGGACTTATGCAATAGGCCTCCTCGGCACAGCAATAAATACCAGTAGTTCCAGAACTGGGACACTACGTACTGTGGGGTATGGACAGAGATAAATTGATATGAATGCAGCCAAGAGGAATCCAAGATGGGATGTTAGGCAGCCCACCGGGTTTGCCAGCGGCTGTCAGGGTCTCCCCAGGTACTCGCTGCATTATGACACTGTTACCCCAGAGGCAGGAAGCAAGGTTTTTTGGTGTTGTTGTTTTTTTTACTGTGATGGATGAGGTGTTGCTGTACAGCAGAGTGTCTGCTGCAGAGTAGACAAAGAGCCTGCCTCTGCGAGACAGAACTGGGGGAAGGAAGAGGGAGGGAGAGCAGACTGATACTGAAACCCATCTGAAGACCACAGCATCAGAAGCACCTGCCGCACACCAGCTGTCATCTGGATGCTCTGGGACTGTTTCGTGGCTCTTTAACAACTCCAGGCAGATCCCCGCCATGGCTCTCAGAACTGGAGAGGCCCACAGGTGGGAGAAGGCAGCTCACTCTCAAGCTCCACTGCAGTCTCTTCTTCCTCCTTAAGTCCTGTGTGTCCTGTGTTCCATCCAAGGCCCTCTTCTCTTCCAGTCTACACCCTTCCATGTTGTCCCAAAACTTCACCCCTGTTTGGATGAACCCCAAGTCCAGACATCCAGCCTTCCTGTGCTCCTGTGCTCCTGATCAGAGTTCCCGGAGAATGCATCAGTCATGAACACAAAGACAGTCACCTCCTGTTCTCTGCAATGTCCCCAGCGCCTGGGACAGCTTCTGGACCATAATCAGTGGTTAATAAGTATCTGTTTGTTAATCTATGAACTGATGAATGAACTGCACATAGTCACGTGGAGACATCTCTACTTGGGCTGTCCTGGACTCAGCGTGTATAAAACCAAACACTTGATTTTCCCTCAAAACCTGGGATTGTCATTTTGATGGCTCTCTCCACCACCCATTTTCTTGCTAAGACCTGAAATCTGGGCATCACTTGAATCTCCTTTGCTCTCTTCAGTTCAGTTCAGTCGCTCAGTCGTGCCTGACTCTTTGCGACCCCATGAATCACAGCACGCCAGGCCTCCCTGTCCATCACCAACTCCCGGAGTTCACTCAAACTCATGTTCATCGAGTCGGTGATGACATCCAGCCATCTCATTCTCTGTTGCCCCCTGTCTCCTCCTGCCCCCAGTCCCTCCTAGCATCAGAGTCTTTTCCAGTGAGTCAACTCATCGCATGAGGTGGCCAAAGTATTGCAGTTTCAGCTTTAGCATCAGTCCTTCCAATGAACACCCAGGATTGTTCTCCTTTAGAATGGACTGGTTGGATCTCCTTGCAGTCCAAGGGACTCTCAAGAGTCTTCTCCAGCACCACAGTTCAAAAGCATCAATTCTTTGGCGCTCAGCTTTCTTCACAGTTCAACTCTCAAATCCATACATGACCACGGGAAAAACCATAGCCTTGACTAGATGGACCTTGGTTGGCAAAGTAATGTCTCTGCTTTTTAATACGCTATCTAGGTTGGTCATAACTTTCCTTCCAAGAAGTAAGTGTCTTTTAATTTCATGGCTCAATATGCCAGCAAATTTGGAAAACTCAGCAGTGGAAACAGGACTGGAAAAGGTCAGTCTTCATTCCAATCCCAAAGAAAGGCAATGCCAAGGAATTCTCAAACTACCGCACAATTGCACTCATCTCACACACTAGTAAAGTCATGCTCAAAATTCTCCAAGCCAGGCTTCAGCAATATGTGAACCGTGAGCTTCCAGATGTTCAAGCAGGTTTTAGAAAAGGCAGAGGCACCAGAGATCAAATTGCCAACATCCGCTGGATCAAGGAGAAAGCAAGAGAGTTCCAGAAAAACATCTATTTCTGCTTCATTGGCTATGCCAAGGACTTTGACTGTGTGGATCACAATAAACTGTGAAAATTTGCTCTCTTATCACCTTCCAATTTCAATGATTCTCCAAGTTCTAATCTTCTTAATATCTCTTACGTGTTCAGTTTTCTCTTCCTTCACCTAGAATGAGGAAGAAGGCACCATCATTCCTTTTGTAGTATAGTCATCTGTTGACCTTTCTGCTTCAGCGATCAGACATGTAACAGCAAAGCCCTAAAGTTCTGACATTTATCTGTATGCATGAAGGGGCAGTGGTAGAGGAGGTAGTTCCCAGAATCTAAATACTCCCTTCTTATTTGCGGAAAATCCTCCACTAAGTGGGAGATGGTGAAAGGCCGGGCCTCTGACTCCCCCCAACAAAAGTCAAGGGAGCCATCGTTCCCTCCCTGCATTCATGATCACATGACTTGGCCCCAACCAATCAGAGGCCTCCTCTCCGGGAATAAAAATCTGGTGGGAGGAAAGCAAAGAGGTAGGTTCACTCAGAACTTTTCCGTGCTCCAGCCTTTGTGGGGGCTGTCCCAGCAGGGTGGTGCTGGCGGTGAGTCCTAACCAGCAGACTGCCCCTGGGGTAAGCCCTGGGCTATGTTCTCTGCAGCCTGGCTCCCTTGGCCCTGCCTGCTGCCCAATTCCTGCTCTCCATCACTCTGAGAAGTGAGCAGTAGCCTTCTGACACATTCCTCTTATTAGTAAGTTTACTAGAATCAGTTTCTGGGCTATACCTAAGAACTCTGACTACCAAACCTGGTGTTACCTGCCCTTAACTCCAGCATCTAACAGAGTGCTTGGTTGTTGTTGCTGTTGTTTAGTGGCTCAGTCGTGTCCAACTCTTTGTGACTGCATGAACTGTATCCCACCAGGCTCCTCTGTCCATGCTATTTCCCAGGCAAGAATACTGGAATGGGTTGCTATTTCCTTCTCCAGGGGATCTTCCCCACCCAGGGAATGAACCCATGTCTCCTTCATTGGCAGGTGGATTCTTTACCACCGAGCCACCAGGGAAGCCCAGAGTGCCTGGCAGCTAACAGGTAATGCGTTAGGGATGAATTAAAAGAGGAGGAAAGGAAGCAAGGGAAGGAAGGGAGAGAGAGGAAGAAAAGACAGCCATTCTTATTCATTTTTGACCCTTGGCAATTAGGTGAGCTTGGAAGCAGGGAGAGAAAGGTTGGGAAATTATGGACCACTCTGTATATGAGCTTCAGTGGGATTTGTGCTGTTTGTTTGTTTTGCTGTTTTATTTTGTTGGGTTATGTTCTGTTTTGTTTTTCAGCACTAGAATTCTCCTCTCTCTTCACTGGCTGCATCTGGGAGTCCTTAGGAAGTGTGAGAAAATGTACCATCCCAAATTCTGAGAAATCACTAGCATTCAACAACCTCCAGGCAATAAGTTGACAACCAAGTAAACAGTGACTCCAATATGACTCCCTGAGCAGGGAAAGCAAGGCATAGAAGGAGTAGAACCTGTGTGATTATGGAAGGAGAGGAGAGAGCTGAGATTCTGGGAAGGCACATAAATAGAGCTTATAAAATTCCCACACTTTATAAAAACCAGCTGAGAGTGTAAATAAGTTTTCCAAAAATCATTCTGGCATTCCCTTGGACCCAGTAATTACATATCTAAGCACCTATCTTAATGAAGCAATCAGAAATATGGACACGTGTATCACAACTACTGAAGCCCAGGCACCATAAATCTGTGCTCTGCAACGAGAAAAGCCACCGCAATGAGAAGCCCGTGCTCCACAACTAGAGCGTAGCCCCCTCTTGCAGCACCTGGAGAAAGCCCAAGAGCAGCACCATGGCCCAGAGCAGCCATAAATAAAATAAAATCAAAGCAAAATATGGACAACAGGGAATTCTCTGGTGGTCCAGTGGTTAAGACTCCATGCTTTCAACGCTGGGGGCATGGGTTCAATCCCTGTCTGGGAACTAAGATCCCACATGCCACAGGGTCAAAAAATAAAAAGAAATATGGGTAGCTTTTTATGTATAAGAATCATCATGTTAATATTATTTATAACTGGAAAAACAACACTAAAGAAATAGTTGAGTAATACATGTCTCTTTGATACAATGGAACATTAGGCAGGCATTAAAACTAATATTCACAAAGGGGTATTAAAGGTTACAAGAAAATGTGGTGACAATGTTATATGAAAAAGACATGGGAAAGGAGCATCTCTTCAGTAAATGGTGTTAGGAAAACTAGACATCCATGTGCAAAAGAATGAAATTAGACCACCATCTCATACCATACACAAAAATCAACTTAAAATGGATTAAAGACTTGAATGTAATACCTGAAACCATAAAACTCAGAGAAGAAAACATAAATGACAATCTCCTTGATATAAATCTTGGTGATGATTTTTTTGGATTTGATACTGAAAGCCCAGGCAACGAAAGCAAAAATAAACAAGTAGGACTACATTAAAGTAACAAGCTTCTGCACAGCAAAGAAGCCATTAACAAAATGAAAGAGCAAATGGGAGAAAATATTTGGAAGTCATATATCTGATACGGGGTTAATAAACGACGCTTGCTCCATGGCAGAGAAACTTCGACCAACTGAGACAGCTTATTAAGAAGCAGAGACATTACTTTGCCGACAAAGGTCCATCTGGTCAAAGATATGGTTTTTCCAGTAGTCATGTACGGATGTGAGAGTTGGACCATTAAGAAAGCTGAGCACCGAAGAATTGATGTTTTTGAATTGTGGTGATGGGGAAGACTCTTGAGAGTCCCTTGGACAGCAAGAAGATCCAATCAGTCAATCCTAAAGGAAATCAGTCCTGAATATTCATTGGAAGTACTGATGCTGAAGCTGAAGCTCCAATACTTTGGTCACCTGATGTGAAGAACTGACTCATTGGAAAAGACCCTGATGCTGGGAAAGATTGAAGGCAGGAGGAGAAGGGGACAACAGAGGATGAGATGGTTGGATGGCATCACTGATTCAATGGACATGAGTTTGAGCAGGCTCTGGGAGATGGTGATGGACAGGGAGGCCTAGCGTGCTGCAGTCCATGCGGTCGCAGAGAGTCGAACACGACTGAGTGACTGGACTGAACTGATCCAAAATATATAAAGAACTCATACAACTCAATAGCAAAAACAAATAATCCCATTTTAAAATGGAAAGAGAATAGACATTTTCCAAAGACATACAGATGGCCAATAGACACATGAAAAGGTGCTCAGTGTCACTAATCATTGGAGAAATGCAAGGCAAAACAACACTGAAATCACTTCACGTCTACTGGAATGGCCATTATCAAAAAGACAAGAAATAACAAGCGCTGGCAAGGATTTAGAGTAAAGAAATCACTTGCGCACTGTTAGTGGGAATGTAAATTGGTGCAGCTGCTGTGGAAAGCAGTGTGGAGATTCCTCAAAAACACTAAAAACAGGACTACTATATGACCCAGTAATTCCATTTCTGGGTGTTTATCCAAAGCAAACAAAAACAGTAACTCAAAAAGATAAATGTACCCCCCTGTTCACTGCAGCATTATTTACAAAACCAAGACATGGAAGCCACCAAAGTGTTTATCATTGGAGATGAATAGGTGAAGAAAATGTGCTATATGTTTATAATGGAATATTATTCAGCCATAAAAAGAAGGTTCAGTTCAGTTCAGTCGCTCAGTCGTGTCCGACTCTTTGCGATCCCATGAATCACAGCACGCCAGGCCTCCCTGTCCATCACCAACTCCCGGAGTTCACTCAAACTCATGTCCATCGAGTTGGTGATGCCATCCAGCCATCTCATTCTCTGTCATCCCCTTCTCTTCCCGCCCCCAACCTCTCCCAGCATCAGAGTCTTTTCCAGTGAGTCAACTCATCGCATGAGGTGGGCAAAGTATTGCAGTTTCAGCTTTAGCATCAGTCCTTCCAATGAACACCCAGGATTGATCTCCTTTAGAATGGACTGGTTGGATCTCCTTGCAGTCCAAGGGACTCTCAAGAGTCTTCTCCAGCACCACAGTTCAAAAGCATCAATTCTTCGGCGCTCAGCTTTCTTCACAGTCCAACTCTCACATCCATACATGACCACAGGAAAACATAGCCTTGACTAGACAGATCTTTGTTGACAAAGTAATGTCTCTGCTTTTTAATATGCTGTCTAGGTTGGTCATAACTTTCCTTCCAAGGAGTAAGCGTCTTTTAATTTCATGGCTGCAATCAGCATCTGCAGTGATTTTGGAGCCCAAAAAGATAAAGTCTGACACTGTTTCCACTGTTTCCCCATCTATTTCCCATGAAGTGATAGGACCAGATGCCATGATCTTTGTTTTCTGAATGTTGAGCTTCAAGCCAACCTTTTCACTCTCCTCTTTCACCTTCCTCAAGAGACTTCCTAGTTCCTCTTCACTTTCTGCCATAAGGGTAGTGTCATCTGCATATCTGAGGTTATTGATATTTCTCCCAGCAATCTTGATTCCAGTTTGTGCTTCTTCCAGCCCAGTGTTCCTCATGATGTACTCTGCATATAAGTTAAATAAGCAGAGTGACAATATACAGCCTTGACGTACTCCTTTTCCTATTTGGAACCAGTCTGTTGTTCCATGTCCAGTTCTAACTGTTGCTTCCTGACCCTCATACAGGTTTCTCAAGAGGCAGGTCAGGTGGTCTGGTATGCCCATAGTATTGCCATTTGCAACAACATGGATGAAACTTGAGGACATTGTGCTAAGTGAAATAAGTGAGATGGAAACAGACAAATACTGTATGGTCTTACTCACATGTGAAATGAGAAAAAAAAAAAAAAAACTAAACTCATCAATAGAGAAGAGATTGGTAGTTACCAGAGATGAGGGTGGGGAGCAAAATGAATGAACGTTGTCAAAAAGTACAAGCTTTTAGTTATAAAGTAAATGTCAGGGGGCTTTAATGTGCAGCATGCTGACTATAGTAATATTGTGTTGCATATTTCAAAGCTGTTAAGAGTATAGATCTTAAAAGTTCTCATTCTATAAAAAAAAATTGTAACCATGTATGGTGATGGCTGTTAACTAGGCTGATTGTGTTCATTGTTTCACAATATATACAAATGTCTAATCATCACAGTGTACACCTGAAATTAATATAATAGTATATGTCAATTATGTCTCAACTTTTAAAGTAATAAGATACAATTTAATAAAGAAAAATGCATGCAAAATAATGAATAGAGCAAGGTCACAAACAAAGAAAAATACCTATATGAGAACAAAGACTGAGAAGAAATGATCAAAATGTTATCAGGGGTTGTCTCTACATAATGGAATTATGTAACTTTCTATA
Source organism: Moschus berezovskii (assembly GCF_049115385.1). Taxonomy (NCBI): domain Eukaryota; kingdom Metazoa; phylum Chordata; class Mammalia; order Artiodactyla; family Moschidae; genus Moschus; species Moschus berezovskii. The sequence goes on along the minus strand of NC_142475.1, from coordinate 52,781,635 downwards.
GTTCTCTACAGTGGGTCAATATTAATTTGTTGATCAAGAAAAAGGAAATACAGTAAAATGCTGGAGTTAAAAATGATGAAAATTAGATCACCAATGCTATATTTTGTTTTCTCATTTTTCATTATTTTATCTATTTATTTAATTAATTTTATGTGTGGCTGCACTGGGTGTCTGGTGCTGTGCACGGGCTTCCTCTGGTTGCAGCGAGCAGGAGCTCCTCTCTATTTGCAGTGCACGGGCTTCTCGCTATGGCTTCTCTTGTTGCTGAGCACAAGCTCTGGAACACAGGCTCAGCAGTTGTGGTACATGGGCTTAGTTGCCCTGTGGCATGTGGGATCTTTCTGGACCAAGGATCAAACCCATGTCCCCCAAGTTGGCAGGTGGATTCCCAACCACTGGACCCCCCAGGGAAGTCCCCATGTTTTGCATTTAATTCAGAGCTTTTGGGTTGATTCTGAGGCTAAAGAAGCCCCACCTCCTCCCCAATCACCTGCCACCTGCCACCTTCCTCTCAGGTGAAGTTTGAAAGAAAGTTTCTGCCATCTCCTGGCACATAGTTCCTTCCTTTCCCATCATGATTCTAGTCCGTTTCTCTCACCGCAACTTCACCCCCACCTTCTCAGATCTTTAGTACGGATTCATCAACCTGGTCCACGGGTGACGCTTCTTCTAAGGAGCTACTCTCTCAGGTAGGTATGTCTCTAAAAGGATGTGACAAAATAACTCATTTTCAGTGACTAGGACGTGTGGCCTGTGTCACAACCATCCACCACTTGAAAGCTTTGGGAGGACAACCCATGACTTAGCAAGACTCATCAGTTCCACCTAGACCGTCTGTCTGAACTCTGAGGAGTCGCTACAGGTTTATTCACTCATAGGTCCAGCACCTTAGCACATCTAACGCGGAGAGACAGTTATGCACATCCTGTCACAGAATTAATATATTTCCTCATCAAATACACAGTTGCTCTTTACTCAGTTTAATATCACAACCTTTGTATTAATCCCAGTTTCTTCTTGCAACAGCATATTCTTCTTGCAATAAATGTTAGAACAAAGCTTGTATAATTAAATACCCTTGTCACTAAACTATTATACAGCCAAGTTCAACTACTCATCAGAGCTGCTCCCGCTTGTTCTGAAATTGTACATAAAATAGACTGTTAAGTGTTAATCGCCTCAGTAAAAATAACATTTATAATATAATAGCAATGGCTCATTATGTGCCAAGCACTGTACCGAACTCATAATATCCTTTAATGTTCACAAGAACCCACACAGAAACTGAGACACAGAGAGGCTGAATAACTTGCCCCAAATCACACAACTAATAATAGTGGAGCTGGGCAGTCTTTCTCAGAGCACCCTATGCGTTCTCCTCCTCTTTCACGATTCTATCCCATCACCCTATCTGTGTCTCCAAAAGAGAGATAGTTCCTAACATCCCCAACAAACAGCACTCTTGAACTTCTGCTTTTGGTATCCTAAGATTCTCTCTGTTTTGCAACTCAAAATTAACTGTTCTAAAACCTCACACCTTCAGGTCTCCAGTGTTTTCATTTTTTCAACTTAAGTATCCATCTCATTTTCTAATGTTATTCTTATGCATTATTTTTAGCGTTTTTAGAAAGTTTTTTAAGTGCTGAATACCCTCTCTTAAAATGTTTTTAAATTTTAAAAAGCCTACCTAGAGGAAGCAGACTAGAATCATTCTAGAAGTTGGGTACATGGTCAAGTAAATATTATTTTAATAAATGGGAAAAAAATTAATGAAGCCAAGAATATGCATGGTGGAATTTGGTTTGTTGGCAGCAGTCTACTAAAGAAGATATTTTGGAGTTATCTTCCAGGGAAAGCAAAACAAATTAAACAGAAACTAGTGCTCTTGCCACTTTTTCAGGCTCAGGAAATGGGAACCCATGGAAATTTCTACCTAATGATTTGACCGGCCAGGAATTTGCCCTGTCTGCTTTCAAAGGGTTGTCCTCCGAGGTCTGGTTGTGATAAAAGTGGCAACCATCAAGAAGTGACTCCGAAAAGAGAAGAATGAGACAGGAAAAGAGAGGTAGTAGGTCATGTGACTGCTAAATTTCAACTGCAATTGTAAGATGCCAAGAACTATTGTCCAATTGATAAGATATCATAAGTCAGAAAATAAACATGTGACAACATTTAGGTTTATGGTTGTAACCATAATGTTAATTTATAAAAGTTAACATTTGAAGATGGGTGAATGTGCACCTCTAAGAAGTGGGGTGGTGAGGTCAGGAGAGAGCAAAAAGCTTTTTTATCTCACATATACCTTCTGTATGATTTGAAATCTTAAACAAGGAATAGGTATTGCTATTGTTCTTCAGTAGCTCAGTTGTGTCCGACTCTTAGCCACCCCATGGACTGCAGCACACCAGGCTTCCCTGTCCTTCCCTATCTCCCAGAGTTTGCTCAGACTCATGTCTGTTGAGTTGATAATGTTATCCAACCATCTCATCCTCTGCTGCTCCCTTCTCCTGCTGTCAATTCTTCCCAGCATCAGGGTCTTTTATTGTTGATATAATAGAAAAATAAATTGACCAAAAATTACAATAATGTATATACACATATAATATATCTATGAAGGAAATGGCAACCCACTCCAGTGTTCTTGCCTGGAGAATCCCAGGAACGGGGGAGCCTGGTGGGCTGCCGTCTATGGGGTCGCACAGAGTCAGACACGACTGAAGCGACTTCACTTTCACTTTTCACTTTCATGCACTGGAGAAGGAAATGGCAACCCACTCCAGTGTTCTTGCCTGGAGAATCCCAGGGATGGGGGAGCCTGGTGGGCTGCCGTCTATGGGGTCGCACAGAGTCGGACACGACTGAAGTGACTTAGCAGTAGCAGCATATATGTGTATCCGTTCCGTTCCGTTCCGTCGCTCAGTCGTGTCCGACTCTCTGCGACCCCGTGAACTGTAGCCTACCAGGCTTCCCCGTCCATGGGATTCTCCAGGCAAGAATACTGGAGTGGGTTACCATTTCCTTCTCCAGGGTATCTTCCCAACCCAGGGATCGAACCCGGGTCTCCCGCATTGGAGGCAGATGCTTTAACCTCTGAGCCACCAGGGAAGCCCATATATGTGTATACATGTGCATATATGCATGGAAACATTCCTACCATGAATATATGCATATGTGTGCATTTACATACATCTTTTCAAATATACTTTTTCCTTAGGGTGGTTTGTGAAGCTCATATGGGTACCTATTTTCACTTCATCAACTTCTGTATGCTTTCCAAAAAAAATGAGTGACTCAAAACTTTTAGTCAAAGATCCTTCTATTTAGATAAAGAAATAAAAACACACTTTCCGCTGACATTTACAGAGAAGCTACGATTACCAGAAGGCAAGGTGCTAGGCGTCGAGATGCAGGGATGAATAACTCCAAGGGTTTCTGATTAAGACGAAGGTAAAAAGTGCAAATGGCTAACCATGATGATAACACAAATGCAGTAAGTGGTAGAACTGAAGGAAAGAGCTCAAGAACTCCAGATGATGCCAAAAAGAACATCAGTCACAGGTACGAGCTCTTCCTTGGTGGAGAGGGGAAGTGTCTGGAAGGCAGAGAGTTTGCAGTTACTTCCACTTGTCCAGAAGTTTGGGAGCTGAAAGACACCCACCTCAGTTCTCCCCATTTGTCATCCTGCTTCAGTCAGGTCAAGGCCAAAGCAGAAGCCAGGATCCAGACACAAAGAAATCCTTTCCCTCCCTCTGCCTCTCTGCAGCCGGTTTATCTTTGGAGCCAGGAAACTAGAAGACTTTCTGACTCTCCCTAGAGCCTAGGTCCCCGGAACTCTGGACCGACAAGTGAGTCTTACTCTTTTCCAGGAACTGAGGGCTTCTGAAAACAAGAGGCATACAGACCACCCCGTGCTTATGAGAAGTTGTGGAACCCTCCCTAGTAACCACTGACGTAGCAATCTGGTGCTTCCATTGTTTGCTCATCAGATGGGCAGAATTTTCAAAGACTGGGCAAATTTATGTTGTTGAGGGTGCAAGATAAAGGACACACCCATTCATTGCTGGTTAGGGTAGAAACTGGCTTAACCTCTTGGAAGGGCAGGTGGAAGCAACTCCATTAAGTTCACATGCAAACCCACAACTGACAACCCCACAAGGACATCTTTGCAGAAAGATATATGGACAAAATTCTACCACGGACGCTTGTAATAGCAGAACACTGTAAACAACTGAAACGACAGCCAATGAAGATATAGTTAAATTGATGGCAACATATCTATCTTAGGGAATACCATGTGCAACAATTAAAAACAATAAGGCAGATCTCTGTGTCTTGTCACAGGTAGGATGACAAGCAAAGAATGCAAGCATCATGTACAGGATGTGATCTGACCTGTATTTTTAAAAATATATGTGTTAGTGTGAATTCAAGTGTCAGAGAAAGTGTCCCTTGTTATCTAAAATTTTATTACACGTATTCATATTTCACTTACTGAATTTTTATAGTGAAAGAAAAATAAGAATATTTTAAAATTCCTATTTCACTTATTGAATTTTGCAAAGTAAAAGAAAGAGTATTTTAAAATATGACAAGAGAAAGTGGAAAGAATTTTTTTTCTCTTTTTTTTGCTGTGCCATGTGGCATATGGGATCTCCCCTGACCAGGGATTGTTCCCCCTGCATTGGGAGTGTGGAGTCTTAACCAGTGAACTGCTGGGGAAGTCCCAAGAATTTTTAAGTCCAAGGAGACCAGTGGGCTGCCCAGAACTCTAAGTGGTGAATTCAGCACGGTCCAGGTGTCGGTCTTCGGCCCAACAGGCTAAGTAGACTTTGCTATACCAGACCTGAGAGTGGTTTAACCTCCCAGCAGCAAATTCAAAGTAGCTAAGCTTAGCGGTGATCCATGGAGAAACATGGACTTGTCATCTACAGCGAGGTGTCTCAACCTCCGCACTGCTGACTTTGGGGGCGGGATGACTGCTGTGTGTGGCAGTGACATCATGACACATGCAGCAGCATTCCTGGCCTCTGTTCTCCAGATGCCAGTATCACATCTCTTCCCCAGCTATGACAACCAAAAATGTCTTAGATGGTACCAAACGTCCCCTGAGGGGGTGTTGCCAGAATTGTCCCCAGTTGAGAGCCACTGATTTACAGTGAGAAATGTAACTGCCAGGAAAGCCAGATGCTGCTCTGCAGGAAAATGACAAGGGCAACCAAACTACAACGGAAGGTTGCTAGGAGAGCAGGAAGTCAGGACAAAGGCAGTTAAAAAAAAAAAAGAAACTATGATTTAAATATCTGATGACTTTGACATGGGAGAGCCTCACACTCTCCAGAGGAATCTCTGTCTCTGGACAGTTACCTTGGTTGGGCACTGCGAGCTCTTTCCCCTCTGACCCACACTAACGAATGGTTCCCCTTCGATCAGCACTTTTATCCCCCCAGAGAACCAATGTGGTCCATTGTGTGAACGCTCCTTAAACAGACCCATGACCTTGAATGATGCAGGAGGGTAAACCCATAGAAGCAGGTGACCTCTGAGGGCAACAGAGCTCCAAATGCCCCACCACAATTGCATCCTTGCTTTGAAACTGTTTCATCTTAAAACTCCATGTGAGTTTGCAACTATACTTCAATTAAAACATAAATCTAGGTAAGAATCTGAGAAAAAAGACTATGTGATTTTGCCTTCTGCTCTGCCTTACATGCATATTTTTATTTTAACAAAAAGCAAATACATTTCCCAAATCCTAAATAGTAAACTTTGGGACATCATGTTGCCGACGAAGGTCAGTATAGTCAAAGCTATGGTTTTTCCAGTAGTCGTGTACAGATGTGAGAGTTGAACCATAAAAAAGCCTGAACACCAAATAATTGATGCTTTCAAACTGTGGTGGTGAAGACTCTTGAGAGTCCCTTGGACTGCAAGGAGATCAAACCAGTCAATCCTGAATATTTACTGGAAGGACAGATGCTGAAGCTCCAATACTTTGGCCACTTGATGCAAAGAGCTGACATTGGGAAAGACCCTGAAGCTGGGAAAGATTGAGAGCAGGAGGAGAAGGGTGCATCAGAGGATGAGATGGTTGGATGGCATCCGATGCAATGGACATGAGCTTCAGCAAACTCTGGAAGATAGTGAAGGACAGAGAAGCCTAGTCACTGCAGTTCATGGGTTGCAGAATCAGACTCAACGTAGCGACTGAACAGCAACAACAAACTTGGGAAGCTACATAAGTTTCTCCTGTGGCTTCATGCTTTCCCAGGCACCTGCCAAGGTATAAAGGATAGACAACTTCCTGCTCTTCCCTCATCTCATCCAAGGAGAATATTTCCATGAGCTTGAAAAAGGTTCAAAGTTGCTTGGGGAATCTTCTTTCCTGAGGGCACCTTGTGCATCTATCTGACTTCCACAAGTATACTGTTTACACTCCCAGGTCCAAGGAAAACCCTTTCATGGTCACCTGCACTGAGTAGCTCACAGCCTCTGCAGCAGCTGAGCTCCAACAGCAACACAGACAAGAAAATGACGTGCTAAGCTTTCTCTCTCTCCAGTAGAATTCTAGTTAAGACAAATGCTGTATGATTTCATTCATCTGTGAATATTTAAAATTTTTTAAATAAAATGTTTAAAAGCTAAATGAACAAACCAAACCATACAAAAATGAACACATAGATGCGAAGAACAGAGCAGTGGTTATCAGAGGGGAACAGGGATGGGGGAAAGAAAAAAGTGGTTAAAGAGGGTCAGTTGTATGGTGACAGAAACTAAACCTTGATGAGCATGCTATAGTCTATGTGGAAGTTAAAATATAATATTGTACACATCAAACATATAAAATGTTATAAACCAATTTTTTTTTTAAAAAAAGACAACCAAGTGACTCATTATAAGCAACATTGTTTCTTGAGATTTTTTTTTTTTTTGGTAGAAATTTCTCTTAGCAAGGAAGAAATTGGGGTGGGGAGGATGGTACATGGGAGGCTCTATTTCGAAATCAGACTTCCTTGTAATTTTATTTTCTCTTATCTGAGGGATTTCGTGTTTTAATGCGGGGTCAGAGGGCAGATTAAATATATTTCAATCATGGCTCATTTAAAGCTTGTGTCAAGACTGACTTTTGCAGGAGATGGAGCACTCATGGTTGACGAAAAACCACAGGAGGGGAGCTGCTCAGGAAATGCTGAGTTCCTTCTGTCTGTTCTCAGGTCACAGTGTTGGACCCTGCAGTCTGGGACAGGTCTAAGATGTTCTGAGACAAACACTTTTGAGGTTTCAGTCATGACTTCATCAACCTCACTTTAGTATCATTTGGAAGCCTACATTTTTTTTTCTTGTTCCCATCTCTCCTCATCCAATCCCTTCTTTATTTATATGCCATAAATACAGAATCTGAGAAAGGACAGAACTAGTCACATCCGTTTCCTCTGATTCTTCCCAGAACTGGGATGGAGTTTCATGTTTTGCTGTTGCCTCCCTTGCCAATTCCATATGTGATTTTGATGTACTTTCATCGTTAATAATTTCTTGGTAGAACAAGATTTTCTGTTTTTATAATTTCCCTGAAAAATAGCTAAGAGAAATGGGCCTTGGATCTTTACCTTTTCTTCCCTTCAGAAAGACTCAAATCTCCATCCTCTTATTCTCGTCAGTAATTGGAAACCCTCTTGAAAGTTAGCTTTGTGGAGAGATAAGCAAGACATTGGTTCCTGCAATTTCTAGGCCCATGGAAAAAAAAAACTCAGCCACACCAGGGACTATTTACACAGACAGAAGGCAGAGAGAGATGAGAAGCATAGTTCTGCAAAAATGGGTTTCATGTTAAGAAAAGTAAGGACCAGCATGAATTAGGCAGTATGTCAGAGCAGAAAAGTAATCCAGTCCACTTCAGCCTAGAAGGAGAAATCAGACCAAAAGAAGGCCACAGTGGGATTTCCCAGGGGTGCAGGTTTGATCCTTGGCTGGAGAGCGAAGATCTCACATGCCTCCTGACCAAAAAGCCAAAACATAAAACAGAAGCAATATTGTAATAAATTCAACAAAGACTTTTTTAAAAATGGTCCACATCAAAAACAAGGTCATACCAGGATGGGACCAGAAACATCTGAGGATTAAGGATGTCTGTTTTGGACACAGACAACTTGGGTTTGAACCAGCTCTGCCACTGTATTAACTACAATTGCTCAGGCTCTCTCTGCTTTGATTTCTCATATGTGGAATGGTGACAATAGTGCTGCTTCATCCAACGAGTGTTTATGAATAGCTGGTGTACAGCAGGCACTCTTCTAGATGCTGGGTGGTGGGGAGGGGACAACAGAAGGCAAAACGTTCGTGATCACTGCTCTTGGGAGTTTACAGCCCAGGCAGGAGTGATGAGAACACAGAACAACAGAGGATGATTTCTGTAACAAATGCTATAAAGAGAAGCAAACAGGATGACGTGACAGAAATTGGTGAGAGAAAAAGGGCAGTGAAACACTAGAAAACCAGCTGACTGATGGATGAAGGGTGGAAACAAACCAGCCACGATGAGGAGAAGCACATTCAGGCAGAACCTGCTTCAGAGGGCATTTCATAAGGACGCAGTGAGATAAAGTGTGGAAAATCTTAGTGCAGCACCAGACACAACAAATGGAAGTTACTCAACAAACGGAGGCAACCATTGTGATTCAGAGGACTTGGGGAAATTCCCAGAGTCAGGGCATGAGGAAACTGGGTGAGGGAATGGAAAGGACATCAGGGAGGAAAGCGAAGCCGGAGGGTTGACGGTATATCCTCAACCACACAGGCCCCATGGAACAGAGGAGTCGTGGGAGGCCTGGGAAGGACACCACGACAAGCTGCAGAGCTCAGGCCCCATCGAGAAGGAGCAGCTGGGACGCACTCCACTTCCCTCAGTTACCCTGATCCCTGGGACTTGTCCTTCTGGTCTGCACACAGCAGGACTCTCAGCTCACCCTACCCATGCACCTCCCCACCTATACCTGGGAGGCCTCTGTCCTTTCTGGTCTGGATGCTTGGGCAGGAGGTAGGCAAACAGGTCAGACAGCACCTGTCTAATCTCCTGTTTTATAGATAAGGAAGCTGGGGTCCAGAGAGGTGATAAGATTCTAATGGGAAACACAGCTCCTCTCTCAAACCTGACTACAGCTTGTGCCTCCCTCAGTCAAGGAGGTTGTCTTTTTCCACCTCGGCTCTCCCTGTGTCTGTCCTGTAGCTCAAGAGGTGGCATGAACAGAGCAGCATAGAGATGGGGGTCACCTGCCCTGCCAACCCACCCTGGTTATCCATGAGGTCACTGATGCCACAGCGAACTATCCCCCACACCCAGAGAATGAAGCTCCAGTGCACCTAGTTTTCAGAACTGTGAGAAGAATCTTCTGGCAGGTCATAGGGATGGAGAGGAGACCATGATATAATCAACATCGAGGGCACTGGTTGAGCAGGCCATGTACCTAGCAGGGCAGGACGGTGGGGACCAGCCCTAAAAAACAGATATGGTCAAAGGAACAATTCAATCATCCAAACAGTATCAGTGGTACAGCCTCAAACACAGAGCTGCAGGGACTTCCCTGGTGGTCCAGTGGTTAAGAATCCACCTTCCAATACAGAGAAGGCAGGTTCAAACCCTGGTTGGGCAACTAAGATCCCACATGCAGCAGGGCAACTAAGCCCAGGCATCAAAACTAGAGGAGCCCCCGCGCTGCAATGATGAGCTGGCACACCACAATAAAGACCCGGCGCAGCCAAAATTTTTAAATTAGGAAAAAAAACACAAAACTGCAGAAGGTAAGAGAAATAGTGACATCCCCTTCCATTTGAAAACTTCTTTCTGGTCCCACCCAGATGGCTTACAGAGGAGACAACCACAGCCCAAGGAGGTTAACTCAGATGTTGTGATCCCCCATGCCCTGCTCTCATGAAGTCAAAGCCCATCATACTGGAGTACACCTTCCATGGATGAGGAACACAAGGTTCCCATCCATGAAACCATGAGGCGACAGCACCACACACACAGGCCCACCCCAAGAGGACCTGCTGGTCAGGGCTCCGGACTTCTGAACCACTTATACTTCCTGGATGACACCACGCACTTTTCATCTGCAGACTTTGCAAATACTCTTTCCTTTGCCTGAAATCCTATTCCTCACGTCTCTCCCCAACATGAACCTCATTCACCTGGCTAAATCTTATTTATTTTGTCACAACGTAAATATCACCTCCTCCAGGAAGTCTTCAGGCTTCCCTGATAGCTCAGATGGTAAAGAATCCATCTACAATGCAAGAGACCTGGGTTCAATTCCCAGGTCAGGAAGACCCCTGGAGAAAGGAATGGCAACCCACTCCAGTATTCTTGCCTGGAGAATCCCCATGGACAGAGGAGCCTGGCAGGCTACAGTTCATGGGGTCGCAAAGAGTCGGACATGACTGAGTAATTAACACAACCACAAGCAACCAGGAGGTCTTCTCTGACACTCATGGTTGGTCCCGCATCCATGTGCCTCCCTGGTACTTGATGCCTCTGAGAACACTCAGCAACCACACTGTCCTGTAATGGCTTGACTGTGTTTCTGTTGCATTATGTTACACTACATTCCATGATGGCACAGGCTCCGTCGTATTTGCTGGTATATCCCCTGGCCTCGACAAGCGCTTGGCCGGTTGTCATCTAGAGAATCATAAACAAGGGCAGAGCCCTGCCCTCTCAGGGCTCACAGTGTGGAAGCTCACAGCCCAGGATGTTTATTCCACAGCACACTCACCCTGAGAGCCCCAGGCCTCTTATGGCTGTCTCACTCCCTCTTTTAGGAATGTCTACCCTCCCTCATCGTCAACAACTCCATGTTAGTCAGATGGGATCTGGATAATGGCAACCGGCTCCAGAGCCAGCCAGCTCCTTGCTGCAGACTGGGCACCAGTCCATCTGATTTTCTCCCCTCCGCTGGCATGAGAGGCCCAAAGGCAGCCAGAAAATCAGCCTTGGGACTATTTGGCCTTTCCAGGCCCTTGGGATTAGAGTATGAAACTCTGGTCCAGGGAGACAAGCTAACCACCGTTTCCCCTGTTGATTTGTGGGACCTCCTTGCGTTCATTTAGCTGCCTGGACCCACTAGTTTCTCTCTCTCTCATTCTCCCAGTCTTATCACCATTTGTAGATTAACTTTTATTTTTGGTGGCAAGTCTATGTATAGGCTACGGTGCACCTTTTGGGGTGTCTGCTGGGTCAGGAAGATCCCCTGGAGAAGGAAATAGCAACCCACTCCAGTATTCTTGCCTGGAGAATCCCTTGGCCAGAGGACCCTGGCAGGCTATAATCCACAGGTTCTCAAAGAGTTGGAAATGACTGAAGCAACTTAGCACGCACACACGCTGTTTATATGACTCCTTAAGCTCAGAAGGTAAAGAATCTGCCTGAAATGTGGGAGAACCAGGTTCAATCCCTGGGTCAGAAAGGTTCCGTGGAGTCGGAAATGGCAACCTACTCCAGCATGTTTGCCTGGGAAATCCCATGGACAGAGAAGCCTGGTGGGCTACAGTCCATGAGGTCGCAGAGTCAGACACGACTGAGCGATTGAGCACACACACATTGTTAAGGGGAGTGCTGAAAACGCACACCTCTCCCCACCCCAAAAAAGGAGAGTGATGAACAGTCTGAAGCATGGCCTAGGTTCATTAACGCAGAGAAAAGAGCTCAAATACCAGGGATAATAAGCAGAGGGAAGGCTAAGAAAGAAAAGGAGCAAAGACAGCTGCGTGGGGGTAGAACGAAGAACAATTCCCTTTGGTTACCTAGACACAGAACACCAGGAACATGGGAGGCAGAAAGCCAAACAAGGGTATCCCCAAAGTCTTGCATGAAAGCCAGAGAAAGGTGTGTGCCAGTGGATGCAGCAGTGGTGTGCTGGCCAACGTTTAACAACCACGCTCGGGGGAAAGCCCTGGTCGCGGCATGTGCCCATTTCTGGGGTGTAAATACTCCCAGCATGGCTGATTTCAAGTTACCAGTAGCAGAGCTGGGAAGAAATGCTCACAATTCGCACTCTTGAACCAGCCCTAACATACCCCTGGCCAGCCAGGTAACCTGAGTGGGTTTTGCAGTCTGGGGCATCCAGGAACCCTACGTGCTTAACATTCACACTTTATCTTTGCCATATATGTCAATAATAATTAATAACACTATCTGTGAATTAACATTCTACATGTGGGAGGTGGGGGGAAAGTCGTTTGTACTCTACCCTCCCTGCCTCCCCAGGAACTTGAATCCCAAAGAGGATGTGTCTGGACAGCTGGAGAAGCTACCAAAAGTCATGGAGAATATTTGGGCAGGGAGGAGAGATGAGGTTGCTGGTGTTGACAGTGGAACTTTGGAAAAAGAACGAAGATGCTTAAAAGGGGAATTCTTTTTAAGTTTTGCTTTGTAGTATGCATTATCATCCTCCAGATTTCCCTCAAGTAATCTTGAGTAAAGTCTGCATTTTTTTTCACTAAAACTTTTGGAATTCAATTTGATTTGAGGAGGGATCCAGTAAGGTGCTGAGTTTGGTCTCAGGGTGGGTACAGAGCGAGAGAAGGGGCTGCCCAAAGGGGCCCAGTCACATTAAGAGCAGATGGAAAATAACAGTAGTAACACATAACAATAACATAATAACACCAACACTGCTTGCTGAGCACCAACCACATCTGGCTCTGCTCCACTCGCTTTATGAATATTAACATATTTCATCTCAAACATCCCTGTGTGGTAGGAACTCTACAGATTAGCAACTGGTTTGAACCCAAACAGGCTGGTAGCAAAGCCCAAGCTCAATTGATTATTATACTTCCTCTCTGGGTAGTATATGGAACACAGTGTATATCTTAATTTTTTTATTCATTCTACTCTTTTTTAGAACAGGAGAAATATTAATAACCTCAGATATGCAGATGACACCACCCTTAATGCAGAAAGAGAAGAGGAACTAAAGAGCCTCTTGATGAAAAGGAAAGAGGAGAGTGAAAAAGTTTGCTTAAAATTCAACATTCAAAAACCTAAGATTATGGCATCTGGTCCCATCACTTCATGGCAAATAGATGGGGAAATAATGGAAACAGGGACAGACTTCATTTTCTTGAGCTCCAAAATCACTGGAGATGGTGACTGCAGTCATGAAATTAAAAGACACTTGCTGCTTGGAAGAAAAGCTATGACAAAAATAGTCAGCATGTTAAAAAACAGAGATGTTACTTTGCCAACAAAGGTCCATCTAGTCAAAGCTATGGTTTTTCCAGTAGTCATGTATGGATGTGAGAGTTGGACCACAAACAAAGCTGAGCACCAAAGAATTGATGCTTTTGAATTATGGTGTTAGAGAAAATTCTTGAGAGTCCCTTGGATTTCAAGGAGATCAAACCAGTCAATCCTAAAAGAAACCTAACTTGAATATTTGTTGGAAAGACTGATGCTGAAACCGAAGCTCCAATCCTTTGGCCACCTGATGCGAAGAACTGACTCACTGGAAAAGACCCTGATGCTGGGAAAGATTAAAAGCAAAAGAAGAAGGGGACGACAGAAGATGAGATGGTTGGATGGCATCACCAACTCGATGGACAAGAGTTTGAGCAAACTCCGGGAGCTGGTGATGGTCAGGGAAGCCTGGCGTGCTGCAGTCCATGGGGTCACAAAGAGTTGGACACGACTGAGTAACTGAACTGAACTCTTTTTTATTGAAGAATAGTTTATTACAATATTAGTTTCAGGTGTACAACATAGTGGTTCAGTATTTCTGTAGATTATACTCCATTTAAAGTTATTATAAAATATTGACTATATGCCATACAGTGTATCTTTTTAGAGAAATTGTCTATATTTCAATACAGAACACCTTAGAGCTCTGTGGTTAGGATGTTTGATCAGATATTCCCAGGAGAGGGACTTCTCTGGTGGTCCAGTGGCTGAGACTCTGTGCTCCTAATGCTGGGGGTCCAGGTCAATCCCTGGTCAGGGACCTGGATCCCACATGCCACAGTCAAGAGTTCACATGCGGCTATTAAATATCCCACATGCTGTGGTAAAAATTGAGGGTCCCATGTGCCACAACTAACAGCCGGCACAGCCAAATTAAAAGAAAAAAAAAATATATATATATATATATTCCCAGGAAAGCTAGAAACCTAATGTACCTTTTGGTAAGCATTCCTTTGAAGAGAAAATGAGAGTCTTACATGGACTGTAAGGGAGAGAGGGGGTTTTGGTCATCAATCACAGAGCTGGATATTGTCTCTCTGAGGTTCCTGAAATCACTGCAGAAATGCATTGTGCAGCAGCTGCATACAATTCCATTCAACAGACATTATTAAGCACCCTTTGAGGGCTACTCTGTGCATCGCACCCAGCCAGAGGGGCGGGCCCAGGAGCGGAGTGGAGAGCAGGTACACCCTCACCTCTGTGACGGGACAGGGACGTGGGTGTGTGAGAGGCAACTAGGTGAGTGAGGCTCAGCATGTGAGGCAGACATCATGAGAAACTTCGCGGGATGATAAAGCCCGGGCTCGTCTTTGAGGGATTCCAGTAGGGTACAGGTGAAGGGAGAGGGAGGCCGTTCCAGCAAAGCGGGGAAAAGCCCGAAAAGTGCAGGGGTGGCACAGGCAAAGGAAAGAGTGGGACCACGAACCTGAGGAGGAAGCCTCAGTCATGGAAATCAGATGCTGTTCTCCAGAGTTCACAGTCTTCTGCACGTTATTATTATCTTTTAATTGAAATGTTCTTAATTTTTTTTTTGTTTTTTTGGCTATGCCACTCAGCATGTGGTATCTTAGCTCCCCAACCAGGGATCGAACTCTCGTCCCCTGCCTTGGAAACTCAGAGTCCTAACCACTAGACCACCAAGGAAGTCCCTCTCCACATGATTTTATAATTTAGCTAAGAGATTAAAGTTATCATGAAAGCCTAAAAGATCAACAGGACTATGTTCATCCTGACCAAATAAAGAGCACCCTAAAATGGAATGAAACATAATAACACTTCCACTAACCTTAACTCATGATAATGAATAATGAACCAGCTGGTCAAGGCTTAAAATTTCCAAGGCAGAGCAGAGTTACTGTGTGCAGGTCAGTTTCTAAGTACCTCCAGCCCTTTCCCCTGCTCCTCCCTCTCAATTTTTCCATCCTTCCCCCAGTTCAGATCTTAAAGCCCCACAACTCTGAATTCCTTCCCTCTGGTCCTTTCTAGGTTGAACTTTCCTGATCGTGTCTTTTCTATCAAAAAATCATGTCTTTCCTATCTTCTGTGTTCCAGGCCCTTGCAGTCTGAGATAGCCCTAACTGGAGCCCAGGTGATAATAAGAGATCATAAAAATTATGGTCTTCAACTGGGAAAATATTGGCTTTAGAATCAAAAGTGCAGGAAATGGGAGAATGTCAGACCATGAAGAGAGATCAGGGCAGGGTCTTCTAATTCCTTTCAAATCATACCCAATAGGAGACTCTCTATTCTACCTACAGGGCTGGCACTGTTTGGGGAAATTGCTTTAGGAAACCAACAGCCAGATTTCATAAAAGAAAAGATAGCCCATGGCTGCAGAGTGTCCTCTCTACCTCTGGGTCCCTGTTTTCCTTCCACCTCCTCCCCCCGCCGAGGAAACACAGAGATGTTTTTGGAATGTAATTCTAGATAACTCAGGCTATCTATCAAATTACATTTCATCTGGCAATCCAGACCGGCTGGATGAGCCAGCATAAAAAGAGACCAGAGGTGGGGGAGGGAGGAAAAAGCCATGGGGAAGAGCAGGGGAAAAAAGAAGGTGATGACAAGAGGAGCTTATAGAAGCAAAGACCTGGAAATCTGGACCCAGCAGGTTCAGCTTCTGAGCCCGGTGTCCATCTGAAGGCCAAGGGCACTGCCAACAGTCCTATGGGCATCTCCAGCATTTCCTAATTGCCTTGGCCAGAGTCCACTGCAACTCATATCTCTGGACATTTCAGTGTTTACAGAGCCCTTCCCAGATAGACAGCCTCCCCATGGCCCTGTGACAAAGACTACTGCTATTAATATACCCATTGTACAGATAAATAAATTGAGGCTGAGCAATCCAATGATTCACCCAAGTTTGCTCAGTGAGTGAGAAGGGAAACTAGGACTCCATTCCAGCTCCTCTCATTCAAGAGCTCCCACCTTCTCCTCCTTCTCCACTACTGTAATGACTACCTAGAATTTCTACAGATTCTATTTAGCTGATGTCCTCAGATCGACTATGAACCAGTACCTGGTAGTAGCCAGTGTCATAGGAAATATAGAAAAGAGGGGGTAGAGAACTGTCCTCTTCCCTCAAGTTACAAGACTGGGAGATTTTGAAATAATGGTAAACAGCCTTCTGGCCACTGTGCTTTCAAACACAACCTCTCCTTCAGAACTTTGCCCTAAAGTCACTCATTCAATAAATGTTTATTGAGTACCTGCTCTGTGCCAGGCCCTTCCTAGGTGCTGAGGTTACAATGGGGACCGTTAAGGCCATTGCTCTATATGGATGTGAGAGGTGGACCATAAAGAATGCTTAGTGCCAAAGAATTGATGTTTTCAAACTGTGGTGCTTCAGGAGACTCTTGAGAGTCACTTGGAGAGCCAAGAAATCAAGCCAGTCAATCATAAAACAAATCAACCCTGAATATTCATTGAAAGGACGGATGCTGAAGCTGAAGCTCCAATAATTTGGCCACCTGATGCGAAGAGTCAACTCATCAGAAAAGACCCTGATGCTGGGAAAAATTGAAGGCAGGAGGAGAAGGAGGCAACAGACAATGAGATAGTTGAATGGCATCACTGACTCAATGGACATGAGTTTTAGCAAACTCCGGGAGATAGTGAAAAACAGGGAAGCCTGGCGTGCTGCAGTCCATAGGGTTGCAAAGAGTGTGACAAGACTTAGTGACTGAACAACAACTCATGAAGATTAGATTCTAATGGCAAGGGACAAGTAAGAAACCAAGAAAATAAATAAGTGTGTGCCAAAAGAAAAACAGATGCAAATAGAGCTTCTCTTGGACAAAAACAAGTTCAGATCGTATGAATGTCAGGCTGAGTTTCACAAATCAGCCTCCAATCTTCTAAATTAATACCAAGTTGGTTCTCTATTTACCAGATCCTATAAAAATAAGCCTCCTTATTACAAAACCACAGAAAACACCATGTGAGAGCCCCGGTCAAAAGTCAAACTGGGAAAGACAGCTGCAAGACCCAGGGAAAGATGTTGCTGCTGATAAACCACAGCCTCATCTTCAAGGCAGGAATAGATGTGAAGCCTGAGAAAAGGGCAGATTCGTTCACGCTGGAATGATCTGGGAAGATGACATTATCATTATGTCTTCAGGGTCGAATTGGAGACTCTTGTATATCAAAATTAAATTATTCGCTTACAGTATCACACACAAAGACTTCAACTTCCAGGATGTCCAGATGTGTTTGTTCACATGTGACTTTTATATTTCAAAAGATAATAGCTTCAGAAAGTAGCCAAGCCCACCCCATAGAGTGGGGCATTTGACACACACTGTGCTTGTTTGGCAATTAAACACACACTGTCCATGAACTTGAACCGCTGTCTTGCGTTGTTCATAATCTCTTCCAGGGTTGGACTTCTCATGCAGTGATGATTCATCTCTACCAGCTGGGATTTATAGGGATCACCTCTCACCCTTGGGGCTTCCCAGGTGGCTCACTGCAATGCAGGAGATACAGGCAGACCCGAGTTCAATTCCTGGGTCAGGAAGATCCCCTGGAGAAGGGCACCCCAATATTCCTGCCTGGAGAATCCCATGGACAGAGAAGCCTGGCGGGTTACAGTCCATGGAGTGGCAGAGTCAGACACGACTGAAGCGACCTCTCACCCTTGCACTGTTTTAACCTTGCGCTATAATATAGCCTTCATTTAGTCCACAATGTGTCAAATTCCTATTATGTGCTGGGCACTGCATTAGACATTGGGGAGGGTAGACTTCTGGGAGATGTAGTCGATAGAGACAAACATTAGCCATCACCCAAATGAGTCTATAGTTAGATATTACAGACTGGGACAAGCAAAAGGAAGGGAAAGAATTCAATCCAATGAGAATGGATCACATTTAGGAAATATGATCTGGACTGGAGGGAAGGAAAGGATTCCCTATGAAAGTGGCACTGGAGCTGAGAAGGAGAGCAGAGGAAGAAGGCAGGAAGGTCCTGGGTGGGAGGAGCAGCGGGTCAACACGCGCACTGTGTGAACGTTTGCATGGTTGACAAACTGGACCACAGCAACAGGACCGGGAGCTAGAAGGGAGCAAGGCAAGAGACTTGGATGGATCTTTGCAGAACTTTCCTTAAAAGCAAGGAGAAGCCCTTAAGGTGTATGATGTGTCATAGGGTTTGCACGTCAAAAAGGTCTCCTACCTACTAGGTGGAGCATTCTCTAAACACTGGATTATACATCCTTAAGAGTAAAACTGTTTTATGTAATTTTATGGGTTGTACATTTGTATATTCATATATATTGTATAGTTTGTGTACATTATCAAACATACAAATATAGACGTTTTTAAAGGGAACTAAGAGTTTTCAAAGTCTTGTCTTGGCAAAATGCTGGTAATTGTTGAAGCGGAGTAGTAGGTACATGTTTTCAGTGTATGCTTGAAAATAAGCACAAAGAAAAGATTTTCTTGAAAATTATGATGATGACTATGTATTATCATTAATTAATATCTCAAAGCACAATGTACACTTAGGGTGAGGTTTGTTACCAACAACAATAGATGTTTGCCCATATTTTATTTTGGACATGCTGTGGGGTAGGTGAGATCTTAGTTCCCCTAGTAGGGAGCAAAACTTTGCCCCTTGCATTGGAAGCACAGACTCTTAACCGCTGGGCTGCCAGGGAAGTCCCTTCATGTGATGTTTTTGACCACTCTGAATTCGGGGGCCAACTTGGTGTCTGACTTGATTAGATCCAAAGACTTGATCATTGTCATTACAAGTTCAAGGAGATGTAATGGCTCAGCCACTAGCCTTTCACTCCCCCTTGCTTGCTTTAGGTATTCAATCTACAGCTATGAGGCAGGAATCTTTTTAAGTTTCTTGTCCATATTTTGAAAGCTCATTTAATTAAAGTTACTTAATGGAATCCATAAATGGCTTCTCCTGGAGAAGATACAAAATGTAGCACGTTCTAAGACACTGGGACAAATGGGCAAGGGAACCTGAATAGACTTTGCCAAAGATGGCATACAGATGCCAACAGGCACATGAAAAGATGCTCAGCTTCACAAATCAGGAAAGTCAAGTCAGAACCACAGTGAGAGATCACCTCACACCTGTTAGGATAGCTATGATCAGAAAAATGAACAGTAACAATGGTTGGTGAGGATGCAGAGAAAAGGAAACCCTCGTACACCACTTGTGGGAATGCAAATTTGTACAGTCACTATGAAAAACAGTATGGAGTTTCCTCAGTAAATTTAAAAACTACCATGTGTTCCAGCAACTCTACTTCTGGAATATATCCAGAAGTATATCCAAATGAAATGAATTCAGGATCTCAAAGAGGTATCTGCACCCCATGTTCACTGAAGCTTTATTCCCTATAACCACGATATGGAAAAACTTAAATGCCCACTGATGGATGAATGGGTGAAAAAGTGTGACACCCTTATTACAACGGAATAGTAGTCAGCCTTGTTTTTAAAAAGGAGGAAATCCTGCCATTTGCAACAACATTAATGGACCTAGAAGAATTGTGTTAAGTGAAATAAACCAGATGCAGAAAGACAAATATTGCATGATCTCACTTATATATGGAATCTAAATAGTCAGTCATAGAAATAGTTGAAGGGTGGTTACCAGGAGCTAGAGAACAGAGAGAGGTTGGTCAAGGGAACAAAGTTTCAGTGACGCAAGATGAATCAGTTCTAGAGATCCCATCTATACAACAATGTGACTATAGAATATTATACAGTACACTTGAAATTGCTAAGAGGGTACATTTTAAGGGTTCTCACCACAAAAAAAAGGTAGCCTAATGAGATGATGGGTATGTTAATTAGCTGATTATTGTTAATTAGCTAATCACCGAACTGTACACATTAAATATGTACAACTTGTAATCATCAGTAAATCTGGAAAAAAAAACCAACAAGCAGAAAACCATGAGGGCATCCTTGAGCCCTGCCATGTTCTGGAGCCTCCAGTATGCCTGTCAAACCAAACTCTCAAGACTGTCTGGTACAAGGATTGGGGCAAGGAGCCCGGGTAAAGACACTTGTTGAATATAAGTAAAATGTTATTCCTAATATTAATTTTAAAAAGTTCTAGTATTTTCTGCATGCACCCCAATGGATCACATGGCACGCAAAGTTTTGGAGACTCTGCACTAAAGACTAGACAAGAAGGATCCAGTCAGGACAGAGAGGAGGCCACCTCAGTATGGAATGGAGTGAGGATGGGGTGACAATGGCAATAATGGAGGATAAAGTTGGATTCAAGAGATATTTATAAGCATGCCAATGCCAGATTAAAACAGGGATGGAGCAGAAGAAGGACACAGAAACACTTCTGGGTTTCTGTCTAGCACAGAGTTGTACCTTGTACAAAAATGTATATTGATCCAAATGCTGAATTAAATTAACACAGTGTCATAAAACTGAAACTTATTCACATTACTTAAATGAGGTATTCATTACTTACAAAACAAACACTCACAGACTTCAAGAATGAACTTACAGTTGCCAGGGGAAAGGATTAGGGTAGGGGATAGTTAGGGAACTGGGGATCAACTTGTACACTGCTGCTATATTTAAAATGGACAGCCAACAAGGTCCTACTGTATAGCACAGAGAACTCTGCTCAAAGTTATATGGAAGCCTGGATGGGAGGGGAGTTTGGGGAGAAAGGGTACATGTATACGTACGACTGAGTCCCTCTGCTGTCTGCCTGAAACTATCACGTTGTTAATCAGCTGTACCCCAATAGGAAACAAAAAGCTTTCAAAATAAATAAATAAATGGGTTGTTCCTACTAATAGTGCTAACATAATACTTTCTCTGTTTGGGTTTTTTAATAGTTCTAGAAAGTGCACCAGGTTTCCACTTAGCTAATCTCACTTGTGGGAAGCTTTTGATTTTGAACCCAGAGTTCAGGCAGAGTGTAGGAGATGACAGTGGACAAGCTGCACATTCAAGCCTGTGCAGTGCAGCTCGCATCCTGGGCACCTTGGCTCGGGTGAGAGGTCAGCCGTAGCCAGAACGAGCTTCCCCAACAGAAAGTTCCATGTGAGGCCATATCATAGTCAGGATGACAGGGACAGGCTATAGGCTGAGCCACAGGTATGGGCCGAGCAAACCACCACCTCCTCTAGTTTAACCGGAGCGGCTCCAGGAAGCTCAAGCCCCAAAGGCCGCTTCTCTTTCCTATTCACCTGGCATCACTACCTGAGAGTCCCTCCTCAGAAATGAATTCCTCTCACTGAGTATCAGCTCCGAGCCATTCTGAGAGCAGTGAAACATTATCATTGACCCTTCATATGAGTGGGTTTATCAGATCGCTTTTCTCAGTGGCAAGAAAAGCCCCGTTTCACAAGAACACTGTATGTATGAGTTTGAACAAGTTCCAGAAGTTGGTGATAGACAGGAAAGCTGGGTGTGCTGCAGTCCATGGGGTTGCAAAGAGTTGGACATGACTGGGCGACTGAACTGAACTGAACTGCATGTATGGCAGAGCACAGAAATTAGCATGCAAGATGCCCCACAAATACAACATCTTGCAGCGTCCTTGCCGCATTCCCAGGCTGCAGAGGATAGGCAGACAGAGGTACCCCTTTCCTCCTCACAAGCCAGTTCCCCCACCTAGGGAGATGATGCTGTTCTAGAATACAGAACAATAATGATACTATAGTTAAACTTTTACTATAGTAAAAGTTCTAATTTACTAAGTAATTATGTGTACCAGGCCCATGGGGAAAGCACTTTACAGCTAAAATCCCTTTTATGTTTTACCGTAAATCCACAAGGTAGCTAACTATGATTGCCTGTACTTAATAGATGGGTAAAGATCAGAGAGGCTAAACAGTTGTGTAACGATGAAGCCAAGATCGTATTCACGATAGCAGCATGTTGCAGATTAAAGAAAACTGCACCAAAAATCAAGAGACTTGAGTTTGAAATCCAGCTTTCCCGGTCAAGAGCTACGTGACCTCGGGTGACCTCAGAGTCTCGGTTTCCTCTTCTGTAAGATGAAGAACCAATGACCTCCAGGGTGCATGCAGTTCGGACATCCCATGAATCTACTGAGACATAACCCTCCGTCCTCCAAGGCCTCCTATCCAAATACACGCTGTGTCTTGAAGGCAGTTTAATTAGCCACTCTGTGTGCCAGCTCAGAGGAGCAGACAATATTCAGAGAGCGGCCAGGAGTTAACAACAGTTGTCTTTCTTCAACTTTTAAATTAAACTGAAAAAAAAAAAAAAAAAGCTACTCTAGTGCTAATAAGATCAATGCCTGGGCATTCAGCAGGTTGGATGGAAAATATCAACCTGCTGAGTGGACAGGCCAATGGGAGGCAGGCTGGCATGTCACAGTTTGTGTTCCTGTAACCAGGGATGGGAGGCTTAGGGCTTCAGCTGTTCCATCAGCTGTGACCTGTTCATGTTTCTCAACTCTCAGAGCTACCCTGCCTCAGGCAGAATTACTTTCCACAAAGACATATGACAGGTGGCCTCGGGTCCCCACATAGCCCCCAGGAAAGCCACGGTGACCAGGCCTTGCCGCAAACAACTTTTCAGAAGAGTAAGTGCCTTCCTTTATAATCCAGAGGAGCCTTCGTCCAGGACCTACCTCTTGCTGATTCATCTCACGTCAATCTTGATCATCCCACGTGAAGTTCATGAATAAGCTACACCTGGAGCTGGTCATGAATCTCAGCTTTGCCATTTATTAAGAACACCTGGGTTGAAATGCCAGCTTTGCCATTTACTAAAAACATCACTTGACACCTCCAAGCCTCAGCCTCCTCACCAGAAAAACTGGGATTAGAGTACTTTACAGGGTCATTGACAATATTAAGATTTTACTTATATGGGAACAGGTCTAGCCCAGGAGTCACATACATTAAGCACTCAATAAGTATTTGTTAAATCTCAACCATAAGTTGTAAGTCTCCAAGCCTGAAAGAGGAAAGTTAAAGAGTGTATGTTGCTGCTGCTGCTGCTAAGTCACTTCAGTCGTGTCCAACTCTGTGCGACCCCATAGACGGCAGCCTACCAGGCTCCCCTGTCCCTGGGATTCTCCAGGCAAGAACACTGGAATGGGTTGCCATTTCCTTCTCCAATGTGTGAAAGTGAAAAGTGAAAGTGAAGTCACTCAGTCATGTCCGACTCATAGAGATCCCATGGACTGCAGCCTACCAGGCTCCTCCATCCATGGGATTTTCTAGGCAAGAGTACTGGAGTGGCTTGCCATTGCCTTCTCCGAAAAAGTGTATGTTATTCAGGGGAAAATGATTACAGAATTCTGTGGCCCTCAAAAGCCAATGGAGGGACTTCCCTGGAGATCCAGTGGTTTAGACTCTGTCTTTCAATGCAGGGGGTACAGGGACCTAAGATCCCACATGCCTCAGGGCCAATAAGCCAAAACATAAAACAGAAGCAATATTGTAACAAATGCAATAAAGACTTTTTTAAATATGGTCTACATCCAAAAAACCTTTCTTTAAAAAAGGACACTGGAAATTTAATTCCATTTATTCTGCAAGTCTTTACTTGCTGAATATGCTAACTATGTATTGGACACAGGTATCAAGGACACAGAAAAGAACAAGACACACAAGAACTTGTTCCCATGGAATTTATTTACTGTGAGCTATTTGGAATTTTCTGAAGTTTAAATCTACTTGGGGACCACAGTATCCTATTGAGCTATTAGGCCCTTAAGGAAAATCCAGTGTCCAGCCTCCACACTTGGCCTCAGCAGAGGGCTCTTGCGACACTCTTCATGGTGGCCCTATCACAGAGCACATTCCCAGGCTGGAAGAACTATGACTCTGACCCAGTGTGACATTTCTTTTATCCTCGGGTACCCTTTCTGTTGGCCTAAGTGGACAGGCCGCATGGTGAGTATGACACAGCCTCTCTTCCCCCCAGTATGTACTTCAAGATGTGACTAGATGATCCATGAGGAAAGAGGTCTTTGTCTTCACAAGTTTGGGAAACAATGCCTTAAACCAAGTTCAACAGGTTTCTTAGCTGCAGGCCTTATCAGAGCCTTTAGTAAGCTGAGAGTTACAGTATGCAGCCTTTGACCTAAGCTCTGCTTTGACCATGGAACACTTCTTTATTCCAGAGTATATGGTAAATCTGGCCTTTCCTGACACACATTTTCAGACACTCTGGTCAGGAGCCCTGAATTCTGCCGCCGACTCACTCTATGGTCTCAAGCAGGGCAGGGCACCTCCCTAGATCTTAGATTCCTCATCCAGAAAACGTGTCTGTGTGTTCAAGATGGGGCAGGAAGGTGCTGAGGAGGAGAGCAGAAGCTGGACCACATCACCTCAAAGGTCCCTTTCAGCAGGACCAGCTCATGATCTGCAGGGTCACCAAGTGCCCTGGTGTACTAGCTGGCTCATGACTCTGAGTGTTGGCCCACGGGTTCCAGTGGCCCCTCAACACTCAGCACCCCTGGGTTTCACTGTGACATATTCTTCTTCACTCCAATCACTGTTCCTACTTCCCTTCAGTTCTATTAGTGTAGTGTAGTGAGAATCACTCAGCTGTGTCCGACTCTTTGCAATCCCATGGACTATCGCCCACCAGGCTCCTCTGTCCATGGGCTTCTCCAGGCAAGAATACTGGAGTGGGTTGCCATTTCCTTCTCCAGATGATCTTCCCAACCCAGGGATCGAACTCTGGTCTTCTACATTGCAGGCAAATTCTTTACCGTCTGAGCCACCAGCTTAATGGTCAGTTCTATTAATGGCCTCTTTATTCTATAGCCCACTAGTTCTTGAAAGAATTGCTCAAAAGCTTGTGTTAGCAGTCAGGTGGGGCCTTGACGATGCTTCAGGATCGGTGAGAGTCAGTCCTATCCCATCTGAACAATTTCCAGAGGACCTGGGGAAATCTATGCAAACAGTATGAGCTAATACTCTATACTGAAGTGGATAGTCTTCCCCTTCTACAGAGGATCTTTCCAACCCAGGGATTGAACCCAGGTCTCCTGCATTGCAAGCAGATTCTTTACCAGCTGAGCCACAAGGGAAGCCCTTAACATGATCAACCATGTGCAAATCAATGTCTATATTATTTCTGAATCTATATCTATCTACCTATGTATAGATACAGATATATCTATATATATACAGATACCTAGATAAATACAGATGTATATGTTTATATACAGAGTTTCCCTGGTGACTCAGATGGTAGAGAATCTGCCTGCAATACAGAAGACCCAGGTTAAATCCCTGGGTCAGGAAGACCCATTGGAGAAGCGAATGGCAACTCACTCCAGTATTCTTGCCTGAAGACTTCCATGAACAGAGGAACCTGGCGGGCTATAGTCCATAGAGTCGCAAAGAGTCGGACACAACTGAGCGGCTAACACTTTCACTTTCAGACATCTATATCTATTTATTTATTTATCTATCTATATCACCCATCAAGAAACAGAGAGAAGAGAGCCTAGAAAAAAATCCAATAAAATATTAGCAATGGTTTTCTCTGGGTCGTGGATGATGTGGGACTACTATTTTCATACTTAAACTTTTCTATATTTTCCAAATGTTCATCAATTAGCATATATATTTCTATGATGCAATGAAACTAGCTCTTCCCCCCTTTTTAAAAAGTTACTTAGTACAGATCTGGGTTTGAAAGAAACCATCCAGCAGATTCTGTCAGATTGCCCCAGCTAGAGTCCTCCACGTTCCTTCTCCCATTACCTTGGCTTGTTTCCCTGATTCCTAATCTCAACACCAACTCCCAAGCACAGTTTTTAATAGCTCCCCGACTGAGCTCCTGGCATTTCCATGTGACCTCTGGCTCTCAGTTTATGCAGGCCGCAAGGTCCCAGAGTAGCCACATATATTTGTGCAGGCTGTCCACTGCACAACTCCAGTGTTTACAATTACATAGATGACAACATGGATGGCCCCTCCTGAGTTGTGCAGTGCACAGTCCATTTAACCTTACACGGCGGCCCTGCCTGATGCCCTGAACCATTACTCACAATCATGTAAACATTTGCAGTGAAGTGCTATGCAGAATACAGCATAGCTGGATCTGGGAGGCAGCCACCTAATGTATCAGAGCATGGGCTCTGAAATCCAACAGCCTTCTTTATACACTGAGTGGCCTCAGACAAATTGTTAAACTTCTCTGGCAGATCAGCTTCAGTTCCTTTACCTGTAAAGTGAGCACCAGTACTTATCCCCCAGTGAGGGGGGATTCAAACTGAGGATTCAATGCAGTTAAAATATAAAGCACGTAATCAGTTTTCTGTCCCATGGTAAGTGCTCAATAAATGTTAATTACTGGAAGTATGATTTGCTCTGAAGTCACACACAGACACCTAGAGACAAGCTCTTCAATGCTAATTAAAACTTGCATTCTTATTACCTCCATGTGGGTAGGATGGGGGTGGCGGTGGGGGAGCCAGGGTAAAGATGAGTTCCTTGGGGCCAGAACTGGATCATGGGTGCTCACGAAGGTGTTGATGGCAGGGGAGGTGCCCACTGTGGAGGAGGTAAGCCTTCTTGTCTGCCCAGCATCTCTGAAGGACACCCTTTTCCTACGTGCAGCCAGGTGGTTCACATGGGCTGGCTCCCAGCCTCTGAGGTTCAGACAGCGCTAATCAGAATGCTCCTAGGTGGAACGTTGCTTCAGGAAATGGGCAGCTAACCCAAGCCAGGTCAATCGTGTCATTCCTGGTACTTAGACTGGAATTTGAGGAATGATGCTCTTCTTTTTTTTCTCAGATAATCGACTCAGAGGACAATGGAAGCTGGGAGGGGCCAATGGCTATCTTCGTCACTGATGAGAAAAGCTGCCTGGTGTTGAAGCCAGTGCAGAGATGAGCAAGAATGTATAATGGGGCGAGGTGGGTGGGGTGGGGAAGAGACAGAGAGGCACAGGGGACCTCAAGTCATGCCCACAACCCAAGAGCCATCCATGGACCTTCAATGCTCCTGAACCAAAACATTCCCTCTGCGCTTTTCTTTTTCCTTAAGCTGATCTGAGTTTGCAGCCAAGTGCCTTGGCTAATATGCTCAAGAAATATACCTGTTGGGGCAAGTCACAAATTACCAGAGCCCTGGAACGTCTCCTGCATCCCAGCTCTTCAACACTTGGACGCTAAGAAAATGAGCAGGACCCAGGAGGCCCTCCAGGTTCTCTGTGCCCTAACAGACCCTCAAACACCTGGCCTCTCTCGGCCTAGCTCAGCCCAAAGGCATGTAGACTTTGCCAAGTCATTTGCTCTGCCTGGGAAACCCCCATGCAACCAGGGGCCCTTCCTGGTCCCTTGACTTCTCTTTTCTTTCTGCATCTGCTGGGAATGCTAACAAACAGTCTGGCAGGAACCAGAGACAGGCATAGCTCCTGCAGGGCATCCATATGGAAATCCGTGGCTGCAGAAGAAAGAGGGAAAGGACCACTTTCTTTCTCTGAGTGATAGCTGTGAGGACCTGTAGTTCATTCCTTTCTCCCACAGCCCCATCCCATGCACAGCTTTCCTGGCCTGAGTCCCTCCCCACCATCCAGCTCTTGGCTCAGCTCCAAGCAAAAGACACTCCTGTAAATGTAACCTGGGGACTTCCCTGGTGGTCCAGTGATTGAGAATCTGCCCTACAATACAGGGGACTTGGATTCTATCCCTGGTCCGACAACTAAGATTCCACATGCGTACATACCACAACTACTGCGCCCATGTGCCTCGGACAGAAGCCCATGTGCCACAACTAACACCCATGCAGTCAAATAAATAATGCATACAATAAATACTCAAACACAACCAGAAGCAGGGAACCCAGCATGGAGGAGGAGTTTAGAAGAAACAGCCATCCCCAACCAGCTGAGGCCAGAATTAGAGCCCTTCTGAGTTGCCACAGGAGCAAGGGAACTGAAGAGGTTTACAAAGCACCTGTGGAACTGCTTTGCTATTATAAGTGTCTCATTTCAAAATTCCCTGCCAATAGCATGCCTGGTTGGCTCATGGAAGCAGCCGTGAGCATCCCCTCTCAGGTTTAAACATCTATTAATACCAGCCCTCCTTACCTTTCCCCAGGTAGATGGGGCAGGAGAGCTATCAGACCCATCTGGGTTTTGGTGTCATTAAAGAAATCGGCACCCTCCTAGGTCATCCATTAAATGAGAAATTAATCCTCATAATCTTGACTTGTACTTTGACTAAAATTGCGTGTGAAGTCATCATAATCACTGCCACAATCATTGCTTCCCCTGTAACAGACAGTGCACTAAACCTAACGACAACCTACCAGGAGGTTTGTTATCCCCGCTTTACAAGTTAGTTGCCCAGGAACTTGCTTACTAGAAGGTATGTGCCCCCAGAAGAGCTCAATCCCAATGAATTAATTAATTAATTAAATTTACTGAGAGATTAACTCAAACAGCTGTCAACCTCCAACAGACGTGTTCATCCCTGCTCCCCATGAAGCGCCACCACCTTTATTTATATTCTTCCATGTGACTTGGTTCCGAGAAAAGTCACATGGTGACACATCAGTTGAAGACCACTGGAGTTTTACAAAGACTCAGTTCTTCAAGAGAAAGAAGGTTGGGGATTAAATTCTGGCTCTGCCACTTAACTAGCTGTGCACCTTTGAATAAGTTAACTCACCAAGCTGAGCTTCAGTTTGGCCATATGAAAAATGGAGCTCAGAATTCCTATCTCTCTGGGGTTGTGTAAGGATTTGAGACATTTGTAAAGTGCCTCACAGTGAGTACAAAGAAAGTGCCTGGTTTTATTAGTAGTTAGGTACTATAATTGGTTGATCTGGAGCAGAGTGATGGGCTTGATGAATGGGAGGATGGTGAGAGCAGAGAACCCACTGAAAGAAGCCCCAGGAGAGGGGGCTGATAGGGACTGATGGCCAGTGGGATGGAAGTCACCAGACAGCAAGGTGCAAGGGACAGAGAGGTTGAAGAGTAAACCAGAAACTGTGCAAGAAGTGAGTGCCACGGAAGACAAATAGCTCCATGGTCGCCGTGCCAAGGACGCCATGGCCCAGAGCCCAAGAGTTGGCTGGAGGCAGAACCCCCACAGGACCTCCCTTACAGAAAGACCACTTGTCTAGATACTGAGTAAAATCAAGGCCCTTGAATCGACTTCCTGTGCAAAGGGGTGGAGTCTCGAGAAATTTCACTTGCTCACTTGCTCTTCTATCAACAGATAAACAGCTCCTCTGTCTCCCCCTACCTCTTCCCCACATCGCTCTCCCGGAGGCTGAGTGGAAACACTCCCCAGAGCCTCCTCTCTCTGCAAAGAAAAGGGAAGGAGACTTTTAAAAAGCAAATATTCAGCTTCATAAACATGTCATAAATCTATAACCAGTTCTCCACGTTCTTCGGTTTTTATGCGGTGCCTCTAATATCAATCTACCCCTTGACTTTGAGCCCACATTTTTGGGTCCAGGTTTCTAGGAAGTGGCTGTTCACAGGAGATTTTATTGCCGTTTATTACTTTTGTATGGACAGGGCAGTTGCTTCTTTTTTATTTATCTCCAAGAAAAATGCATTCCTTGTGGCACTCAGACAAAACATGATATTAGATATATTTTTTCTTTTTTAGAAGAAGTTGCTTCTACTTCTGGTAAGAGATTGTCTAATCTGGATCTCCCAGAGGCTGCTTGCCTTCATGGTTTCAGGGTGGTTCTCCCTGCGTGGAAACCTACATCTATTTCCTTCTCTCAGAACAAATGTGCTTGAGACAAGCACCTCCTGATGCCCAGCAAGCTCCTTACAAATTCTATCCATAAATAGGCATAAACCACCAAACGAGAGGGAAGCCAACTTGATTAACCAGTATTCAATCAACTGGAACTCTTGGTTAACCAGAACTTTGAACTTGACTTCAAAGGAAAAGACTAAGAACATGGAGGAAAGAAGCTAACACTAGAGAGTTAGCTTTAGAAACAACCCCCTTCCATGGGACTTCCCTGCCGGTCCAGTGGTTAAGACTTCGCCTTGCAATGCAGGCGGTGAAGATTTGATCCCAGGTCAGGGATACCTGCCTTGTGGCCAAAAGAACAAAACATAAAACAAATAATATTGTATCAAATTCAATAAAGACTTTTTAAATGGTCCACATCAGAAAAGAAATCCCATTCCAGTAGCTGTGATTATTAATATTATATTATTACTACTTATACTATCTGGAGAAGGAAATGGCAATCCACTGCAGTATTCTTGCCTGGGAAATCCCATGGACAGAGGAGCCCAGTGGGCCCCAGTCCACCATTTACAAAGAGTCAGACACGACTGAGCGACTAACATTAATATTATAGCCAGTATTTACCAGGAGCTCACGGGGTGCCAGATACCAGGCTACGTAGTGCACACGTACTGTCTAACTCCATTGTAACAACCCTTGAAGAAGTACCCTCTTCATCCCCATTTTACAGATAGAAAGCTGAGGCTCAGCGTGGTTAAATTACTTGCCCAGTCACACAAGACTGCCCTCAAACCCAGGACTCTGATCCTAGAATCCACAAGCTTAACTATTCTAGGAAATGAGTAAATTCAGTTCCAATATCTACACCTCTTAGTAAAGCTAAAAACAGCCCATTGCCACCCTCTTTTTACAATCAAGGAAATGGATGTCCCCCAAAAAAGGAAGCCTGTAGGCACCCAGCCAGCCTGTAGGCACCGACAGAGCCAGGCTATGAAACAAGTTCAGCCCTCAGGACAGTACCCCAAGGCTACGTGTTCACAAAGATGGCACAGGGACTTCCCTGGTGGTCCAGTGGTTACACTTGATGTCCCACTGCAGGGGGTGACTTGAAACTGATGATGTTTCTCCCATTTCACAAGTGATGAGACTGAGGTACAAAGAGATTAAGCACTTGTTCAGGGTGTGCTAAATTTATGTACTGTGTATAAAACTGATTCCACATATATTTCCTTATTTGATGCCATAGCAAACTTCTGATTCACAAATATTTCATTTAATTTTTGATTAATGTATTTTTTGCTACACCACATGGCTTGTGGGATTTTAGTTCCTCACCTAGGGATCAGACCTGGGCCCCCTGCCATGGAAACATGGAGTCCTAACCACTGAATGGCCAGGGGAGTCCCAAGTATTTTCTTATTTTTATCACTTCCATTTTAGAGATGGAGAACTGAAGTTTGTGTTGGCCCTGAGCAAGCACTGTACCTCTTCCAGCCTTATTTCTGTAAAATGGTCAGGGTGAACCAGACTCTCTCTGAATTCTCCCTGCTCCAACCCCCAGCTGGAATATCCAAAGTGATAAAGAGAAACGGCCTTGTTCTGTGGAATGTCCTTCCCCTACGTCTGGCAAAGCTGAAGTCTCTTGGCTTTAATACAGGGAGGTTGGCACCTGCACAGTGGTTGTGAGCAACTATGCAGCTTAATTATCCGTGCGCCCAAGGGCAGCGGAGAGGAGTGCGTTTTTACACTGATCTAATCAAAGCCCAAGAAGGCTGAGCGCCGAAGAACTGATGCCTTTGAACTGTGGTGCTGGAGAAGACTCTTGACAGTCCCTTAGACAGCAAGGAGATCCAACCAGTCCATCCTAAAGGAAATCAACCCTGAATATTCATTGATGCTGAAACTGAAGTTCCAATAGTTTGGCCAACTCATCAGAAAAGACCTTGATGCTGGGAAAGATTGAAGGCACGAGGAGAAGGCGGTGACAGAGAAAGAGACGGTTGGATGGCATCACTGACTAAATGGACATGACTTTGAACAAACTCCAGGAGATAGTGAAGGACAGTGAAGCCTGGCATGCTGCAGTCCATGGGGTCACTAAGAGTTGGACACAACTGAGCAACTGAACAACAACAAATCAAATCCTGCTTCACTCAGCCTGAAGCCTCTAGGATCTTGTCACAATTCTGTTTAATGAACACCTGATGGATGGTCTGGGGCTGGCTTCCCCTGATGTGATGTTGAGGAAATGACGTGGGGAGTTCATCCATGAAAAGTCCTGGGGACATCACCCCAGGGAAGAGCCATATGGGAGACAGACACAGCCACCAGGCCATGTCTCTCAAGGTCAAAGCAGCAGGGGAACTCCCCAATCACATGGCAAGATCAGAAGCTGAAGCCCTAGTGTTTTTCTGGGTATTTTTGTTTTGTTTTTTCTTTTCTTTTCTTAAGGCACTCACTACAGTTTACATTTAAAAGGGCACTGTGTTCTGGCAGGATTTGCTTTTAAAATAAAAGGTAGGGAATAGATAAGAAATTAACAGACCTCTTGAGTACATGACGACCTGTCGAAGTTTTGACACCTGACATTTGGAGAGTGGGGAGTAGATGAGAAATAACACAGTAAGCTTTTCACTGACTCAAAAGGTTCAGAGAACTGGGCATTTTGTCAGAAGCTATCAAACAACTACAATGTATTTAATTTGGAGAGACCTAGCTTTCCACCTTTTGGAGAAGAAAATGGCAACCCACTCCAGTGTTCTTGCCTGGAGAATCCCAGGGACAGGAGAGCCTGGTGGGCTGCCATCTATGGGGTCGCACAGAGTCGGACACGACTGAAGTGACTTAGCAGCAGCAGCAGCAGCAGCTTTCCACCTACTATTGGAATTTTTTTTAATATGTTTTTTCTATCCAATTCTAAATCTTCCTATCCTGGAGAATTCCCCACTGAGAGTTCCAGGGTAAGACAGAGCCCATCTTCACTATAGAAGCCTAAAAGATACTCACTTTCTCAGCTTCCCTTGCAGCTAAGTCACATTCAATCAGCTGGGTCCATGAGCTTTCAGTCAGAAACTGGTGGTGCAAAGAAGTAAGGTTAAGAGAAAAGCATTCTGGTAAGGCCAGTAGCAGAGCAGCAGTGTCTGATATCCAGAGACAGTGATGATGACTGCAGTGCACAGGAAGTTTGCTCTGCTCAGGGGAGATCTCAGTAGTGTTCTTACTAGGTTGCTTCTCAGGCATGATTTTGGCCTTAGTCCTGGCTGCCTCCCTTTGTTCCATCTCATTTTCTAAACCTGTGTCTTCCTATAATTCTATGAGCTCCCCAATAGTCTGCCAATAAACTGTTTTTCTTCTTAAATCAGCCGGAGTTGATTTCTGTTGTTTATAATTAGGAACTCTGATGGATGTACTAGTTATGTGACTTGGACAAGTTACTTAATCTCTCAGACCCTCAGCTTTTCCATCTGTAAAATAGGGATCATACTCCTATGTCTTTCATTTATTCACTCAGCAAATATGTAATTACTGAAAATCTGCTAGGATCTAGGCACTATCTAGCTCTCCTACACTCATAGACTTAGAGTCTGATGGGAAAGACAGAGATTAACAAGTTTTCTTGTTAATCTAATAATTTAACAGAAATAATTTATTACTGTTGTGGAAGATTTTATGAAAAATTCATGGAAGCCTAATTTATAAAAGCCCCCAAACAAACCAAATGTCTGTCAACTCGTGAATGGAGAAACAAAATGTGGTATATCCATACAATCGAATATTATTCAGCCACGAAAGAACTGAAGTATTGATATACACCAAAACATGTGTAAACCTTGAAAACATTATCCTAAATGAAAGAAGGCAAGCTGCAAAAGACTACGTATTGTATTATTTCATTTACATGAAACATCCAGAACAGGCAGAAAGTAGATTGTTGGTCTCCGGGGGCTGGGGATCCAGGAGGGGAGATCGAGGGTGATTGTGAAAGGTGACAGTTTTCATTTGGGGTGATAAAAATGTTCCAGAATTATATAGGTTATCAGTGGTGATGGTTGCACAAATCTGTGACTCTACTAAGAACTACTGAATTGTATAGTTCAAAAGGGTGAGTTTTAGAGTAGGTGAACTGATCTCTAAAGAGGGCTCTCACTCCTATTCCACTCCTCACCTCTGTCTTCCCTTTGTGCCCTATCCTCTTTCTCTCCAAATGCAAATAGTTCTTCTCAACACTGCTGAGAAAGAGAAGGCTTTGCTATTCCCAGATGCACAGGCTTCTAGCTTAGCAGCCCCATAAGAAACAAATGGCCTTGCTCTCTCCAGGTCCCTTGAAATCAGTTCTTGAAAGACGCTGATGGGCTCTGCTTAGGTCACATGACCAGGGATAGGGTAATCGCTGGGGGTGGGGGCAGGGATCAGTAACCGGCTTAGCCGGGTTACCTCAACTCCTGCGGTGGGAGGTGGGCTCTGTGATTATCAGCCCCACCAGAACCCGCATAAAGGGGGAGGTTGTCCCCCAAAGGAAAGGAGTAGCTGTTACCGAAAGAGGTGGGGATGGGATGGTGTGCTTGACCATCTGTCCCACTTCACCAAGATCACTACAGAAACGAAGTCTATTCTCTGGGTGCCAGAAAAACCTCCCTAGACACAGCTAAGACCTAAAGAATGAGTACAACTAGTGAGATAAAATCCATACCTGAGGAAGAATGTTACAGGTGGAGATAACAAATCACGGGTCATAGTACAGTTGAGTCTTGAACAACACAGGTTTGAACTGGGCGGGTAGAACTGCAGGTAAAAAGGCCAACTATGAAACCTTGTATCATCCTGCTCCATTCCGCCTGGGATGTGAACCATTCCTTCATGCAGCGTATTCCATCCCTTAGTTCCCTAGTAGCTGTCTGGGTATCATCAGACTGACTGTCATGGTACTGCATGCTTGTGTTCCACTGACACTTATTTTACTTAATAATGGCCCCACACCCTGGCACGTTACTGATGGGGTGCACATTGATTAAGCTTCTCTGGATGGCAGTTGGACAATCACTGTGAAATTTAAAATTCCTACACTTTTTGACTTGGAAATTATCATCCCAGGAACCTAACCAACAAATATTTTGGTAAGTGGGGAAAAGGTGTGTATTCAGGTTAATTACCATGACATGGTCAGATCAAAGGATTGGAAACCAGCTGCCAGTGGGGTGTCAGTGAACTAGATTATAATGTTTCCACAATAGGATAAGACTTGCTCAAGGAATAAAGGGCTTCACCTCCCTGGTGGCTCAGTGGTAAAGAATCTTCCTGCCACGCAGGAGCCGCAAGCTCAATCCCTGAGTTGGGAAGATCCCCTGGAGGAGGAAATGGCAACCCACTCCAGTATTATTGCTTGGAGAATTCCATGGACAGAGGAGCCTGGTGGGCCACAGTCCATGGGGTTGCAAAGAATCAGGACACAACTGAGTGACTTTCACTTTACTTTGTCCAGTGAAGTGAGGTTTGTCCTTCAAATGTTACCTCTTTTATGGAACCATCCATGATTTCCCCATAAAAGAACATGTCCCTTCCTCCAACTGTGCCCCTTGACTATTTTGCACACATGTACCATACATGATGTTTTATTACAATGGGTCTGTCTCCCCAAATGATCTTCATAATCTCAAACATTTATTAAGCATCAACTATGTGCTTCAGTTCAGTTCAGTTCAGTCGCTCAGTCGTGTCCAACTCTCCACGACCCCATGAATCACACCAGGCCTCCCTGTCCATCACCAACTCCCAGGGTTCACTCAAACTCATGTCCATCGAGTTGGTGATGCCATCCAGCCATCCCATTCTCTGTCGTCCCATTCTCCTCCTGCCCCCAATCCACCCCCAGCATCAGAGTCTTTTCCAGTGAGTCAACTCGTCTCATGAGGTGGCCAAAGTATTGCAGTTTCAGCTTTAGCATCAGTCCTTCCAATGAACACCCAGTTTTGATCTCCTTTAGAATGGACTGGTTGGATCTCCTTGCAGTCCAAGGGACTCTCAAGAGTCTTCTCCAGCACCACAGTTCAAAAGCATCAATTCTTTGGTGATCAGCTTTCTTCACAGTCCAACTCTCACATGACCACTGGAAAAACCATAGCCTTGACTAGATGGACCTTGGTTGGCAAAGTAACGTCTCTGCTCTTTAATATACTATCTAGGTTGGTCATAACTTTCCTTCCAAGGAGTAAGCGTCTTTTAATTTCATGGCTGCAATCAGCATCTGCAGTGATTTTGGAGCCCCCCCAAAAAAGTCTGACACTGTTTCCCCATCTATTTCCCATGAAGTGATGAGACCAGATGCCATGATCTTAGTTTTCAGAATGTTGAGCTTTAAGCCAACTTTTTCACTCTCTTCTTTCACTTTCATCAAGAGGCTTTTTAGTTCTTCTTCACTTTCTGCCATAAGGGTGGTGTCATCTGCATATCTGAGGTTATTGATATTTCT
Organism: Moschus berezovskii; assembly: GCF_049115385.1. NCBI lineage: Eukaryota > Metazoa > Chordata > Mammalia > Artiodactyla > Moschidae > Moschus > Moschus berezovskii. Next base: position 52,745,267 of record NC_142475.1, on the reverse strand, counting down.
CCCGGCAATCTGGATTCCAGCTTGTGCTTCTTCCAGCCCAGCGTTCCTCATGATGTACTCTGCATATAAGTTAAATAAGCAGGGTGACAATATACAGCCTTAACATACGCCTTTTCCTCTTTGGAACCAGTCTGTTGTTCCATGTCCAGTTCTAACTGTTGCTTCCTGACCTGCATACAGGTTTCTCAAGAGGCAGGTCCGGTGGTCTGGTATTCCCATCTCTTTCAGAATTTTCCATAGTTTATTGTGATCCACACAGTCAAAGGCTTTGGCATAGTCAATGAAGCAGAAATAGATGTTTTTCTAGAACTCTCTTGTTTTCTCCATGATCCAGCAAATTTTGGCAATTTGATCTCTGGTGCCTCTGCCTTTTCTAAAACCAGCTTGAACATCTGGAAGTTCACGGTTCACATATTGCTGAAGCCTGGCTTGGAGAATTTTGAGCATGACTTTACTAGCGTGTGAGATGAGTGCAATTGTGCGGTAGTTTGAGCATTCTTTGGCATTGCCTTTCTTTGGGATTGGAATGAAAACTGAACTTTTCCAGTCCTGTGGCCACTGCTGAGTTTTCCAAATTTGCTGGCATATTGAGTGCAGCACTTTCACAGCACCATCTTTCAGGATTTGAAATAGATCCACTGGAATTCCATCATCTCCACTAGCTTTGTTCCTAGTGATGCTTTCTAAGGTCCACTGGACTTCACATTCCAAGATGTCTGGCTCCAGGTGAGTGATCACACCATTGTGATTATCTTGTTCGTGAAGATCTTTTTTGTACAGTTCTTCTGTGTATTCTTGCCACCTCTTCTTAATATGAGTTTTGGTGCACCACAAATGTCTCATTTAACTTTCACAAGAACTCCACATGGGTCCCTAGACGACAAGTGTTATTACTGCAGAGATCATCTGAGTATATTTTGGGGGGTTTTTTGTTTGACTTCAGGGTTTTTAATTCCACCTTGCTTTAGCTTTTGTTTTGTATGCTTTGGAGCATTTCTTTCTTTTCCGTGAATTTTCTTCAGTCTTATTCTTCCAGTGCCTAGCATTGGCACATAGCAACAAATAATTTTTAAATGAATAAATGTTAGTATCACTTTCACCAATAAAGACACTCAAAAGTAAAGACTTGATTGAACTTGCCCATGGCTCTCTCACTGTGCCCAACTGTGCTGGTGATTGAAGACAATCCCTCATTCATCTTTGTTTCACCAGTGGCAGGACTTTAAGGGGCATTCAATAAGTACCACATAAAATCTTGGAGAAGGAATAAGTGAGTGTTTGGTCACTGCATATCCCATAGGATTATAACTTGATGACAATGGATCAAAAAAAGTAGAGTAACAGCTAAATTCTACCACAAGTCTATAGAAATCAACTTTCTTGTTTATGACATAGAAATGATGTAACTCACCATAAGGAATACTAGGAAGAAAATGCGTACATCTATGCAGTGAACAGACTCATGGTTGCCAAGGGGAAGGGAGGAGGGGAGGGAAGGATGGCTATTTGGGATTAGTCGATGTAAACTATTATATTTATAATAGAATGAATAAGCAACAAGGAACTACTGCCTAACACAAGGAACTATATTCAGTATCCTCCAATAGACCATAATGGAAAAGAATATTTTAAAAATGAATGTCTATGTGTATATAACTGAGTCACTGCTGAATAGTGGAGATTGGCAACACTGTAAATCAACTATACTTCAATTTAAAAAACAAAATTTAAAAGAAAGAAAATATGTCTGCCTAACTTTCTTAGGTAAAAGAGACTTTAAAATAGCCCTTCTCCTCCTCTTATTTTGTATGATTCCTGGCATGGCTGCATGTAAATCAAACATTTGTAGATCAAATTTATTTAAATATTGTAGAAACTCTTTTTCAAGAAACACTACTGGGAAAATGAAGACTGCTTCAATAAAATGAAAACATTCTGCTTCAATGAAATGAAATCAGCTCCCAATTTGTATCACACTTGGGCCCAGCAGGTTACAAAACTCTGCTCCAATGGTTAAACATAAGAGGTTTTAATGAAGGCATAAGTTACAGAGGTGTGGATAGAGTTAAGGGAGCTTTCAAGAGACAAGGGCAGCAGGAAGCTGTTGTTACCTCTGGGTCTTCAAGGGCAAGGGGAGAAAAGCAATTCTGCAGAATCCAATGAGAACTGAAATCAGGGCAGAGGAGCTGCCTGGCAGGAACCAAAGTCATAGAAGACTTGGGCCAAAGGTGCCGAAGCAAAGAGGAAGAAATACTCTGACCTCTCTCCTCCCACCCTCGAATTTTTTTGCCCATAACTCCCATTGACCAAACCCAGATGGAAACCAGAGGGAAAGGGAGTCCAGATGAGGTGGTCTATAGGGCTCAGCCCTAGGTCTAGAATGTGTGCATGTGTGCTAAAGTCACCCTAGTTGTGTCCAACTCTTCACAACCCTATGGACTGTAGCCCACCAGGCTCCTCTGTCCATGGGATTCTCCAGGCAAAAATAACTGGAGTGGGTTCCCATGTCCTCCTCTAGGGGATCTTCCCCACCCAGGGATCGAAGCTGGGTCTCTTATGTCTCCTGCATTTGCATGCAGGTTCTTTACCACTAGTGCCAGCTGGGAAGCCCCTAGGTCTAGAGAAGGACAGAAAATGATTGTGGGGAAGGGAAAGGGAGAGATGCTGAGAGTCGCCCGCCTGGGCCACCCCGTTGCATCCACCCAGCATCCGTCCTGTCTTTCACTCAGATGAAGAAACTCTTATCCTCAACATTATTGAGACACCAAGTCTCACAAACTGCCTTGTCACGGAAAGGAGATCTCAGAACAGTCACATTCTCACCTGGAACCTAACTTGTAACACACCCTTTACTAGAGGTAGCAGAAAGACAAGCAGCAAAAGGAAATTGTACTTGATTAGATAAGACACCTACAGCAACTACCATCCACTCCTCAGCTGCTGATCAAGGAACCGAAATCAACAACCAAACTTCCTTTTTTCCATCACCCAATCCACCTTCTCCCCACTCTCTGCACTGCAGAGGACTGAAGTTTTGTTTACTTGATAGATGAGTCAACCTTTTATTTCCCTAGGATTGGAGCCCTTAGTGACCCAATATTTACTGGGTTGTCATGGTTTTTCACTAACCATTATTACTGTATGTGAGAGCACTAAGAAGTGACCCAGTGAGTCTTCTGGGCTCTGGATGTGGTTTTTTTCTTGGCTTTGTTGGGTGGCAGTAACCTAATTTTCCTTGATAATGAGGATCAATCAATCTCTCCAGCCAACACAGTAACCTTCCAACTGCTGTTGGTCCAGGGGCATGGTGGTGATGGTTTAGTCGTTAAGTCATGTCTGACTCTTGTGACCATGGTTTAGTCGTTAAGTCATGTCTGACCCTTGCGACCACATGTGCTATAGCCCGCCGGGCTCCTCTGTCCATGGAACTCTCTAGGCAAGAATACTGGAGAAGGTTGGAATGCCCTCCTCCAGGGGATCTTCCCGACCCAGGAATCAAATCCACCTCTCCTGCTTTGACAGGCAAATTCTTTACTACTAGCACCACCTGGGAAGCCAATGAGGAGCCTCAAATGGCAGGGACACTTTCAGCTTCAGCTCTAATGGAACTATGTCTGTGGTCCCTGTAGGAACCAGGACCTCCAAACCCACCAACCCAAGATCTCAGGGATGGAAAGCCCCAAAACACTCTAAGTACATTGTTAGGTGTAATAATCTAATAGCAAGATGAAGGTACTCCCACCTCCCCCTGGGTTCCAAGACCTTGTATCCTGAATCTGGTGGAACACTATATTTACTCTATTTCTTCGGACAGGAGACTCAAACATTTAGGACATTATTTCCCAGCAATCTTTCGGTCATTCTATGATTCTATCAAGCTAATGAGTGATGGGCCACACAGTCATATCAGCTAATTTTGTCAACAAGAGGCCAGTGCTATATTTCCTCTGCTGTAAAGTGAGTTTCTTGGTTATTTAGGGGTGAGATGGTATAGGACACCAAGACAATTGAGGCTCCCTCCCCGAGTCCATGTAGCAGCTGTGTTACAAACCAGTCAGCTATGGTCTCAACTCTCCTTTACATGGAAGAAGAAATTTTCTTCCTAAGGTCTAGTATCCTACTCTCTGTTTTATTCTTCCTGTTGGTTCCATGTAAACTTCAGGAGGCAGAATGGTGTCATAGGAAGAGCATAAGTTTTGGGGTCAAAAGACCCAGATTCAGATCCCAACTCAGCCTCTTATAAGCTGTGCAAGTCTAACTATGCAGTTTCTTTGTGAATAAAATCAGGATATTACACTTACATTGCAATTTTCAGGGTGAATTAAATTAATATAGATTAAAAGTCAGGCACACAATACACATTCAATAAACGTTCCTCCCTCTCTTCTGTCTTCAAGCTAAATCCCACACCTGAAACATCAATTTTAGAAGTTGTTTATAACAAAATGTATACCTTAAGGAAACTTATAAAATATCACCCACTGAATTTTCTCTGCCTCAGTCTTGCTGCCCTGATGATGCACATGGCATGGATTTACAAGAAAAACCTACAGCTTTCGGCTTTTAAATTCTTCATCTTTTTCTTTCACACATGGCCAGCTCAGCGTTCTTCTCTGTCTCAATGTTTCTAAATCTGCCAGTTTTGTGCAAACCAAAATCCCCTGTCTGGGCTTGAGTCCAGTTTTCTCAGCAGATGATTTCTTTTGGTAAGCCCTAATACTTACAAATCATCCTCTGGTCTAACTCAACCCTTGGCCCCAGTTTATACGTAAGCACATGAGACTACAGGGCTTAAAGGAGTGCAGGGTGGAGGGGAGGCTGTGTGCGTTCTAGACCCAGTGTTAGAATACCTTTCCTACATGGGAGTTCCATACTGTCAAGATTGTTGTTTGCAAGCAACAGAAATCAACCCTGTTAATTTCTCTTGAGCATAAAGATTTTTATTGGAAGACTATCAGGGTCCATAGCATCAGCAAGAGACTGAAGAAACAGGTGTGGAAAATAGGTGGGACCCAAGAGAGCCCAAGGACTGTAGCAAAGCTGCTGCAGCACCCCCTCCAGTGATGCTGGCCAGGAATGTCTTCCAACAAGAAACCACCAACTTCCTTCCATCGTTCTCCTGGGAGTGTTTGTAATCTGTCAAGTCTAAGTCACATGTCTGTCCCTGGCCCGACCACAGCAGGGAGCGAGAAAATCTGGTCCCCTCAGGTTCTATATTTGGAAATAAGCACTACCTCCCACCAAGACACAGTGGGGTACACCCCTCAAATCAGGATGCTAGCAGGAGGGTGCTACTAACCAGATGGTAAACACATACACACAACGAATTTTCAACACACATGCATTCACTTGGTTTTAGGCATTTTATAATTCTTGGCTTATTTGTTTAAAAGAAAGTTTGTTAGAAATTATTTGTAGTGAGAAATAGCGCTATATATATTTGCAACATTTTTCACAGCCTGTGAAAAGGGAGCTTCTCGTTCTATGGTTCAAGGCTGTGCGCTGCAACCAATGGCAGAGAAGAGCCATGTCAGATGGACCAGAGAGGGGAGGGCAAAAGAGAAGAGCCCTCTGGATGTTGTTCCAAAGAGAGTTCCTGCCTCCTTCTGGGCAGGTCTGGGCAAGTAGGAAAAGGTCTTTCCAGCAACACAGGCAACCTCCCCTACCCACCCCCAGAGAGAGAAAACACAGAGTTTGTTCTGTTCTGGACTTTAAACCAATGAAAGTGAGGCCTCACTCAAACAATGAGACTCTAGTCTTCAGCCTCCCATCCAAGCATTCACTCTTCCTTTTACCTAGGCTAGAATCTTGAAAGCCCTCCTCAGCACTTCCGTCTTCATCCTTTGCACCTAATCGATTGCCAAACCCTGCAGGGTTTGCCTCCTACACGCATCTCAAGTCCAGCCCTCCTCCTGGCCGCAGCTGCTGCTCTCCTGGCTCTGATGCTCATCAGCTGCTGCCTGAAGACATCCTCCTAATGTGCCCCCTGTCCCCTGTGCATGTGCTCCTCCATTAATCCCTCTGACACCCAAGAGATACGTACCTACAGCACCATCGACCATGAGATTGCCCTGCTGACAGCTCTGCCCTGGCTCCGACCGCTTAGAGCAAGCCCAGGCTTTCCAACAAGCCTCACTGAGCGCTCTGCCGTGTCCCCCCACCCCGCCCCAAGCTCTCCATGCCCAGCTCTCCTCACTCCCTGCTTCACAGTCTGAACTTTGCTGCACCGAGGGCACTCCCCTCCTCTTGTCATAGGTCTGTCTCCTCCACCGACGTAGCCACCCCACTCCCATGTTTATCTCCTTTTGCTTCATCAGCTCTTTGCTATTGTTTAGTTGCTAAGTCATGTCCAACTCTTTGGTGACCCCATGGACTGTAGCCCGCCAGGCTCCTGTCCATGGGATTTCCCAGGCAAGAATACTGGAGTGGGTTGCCATTCCCTGCTGCAGGGGATCTTCCCAAGCCAGGGATCAAACTTGCATCTCCTGCCCTGGCAGGTGGATTCTTTACCACTGAGCCACTAGGGAATTCCCACATCAGTTCTTACTCATCTTTTAAGATTCAGGCCAGGAGCAACTGCAGGAAGCCTCGCCTGACTGTCCCAGGTTGGCTTCGGTGCTTTATCCCTCCCTGTGGATGTCCCAACGACTTCCATGCAAACCTCAATCACTGCACATATCACACAGTTTTAGGTGTGTATTTTTATGTGTCTCTTTTTCCCTATGGCCTATACACCCTCTGAGAGTAAATGGTCATCTCTGTGTTCTCTAAGCTGTTTTAGATAGAAAAGGACCAGGAACATAGCAAAGGTGTGATATGTCCTTGCTGAGACAATGAATGAATGCCATTCTATAATAAATTCTACAGCCTGTAAGATGTTAAAAACAGAAGATAACCACTCCTTTTACTTAGTTGATAGAAGAAACAATCTAATTTACATACAATCTCTTTAATAAACACACCATTTGAAAAATGCATTTAAAAAAGCATTTAGCAAAAGCTTTTATGGAATACCATTTTTAGCAAAGCAGATGTTTAAAAGACTAAATTATTTCTTAAATTACTATCAACAGTAAATCCTGGTTGAAAATATTATGTCTCTTAAGGGACTGAATTTCTCAGGCAGTAGTCAAAATGGGAAAGATGAACATTCTGTACTTCTTTTAAAATTAACTTCTTCTTCCTGAAATGAATGAACTGTTGTTTAAAAGAAATCATGGGTTCATTTTAATCGAATCACCTGAGGCAAACGGTAAAATGGTTTTCAGTTCAGAGACCACAGTTCTAGGCTATGACTTAGAAATTCAATTGTACATACATAGAGACCTCCTAAGCACCAGGCATCGGGCACACATCAGAGAAGAAAATTCACTTATAGACTTTGGTTTTCTGGGGAAAACCATGGCCAAGACAGGCAGAGATAGACAACTGACCCAAGAAAAAGCACAGCAGAGAATTGTTTTACTATTTCCCAATGAAAATTTGTAATGATATTGATCACCCTTCAACCAATGATGTCATAGAATTGTATAACCATGTCTGTTCCACGCATGTGTATATAACTGTGAAAACTGAACACCAAACAGGTTAAGTGACTTCTCCAGGACTTGACAAATCAGTAGCTGACTCATATGAGGAAACACACTCACCATAATTCATAAACCCCTTCTCCAATCACTAGGGTTGACAAGTCCAAACATGCAGTGATTACAATTTGTCAAAATACAACAAGCTGTACATCTGCATTCTATCTGATGGTCAAGTAAGGACTTACAAGGCACTTGATTTCTCAAATCTGCTGTTTCTCCAGGAGCCTAACTTTGAAGAGGAGTCTCTTTAAGGGTTCAAATACCTGTGACCATTTCTCTTCTATTCTTTGGACCAAACTCACTGATGAAACTCTTGATAAAATCCAGTCATTGGAATGTGCAAAGCAAAGGTTTGCTTTTTTCAAATTTTGCTTTTCTCAGGGACAGTGGTCAGTATGGAAAGGTTAATGGAATATTCTAACCCCATTGGCTTGGTATCATGTTTCTCAGTTCCTAGGACTGCTACTAACTAGTTCTGTGTTCCTGAGTGAGTCTCTTTTCTTGGAAGTGGATGAGGTAACCTCTAAAAGTTGGTTCTGATTTTTATAAGCAGGCTTTCAGGTAAGTGGTTAACATAGCCGAGCATTAGTCTCTTTAGCCAGGTCATTAGATTCTTCATCTTCATCTGGATTCACGGAATAAATCACATACCTCACAAAGTTATGTGAACATGAGTGCTGATAAGCAAGTAAACCACAAGACACAAAGCCTAGGCAAACTTTAGTTTGTGTGGAGAAGACTCTTGAGAGTCCCTTGGACTGCAAGGAGATCCAACCAGTCCATCCTAAAGGAGATCAATCCTGGGTGTTCATTGGAAGGACTGATGCTAAAGCTGAAATTCCAATACTTTGGCCACCTCATGCGACGAGTTGACTCACTGGAAAAGACTCTGATGCTGGGAAAGGTTGGGGGCGGGAGGAGAAGGGGACGACGGAGAATGAGATGGCTGGATGGCATCACCGACTCTGTGGACATGAGTTTGAGTGAACTCCGGGAGTTGGTGATGGACAGGGAGGCCTGGCGTGCTGTGATTCATGGGGTCGCGGAGAGTCGGACACGACTGAGCGACTGAACTGACTGACTGACTTTTGCATTGGAGAAATCTCAGAACTTAGATTTGCTACTCAACCATTCAAGATACTATGTGAAGAATTATAGACAGTTTTAACCAATTTTAAGCACTCATACTGTATTTAAAGCTTTATATCCATTACAAATGTAACATAAAACTTTAATATAACAAAATTTAACATTCACATATTTTAAATCTGTGGATTTTTAAAAGACACTAGAAGTCTGGGCTATTGGTGTAAATATTACAGTTTTATTTATTGCCCTATATTATACAAAAGTTAGTGGTTTTGTCTCCAAATCCTTTCTGCTACTTATCAAGAGAAAAAAAATTTTCATTAAAGCTGACCTATAAAAGAAGGATTATAGCAAAATGTCCTTGACCCTCTCTCAGAAACAGAACCAAGCCCCCATTTGAGGAATAGCAAATGATTCTCATTAAAGTAATGAGAATATTTGCAGTGACATGTGTCTGACCAACTTTAATTTTGTTGGCAGGACTCCTGGCAGCCAGAGACCCAGAAATAACACACAGCTGGCAGTTCCTGCTCAAACACACCTAGCAGACATATTTCACACTGTTTCAAGGATGCCCTACCCTAGACAGCCAAGGCACAAGGTCATATGCAAATTTCTGTGGCATTAAACATACATTCCTCGTGACAACACTAGCAGGTTGAAAATACACTAACTCCTCCTTTATAAAATTTACACTAACTTGAACAGGCTGAGCCAACAGACTTGTTGATTCCAGCCCCCGCCCAACCCAACAAGCTATTTTTAACTCACAATTACTGCTGATAAGTATTTTTTACACACACAAAAACACCCTTTTAGAAAGAGAAACTATGAAAAATCAAAATATCATTACATTTCAGTGAAAAGAAGTCAGTTCCTCGGCCAAAGCTATAAAAAGATGTCATTTTGAATTAGAAACATATTTATCATATTTATTATACTTACCAAGTTTTTCACAGTTCTCTCTACAAACAATTTCTCTAAACAGCCTTACATGGTAGTAATCAGGCTACAACTGTGCCAGGTTTAACTTTGAAAATGCAGTCTTTGGAACAGAATAAGAACCACTTCCAGAGTTCAAGTGCAATAAATAATTGCTAACAATATGTAAACTATCATTTCATTGTACAGTTTGCTCCGACACATTGTCTTATATCTGGAAATTAGCCGAGTGAGCTGTGCTCCATGTCCTCAGCACATAAAATTTGGTGGGGAAATGGCATAAATGGACTTAAGCAAATTTTGCAAGAAAATAATAATAACTACTACTGATGTTAGCACTATTATATGTACTTTATACACATTACTTCAATAAATCCTCACAGCACCCTCTGAGGAAGGTACTGTCACCATTCCCATTTCACAAATGAGGAAGGAGTAGCACAGAGAGGTTAAGTAACTGGCCCAAGGTCACACAGCCATTTCAGGAGGGAACTATGATTTGAATCCAGTCAATCTGGCTCTAGTTGGAATTGAAGTTAGATCTGGGAACCAGCCTGGGTTCCACCACATACTAGCTGGGTTATCCCAGGCAGGCTATTTAACTCTTTCGAGCCTCAGTTTCCTCATCTATAAAATGGGAATAATAGTACCTAGCTCACAGGCTTTTGTGAGGATTGTTAAACAGGTTTACATTTGTGAAGCTCTTGACACTATCTTCAATATGGCTAGTATCGGCCATCAAGGTAACAAGCACATGAAAACATCATTTTGAGGGAAGCCACCACCTTGTCTATTTGCCTCACCAACTGGTAAGGCATAGTTGTTGGAGAATTTAGATATGCAGGGCAGGACTAGGGAATGTTTCTCTCCCACCTCCCTATTCTGTCATGTCCTTAGAAATAATAAGGTGTCAGCAGGTAAAGACATGGCACTACCAGCATCCCAGAGTTAGCTCAACATTCACTGTGTTATTTATGGTTTATCTGTTATGTCCCAAGCACTATGCTAGGCACTGTGATGACACAGCCCTGCCAACAAGGAGCTCCCAGCCCCATAGGGGAGAGACACAGATAAACAACCGAATACCCAGCATGTGATCTGGTCAGTCTGTTGCACAAAGCTGTTCAGCAGAGGCAGAGGCTCAATATCTGTGCAGTGGATCTGAGCCATGGTATCTGCATTGTGTGAACCGCTCAAGCCCCCAGGCCATGCTGGTCCTTCCCAGACTGGGCCTTGGAAATTCTCAGAGTATCCTTCTGCTTCTATATCTTGAGTCCACAGGCATCACACCGACATTTTGTCTTTGTGGTTCTCAACTGCTCAGTCATGATAAGGATTCCAACTCCACAGCCTTTGCAGAGTCAAGGTAATTGGTCTAGACACGGCCGAGTATTTTATCTTGAAGGGCTCAGCATTACAAGGCTTCCTGGTTAGAAACCATGTGTTGGAAAAAGTGTCAAGTTGGATTTTTAATGATGTGGGAAATCTAAAGCAGTCACTCAGACATTAGTGATGGCAGAGCTAAATATGATAGTCACAGGAGGAGAAAGCCTAAGGACTAGAGACAAACACAGAAGCTTCCTGAGATCAGTTCTTAGCCAAAAAGTCAAGGACCCCAAAATCGTGATTTCCTACTTGTGCTTAAATTTTTTAAGTTAAAACTTCCATAGAGTTTTATCTACTCAACCCTAGTCAGCAACTGACACAAGAATTCTATGTAATAAAAGACCACAATAATCACAGTGGCATTCAAAAATAAATATTTATTTCTTGCTACCATATCTGTGGACAAGTGGGGTGTCTGCTCCATGTGTTGCATCCTAGGACCAAGGCTTGTGAAACAGTGGCTACTCCGAGTATTTTCTTGCCATTGTTTTGGTAAAAGTACAAGAACACAAGCCCAAACAGACAAACACACACATGATATCCTCTGCTCACATCACATCCACTGGCATCCCATTGGCCAAAGCAAACTACATGGCCAAGGTCAGTGTTAAGAATAAGGGAAGTACTGAGTTTATATTACAAAGCTACAATAATCAAAACGGCATGATACTAGCGCAGTAACAGACACATTGATCAATGGAACAGTATAGAGATCCCAGAAATAAACCTATGCCCCTATGGTCAATTAATCTACAAATTAAAAGCAGCAATAATATACACTGGAAAAAAGACAGTCTTTTCAATAATAAGTGGTGCTGGGAAAAGTGGATAGCCACATGTAAAAGGAAGAGATTAGAACATTTTCTCATATCATACACAAAAACAAGTTCAAAATTAGAGACATGAATGTAAACTCTGAAACCATAAAACTCCTAGAGGGGAGCATGGACAGAACACTCTTTGACATAAATGGTAGCAAGATTATTTGTATCTATCTCCTAAGGCAAAAGTAATAAAAGCAAAAATAAACAAATGAGACCTAATTAAACTTAAAAACTTGTTCCCAGCAAAGAAAATCATCAACAAAATGAAGAGACAACCTACTGAATGAGAGAAAATAATTGCAAATGATACTGTTGACAAGGAGTTAATACCCAGATTATGTAAACAGCTTACACAACTCAAATATCAGAAAAACAATGTGATTTAAAAAAAAAAACAGGCAGAAGATCTGAGTAGACATTTTTCCAAAGAAGACATACAGATAGTTAACAGGCACATGAAAAGATACTCAACATCACTAATTATTAGAGAAATGAAAATAAAAGCAAAAATAAGATATCACTCACACCTATCAGAACGGCTATTATCAAAAAGTCTACAAAGAACAAATGTTGATGACACTATGGATGTAGGCTGTTAGTGGGGATGTAAACTAGTACAGCCACTGTGGAAAACAGTATGGAAGTTCCTCAAAAAACCAAAAATAAGAGTTCCCGTATGATCCAGCAATCCCACTCCTGGCAATACATCCAAAATAAATGAAAACACTAATTCAAAAACATACATGCACCCCAATGTTCATAGCAGCCCTATTTACAATAGTCAAAATATGGAAGCAACAGAAGTGTCCATCAGCAGACAAATGGATAAAGAAAGTGTGGTGTATATACACAATGGAATACTACTCAGTCATTAAAAAGGAACAAAAATCTGCCATTTGCAGCTATGTGGATGGACCTAGAAAATAGTATACTAGTGAAATTAGTCAGACAGAGAAAGACAAATATTTTATGTTATCATCTATATGTGGAATCTAAAAATTAAAAATGAATATCTATAGCAAAACAGAAACAGACAAAACAGAGGGAACAAAGTAATGGATAATAGTGGGGGGAGGGGCAAGATAGGCTAGAGGATTAAGAGATAGAAACAACTATGTACAAAATAGATATGCAACAAGGATATATTGTACAGCACAGGGAACTATAGCCATTATTTTGTAATAACTTTAAGTGGAGCATAATCTATAAAAATACTGAATCATTATGCTCTACACCTGAAACTAATATAATATTGTAAGTCAACTATATTTCAACTTTTAAAAAAGAATCAGGGAATTACATATTACTAAGAGGCCGTGTGCCATGTGAGTGCATTATACAACCAAAGGGCAAAGAACCGGTAACAATAATCCCATTTAAAATACTTTCTAAACAATCCTGAAAGGTAGATATTTATAGGCTCGATTCTTCCCTGACAGCTGAGAAAACTGAGCCTCCAGAATTTGTCATTCATCCAGGTCAGACAGACAATATGTTGCTCTAGCAGAATTAGAATTCAAATCTTCCGTCTTCTGTAGTTTCTACAGAGCTAGAGCCCCCTGATGTGTAACTAGCATGCATCTTTAATAATCACATCCCTTAATTATGCTCCCTTGCAGGTATCAGTTCTCTCCAACAAAGGCCAAACCCAACACTATCTCATCTATGAGCCAGATCATAGTGACTATCATTTGTTTGGGACCTTCTGCAGTGTTTTTACAAGCTATTTTTACTATTACTACACTAATAAATTATTTATGGTGGAAAACCTGAATCAGAAAACTCTGGCTACTTGAAAACAGACTTTATTAAAAACATCTCCTTTCCCCTCCAACATGTACCCTTCCCAAGACACACACAATGTGTCTACTCTGAGTCTTAAAGATGGCAGAGTTGGTGGCTGCAGAGGAGGGACTGTGGAGGTATCAAGGAATCAAGTGGAAGCCAACTCTTGAGCATGGAGATTTTACTCTGCTGTGACCACTCTTTGCAATCCAATTACCAGATGGAACAGATCATAAGGCACCTTAACTAGAAGTCATGAAGAGCAAGATGATAGCCTGATGTCAGCAGCCTCCCATATGCATTCACCGCATTCACCCACTCATACGATTACAGAAGGCCTTCCCCAAGCCTAGCAAAGTGCTGGAAATGGGATGCTCCGCAAACAAGACGCTGGAGCTACCCCGGAGTTTACATTCTGCAGAGTGGTACCTTATCACCAAAAAGCAAACAGGGCGATTTCAGATTGTACAGTGGGTTGTGAAGAAGCAAGCCTTGTGACCCTGGCTAAGTCACAGGCCTAACCTTTCTCAGGGGCTGGATCGCTGCCAGACTGGTCCCCCTGCTCGCGGTTAGGAAGACTAGGTGAATAAACTGAGGTCTGTGAGGGTCTAGGACTCTGGGGGCATTGCCTCCTCACTGTGGGCTTTGACCGAACTTCCTTCAGCCCCCATCAGTCGAGCGGAGGGGCTTTCTGGAAACTCTTACCAAAACGAAAACAAAACTCCTGACCTGACTCTTCCCGGAGGAGGGCCTAACAGCCCAGAGGATACCAAACAGCAAGGAAGGGGAAGGGGCTTAGCGGTTCTTCAGAACAAAAGCGCAGGCCTCGGCGCCCTAGAGGGAGGCTCGGGCAGTGAGCGGAGCTGGGACATGTCTAACCTGCTCCCCGATTGCGCTGTGCTGGGCCGGGCGCCGCAGCAGCCAGAGTCGGGTAGGGGACGGTCCCTGCTCTCCACTCCCACCGCGCGGGGACCAGCCGCCGCCCGGCCTCCTCCTCCTTCCTTTGCCACCCGGGGGACAGGTCTGACAGCAGACACTTCAACAGTTCGAGAGCAGAGGGAGGTGGAGGACAGTCCCTCCTCCCCATCCCCGCCTCGCGGCGGATCCCCTCCTCTGCCGTGGAGATCGGGGTCTAGGCAGTGAGAGAGGCCAGGAGGCTGCGCCCTGCTCCCCGGCTCCGGGCCGTGCAGTGCCGGGTCGGCTCCCCCAAGGCCGCTCGGAACCGCGGGGCTCGACTGTGACAGCTCGGGGCTGGGAGGCGGGGAGCCTGCTTTCTCCCCACCCCCGCTCCGCAGCGATCCAGACGCCGCCCGGGCCTAGTCCTCCCCGCACCGCGCCAGGCCGGGAGCTGCAGGAGGACGGGGCGCAGTTTCCCCGAGCACCCGGCCTAGCGCTCGAGCCGCTGCAGCTGCGCCCTTTACGTGCGGGAAGGGAGTGCAGAAGGGCCCGGGGCGGAGGGGCAGTGGGAGCCCCGGTCCCGCAGCGCGGCTTCAAGTTTCCAGCGGCGAGCGGTTGTGCAACAGCCAGAGGAGCTGGAGCCGCGGGCGCCTCGGAAAACAAGTCGAGCCTATAAACAAAGCCACGTGGCCTCCGGGCTGGGGGGGCCGGGCTAAGAGCAGGCGGCTCTTCCGGCAACAAAGAGCCGCGGCCGGCGGCCCAGGATAAATACGGCGGCCCGGCCCGCAGCGCTGCACTGCAGCGAGCGTCGCGCGCCCCACTACCCTCCACCGTGCGTTCCGAGAGCGCGGGCACCTCGTTCCGCACCCCCGATCCCGCGGCCGCTCCCTCACCAGCCCCCAAGCACCCCCAGCCGCCGCCAGGGCAGGCGCGCCCCCGAAGCCGCCGGGCAGGTCCCCGTCCATCAGTCCGTGGCGTCCATCCGTCGCATCCCTCGGCAGTGCCATGCCATTCCTCGGGCAGGACTGGCGGTCCCCCGGGCAGAGTTGGGTGAAGACGGCGGATGGCTGGAAACGCTTCCTGGACGAGAAGAGCGGCAGCTTCGTGAGCGACCTCGGCAGGTGAGGGGGTCATCACCAACTTCAGCTGCGGTGGACAGACTCGGGCTGGCCTCTCGGAGTGGGGGTCGGGTGAATGGGACGCAGGCAGGCCGAAACAGGGTGAGGAGGAAGCCCCGGACCAGAAGGATGGAAGTGAATTTTCCCGGGTTTCTGCGGAGATGTCGCCAGAGCACGGGTGTTTGGTTTTTCTTATTGTTCAAGGTCAGAGTCTCCAAGTGGGCACGTCTTACAGAATCCTGGTCCCGCTGAGAAACTGATCTTATCCCCAAATGCTAAAACTTAGACCCAACTTCAGGGGTCCACTGCCTTAAAGGACACCAGCGTCGTGCGATTTGCATGGAGGGTGGGCGCGGGGTGGGGGGGGGGGTGAGCGCCAGCGAGTGGGCCGCATGACCTTCACCCTGGGGTGGACCCTGGGGTGGCGGGGCTCTGAGCACAAGTCTGAGACGGGATTGGACACGGGTCCCGCCCGCCGCGCCTCCAGGCTCTTCCCACGCACAGGCGACCACAGAGTGGGCAGGGAAGATGAGTAACCAGGAAGGGGCGACCAGATGGTCCCTGGGGCATCCGTGCAGGCGGAGCGACGGTAAAGACCCGAGGAGGCAGAGCTGCGGAGGAGGGGAGGGAGGCGGGCTGAGAACCCCGCAAGCCCTCGGCC
Organism: Moschus berezovskii; assembly: GCF_049115385.1. Lineage (NCBI taxonomy): Eukaryota > Metazoa > Chordata > Mammalia > Artiodactyla > Moschidae > Moschus > Moschus berezovskii. Next base: position 52,728,976 of record NC_142475.1, on the reverse strand, counting down.
TGTGGGAGGACCGCGGCTTTGCACCTGTTTCCTCAGTGGCCCTTTCCGTCATTTTCTTTGTATAGTGAGTGCGCCCCCATTTCAAGTGATGCCCATCCCCTGCAGAAAGTCCACCTGGCTTGGGTGAGCCTCTGGAGTCAAGTTCCACCTGAACTGTCAGTGTGGTGGAAAATCTGAGTTTCCGAAGAGCCTGATGCTCCCCTCCCCCCACACTGTTTAATAACACAGAAGCAGCGACTAAGGAGTTAGATGGCCTGGAGTCTGTCCGTCCTTATCACCACAGTTGATATCCACATCGCTGCCATTTGGCCCAGAGGGGATCAGTGCAACCTGCTCACCCTTGGGTGACTTTACCCGTGGCCTTTGGTGAAAACCACTGCTCCCCACCCCCAGCCCTTACACTGACTTCGGTGGATAATCCTGTACCAGGGCCAGCTTCTCACTCGCATTTACCAGTGGTTGTTTGGCTGAGCCCCTGGCACTCAATTTTACAAAAACTATCAAGGAAATATGGTTATTTCAGCGTCCTGGCCTCCAGAAACCCGCACCTGTTTGTGATTTGTGAAGCATCACTTTTTGTTTTCCAGTGGGAAAAAATAAAAGTAATTAATCTTGGGGGTCTGCCAGGGAAGACAAGAGCACATTGACCTTTACTTTAAGGTTGTCCCTGGGGAGTTTGGGGAGCACTCTAAAGAAATCTTACTTATGGAAACTCAGAAAATTTACAGAAAAATAAAAAGACAAACTGCTGTCTCTAGACTCTTTTAGGGACTCTAGTTGCCTATTTGGCCTAAATTTTTCTCCCTGGACTAAAAGCTTCTTTTTACTATAGTAGAATGGAAGCTTCTTTCCTTTCTTCCTTCCTTCCTCCTCATTCCTAAGAAGTGAGGATCTAATATTTTGGACTTTACTTTGAGGTGACAGTTTGGATTCTTCCTAGGGAGGTGCAGCCATGGTCTGCTTATCTGTGTCCCAGCGGCTCACCCAGATACAAGCGTAGGATGTTCCTCAGTGGGAGACAGACCAGTGGGCTCAGCAGGAGAGTTTCCAAAGCAGAGGCCCTGCTTGGCATAAACACTCACACTGAATCTGCTCTGGGAGATAAGCTGGTGTCACTCCTATTTAGAATAGCGGTGCCTCTCTCTCCATAGTAGGGGAGACCTGGAGACAGGTTTACCTTACCACGAAAGTTTACCCTTAGCTTCCCACCCTCCCTTCTTGAACCTCCCTCTTTCCTCCCTTTTCAGGCCATCTGAGCTAGAACTGCCACCCTACCACCATCATCACAAATGGTGATCCATTTAGTGACCACTTGGGGCTCTTGGACGAGTCAGATTTGAGGACTCATTTGGTAGCTCCTAGCAAAGCAGCTGCCTGTTTGTTTGCAGAGTATTTTTTCCCCCAGCAATTGTAAACAATCCCTTCCCTACTTCACATGAGAAGTCTGCCAATTTCTTCAAAGCCGTTGGCCTTCTGAGACCCGGGTTTGCAGGCTCAAATATCCCTCCTGTTTTCAGTCCTGGTGATGTTGCCCTGTGATGTCAGGTTTGGGCTGCCAGCCTGCCTACTCAGGTGAAGCTGAATGCCTCTCCTGTTAGAAAACAAAAGGCAAGCCCTTTTGAAAGAGAGGGAGGGGGGTGGATGTGCAACCGAGGCCTGCGAAAGAGGCCTCAGGCACTTAGTCTGATTCCACCTCCCATTCTGTGAGCTGCCTGGACAAGAGTGGGGGCGGGAGGGGGGGTGGGCAGCGGGGGTGAGGGTGCCCTTGGTGTGTTGCAGCCTGGGGACCATGGTGTTTTTTGTGTGTGGACCACAGCTTCTCTGCCCAGAGCACCTTCTCTGGACCCTGCTGGCCATTTTCTCTGTGTCCCAGGCCCTGTCTTCTTCCAGCAGCAGAATGTTCCAAAACCCCATCACAGCTAAGTGCCCTGAACTGAGATCAAGGGAGGATTTCAGATAAGCTTCAAGGAGGGCACCTTGTGAAAAAGTTGAAACTACCTAAGAGGAATGGCAAGTGTTACATTTGGGCAGATGAAAAAAATTCAAGGAAAGAGTTCAGCAGGAATTACAGTGATCCAAGAAGGCTTCAAGGAACTGGTGGTTGAGCCACCTCGCAAGCAGTCCTGCTCACCAATAACCCCCAGCCCTGCCCCGCCCCACCCCCCAGATGAGTAATCTCAGCTCCCTGAGCCTGGGCCACTCTTCTGCAAGCCTGCAGTGGTGCCTCAGAAAACTCCAAAAGTACAGCTAAGGCTGAACCAGGAAGCAGGAAGTTTACCCTGGTGCCCTGGATGCACAAATAAAAATAAGCAAATAAAATAGTGAATAAGCAAATAAAATAATAGTTAAGATTTTTATGAGCACTTACTGTGTACAAGGCAGTGTTCTCAGGGCTTCATACACTAGGCTGTTTGTTTTGCCACAACAATGGGGTTCTCGCCCTGTGAGTGACAATTTGGGTATATATTGGAGCAAATTAGCCTAGAACTCTCATTGGCCTTAGTCTACAACTGAGCCCTTAGGAGCAGGCCACAGCTTTTTCCAAATGGTCTATTACAAATGAAATGAGAAGTAGGACTTCTTTTTTTTTCTTCTTCCCTCCCTTTGTCTCTGCTGCCAAATACACTTATTTTGAAATCTTTCATTTTTTCTAAAGTTGTCTTTAAGTATCTTGGTATGTGTGTGATGACAGTACAGGGCTGGAAGAGGTCTTTTTTTCCTTATTCTAGGCCTGTGCCTATGAAAATCAAGATTAGTTAGAACTGACTATAAAATAGCAACTTACTGCTTACTATTGCATTTAATGAAGAAGACAGCCTTTTTAAATGGTTTTGCTTATTAAAAAAAAAAAAGTCGTGGTTCCTAAATGATGATGGCTTTTCTTGTTCAAAATTTCAGTTGCAATTTTCCATTGGCTTTGCATTTTCTTGAAATGGACATAATTGAACTCTTAAAATAGCCTCTAACTGAATATATTATTGCTTAAAAGAAAACATATAAGCAGGCAACACAAATAAACCCCACAGTCCTTCCTTCCAGGCCCTGCCTCTGAAGTCCAAAACCTAAGTGAAAAGTGCAGGGTTTCTCTTTGGTTAAAGCTTTTCTACATTCTCCAATGGGAGAGCATCATCAATTATGTCAAATTCTTCTTAAACTAGCTTTAGAAATGAGTCACTTGGGCTTAAAGCAGGTTATTGTTATTTCTGTGAGGAAAGCAAGTGCTCAAATTCCTTTGAGGAATGTTTTCAATTGGAAAAGAATAAGATGAAGATAAATATTTAACATTGCTAAGGAATGGTCACAATCTATGGCCCAGGCTCCGAAAACGCTCTGCTAAACCTTCAATGTGTGATTGAGAATAAGACCGCTTCATTTTGGGGTGCGCTCTGTGTGGAATTCAGGCTGTAGGTGTCTGCTCATGGTGCAAGTGTGTTTCCTTTAAAAATAAGTCAGTGTGATATTTTTACACAAAATGGCCTCAACTTTGTTTTCTAAAGCTGTTCTCAGCTTTGGTACATCATGGACCAGTCAAGTGACTTTTCCTTTTCCTCCCTTCTCCTCGGCGTTGACAGAAATTTCTTAAATTAGCTCTAAGGACTCCGAATTCTGCTTTCCGTTTCTTCTGCCCCTCTTATCCTGCTGAACTTGGCACAGGGCAGCTGACTGCTCAGTGGTTTTGTGCCCCTAGAGCTGTGCAAGCAAATACACACTCACGTGTGATACAAAGCCAGGCCCAAAACATTCACCCTGGGCTCAGTAAGACTTAGTGTTCCCTAAGACAGGGCACTTCTACAGTAAACCCGCTGAAACCTCAAAGTATCCTGTATCCCAGAATGAGAAGGAGAGGGCTAATGATATTAGGAAGTTCAATAAATGGTATTAAGCTTGGCCTTCTGAGGGAAGATTAACAAATGACTGATTATCCATCAAGCCTATCCCTCTGGGTCCAGAAACACTGAGTACATTGTTGGTGCTGTCACGTGTAAGCATGTTAGCAAGATACTTATTGTACTTATTGAAGAACTGGAGAGATCATTGTACTGATAGTAATAGGATACTGGAAATTGTTTTTCAACCCCTCTTTTCTCTTTTACATAATACTCATAACATGGAGAAGTGCAGGTGTACCTCATCTTATCCAACAGATGTTGGTCCAAACAGGATATAAATCAAATCATATATTAAATTCAGCAAAAGAATTCAGAAAATTAAAGGGTTCTAATATATGGTTGATGTAAGAAAAAAAAAAAAACCTAGTTTACTGGTTGACATTATAAATCTTGCCTGAAAAAAATAAAAATCCCGCCTGGCATATGCATACCTTATGGGAGTTGTGAAGTAGGGGTAGCGGGATCTTTTCATTGTATCTTCTCAATAGTTCTCCTGCATTTCTTCTGCCGAAACTCTTTGGAGATTTACTCTCAAGTCCCTTTACATAATAGAACTCCATCAGCCCCCCAAAGACAGCTAAGCTTACTGAAGGAAATATGCCCCAACCCAAGCTGAAACTGTACATTGTTTAGTGACCTGTGAATTGGCCAGTTCTGTCTTTTCAGCCCTAATAGATGTGTGAATTGTAAAGTCAGCTTGTTTCATTTAGGACTCAAGGTCTTCACCTCACAACATGATGCCTAGTGTCAGTCAAGGAATGATATGAAACCTAAACAACTAACACTATACGCTGAACACCTCCTAGAAATACAGTCTATAAGTCAGACTTCTGTAAATGTTTTAAAGACATGAGGGGAGCATGCTAGTTAAAAGCAGCTTGGGATGGGGAGAGAGATGGGAGGAAGATTCAAAAGGGAGGGGACACCTGTATACCTATGGCTGATTCATGTTGATGTTTGACAGAAAACAACAAAATTCTGTAAAGCAATTATCCTTCAATTTAAAAATAAATAGGTCAAAGATATGGTATGTGAATCATATCTCCATAAAGCTATTTTTTAAAAAGCAGCTTGAGGTGGATGATTTTTGCAAAATGAAAATATTGTATATTATAGTGATACCAGTAGCCCTTCCACTTCCTCCCTCCCCACCCATTCATAATTTCTGCTTAAAATAATGTTGCTGTACCCTGGGTGGCTCTTAAAGAGTGCAGAGCTATGTATCTAATACAATGGCAAACACTGTTGGGCGTTCAGAACGAGTAGAAGTCCCCATCCCTGTCTTCCATAGAGACGTGACACTATTTCTTCCTAAAAGAAGCAAGTCTGGGCCTGTGCAGACTTCTTTCGAGTGATTATTTTACTGCTTTGTTTGAGGAGCACATATGATTGAGTTTTATAACTGCAGTGAGTTATTTATGGAAACAGCTCATGTTAAAGTACAACTGTTACAGCTCATCCCCTCCCGTCTTGTTATTCCTAGTTACTGCAGCAAGGAAGTATACAATAAGGAGAATCTTTTCAACAGCCTGAACTATGACGTTGCAGCCAAGAAGAGAAAGAAAGACATGCTGAATAGCAAAACCAAAACTCAGTGTAAGCCGTTTGTTTTGAACTTAAGAAAGAAAGCTGTCTGTAGATCGTTTTGATTGGTTCTTGGGGCGGGAATCACACCTCACATGTTTGGCATTGGCTTTCACATTGACTGTGTCATTGACAGAGGTCACAGGGATCTTTGCACTCAGAAACCTGGTTGTGCATTTTATGAGTGAGATTAATGTATTCTTTATAGTTGTGTTTATAAGTCAGTTGCTAGTTGGGGTGTTTCTTCCCGGCTTGTCACTTATATTTGACATAGTTAGTTTAGTTATTATTCAGTGATATGGTCAGCTGAACCACCAGTGTGTGCTTTCATTTGGAACTGGGTTTTGAGGCTTTGAATGTAATTTTTTTCCCCCTCTTTCCTTGTATAAATACTAGTAACAGTTCTAGATGCTGGATGTATGAACAGAGAGTTTAAATTTCTGTTAATAAGTAGGAATTACAGATCTTTAGTTGATTCCATCTGTACTGCATGGCTTCTTCATGTTATCTGTTTTATTTCTACTCTTTATGGCGTTGTTTAACTTGTAGGCTTGGCATTTAACACAAACTTGTATTTGGGTATTAGATTTTTTTCTTTAATTTGGAGCTTTGGTATACTCGATCTGAGTATCAAAGACTTGAAATGCCTTCAACAAAGTAAATTATAACTCTGGTATTTATACACTGCAGAAATTAGGCATTTGTATCCCCTTAGACTGTCAGTAGAGTCTTTGTATTTTCTGTCAAAACTTTTTAACATTTTGGAATAAATGAAAAATAAATGCAAAATCTTGGGCATGTTTTAAATTTTAAAGCTATGGGGTTTTTGTTTGTTTGTCTTTTTAGATTTCCACCAAGAAAAATGGATCTATGTTCACAAAGGAAGTACTAAAGAGGTGAGCACTCATCTGTTTGTTAAGGAGAACGCTTAGTTTTACACCTGCCCTAGGAGAGTATAGGACTGTCTCCTTGGGTGTGGGTGGTGGTAGCTTGCAGCCGACTACCTAGCCAACCATCAGAGTTTGGGGCTACAGAGATAGAGGCAAAAGTCACTGGGTGGACTCCCCAGTCGTTCAGTGAGATGATGACTGTAAAGTGCTTTATGGAGGTGAATATTCCCATCTCAAATGTACTGTTATAAAGTTCCAGCCTTTCCCTCAGGACAGTGCATCCCTTTTGTTCTAACATCACTTTTAGACTTCAACTCGGTTCATTTTAGCCCTGGAGGTTTATTTACTAAATACAGCAGAAGTTTTTGTGCCTGCCTGGTGCAACACTGCACAAACAAGATGCAAAAGAGAACACGACGTTATAATATCTAAATTTGCATGGCAGATTGATAGAATTTCTATCACTGTCAGAGACCTTGGAAAACTAGTTCCCTCTGTGATTTGAGGCCCTGAGGTGGGGACAGTGATATACCCGAGACCACCCAGGTACTAGGAGTAGAGCTGGGGCTGTGAGTCAGCGTTTTCCACCATCAGTGCCTTGTGCATTCACAGGGGAAAGACCAAAACTTCTCTGACTCCTTCGTGAAGCCTTAAAAACGCTTCTGATGATCACAGTGAGAAAAGCCCTAGAGACGTGAGGCAGGGTGGCAGCAGAGCTAACACACGCGGGGTTAATTCTCCCCCCAGAAGTGTGTTCCCGTGATCAACATACATCACATATCCATCTCCCAACCCTTCCTCAACAAGCAAGTGCATGCGGAGGACAAGGCCCCACAGGGTACACGTCATGACTTCAGTCACTGACTAAAGCAACTGCCTGCTGAACCACCCATCTTTGTGGCTCACGGGGGTGAGGGGTAGGGGGGTTGTGTTTCCCAGAAAGAGCTGATCATGGTGCAGGAAAGGAGCAGGTTACCTGAGACAGCCACCCAGCTGGTCGGCAGAGTCCCGGCAGATCATTCTAGAATGTGACCTCTGCACCCCCTGTTTTCACATTCAGCGCCATGGATATTGCACTCTGGGGGAAGCTTTCAACAGGCTGGACTTCTCAACTGCCATTCTGGATTCCAGAAGATTTAACTACGTTGTACGGGTAAGTCTCTGTAGATTACCCAGACTCTCAAGTTGAAGTGTCTCTTTAGCTTGTCTTGAAGTAGCCCCCACCCCCACCCCTGCATGATAAGAATAAAAGTAACTTTTTGGGACCCTGGGCACCTTGAGGAAAGCAGAAAATGGACTCCTCAACTTCCCCCTCCCAGATGGGCTTCCGGTTCCATATGGACCCTGTTAGGACGTCCCTGTGATTGGCGCCCCCAGACAGGGACCACCATAATCCCTCACATGAGCCACGGGGCAGGCAGCAGGGGCTCCGGCAGCAACATTAGCCAAAGAGAATTTAGCCGAAAACAAGTTGTAAAGCACCTTGGCTTGTTTTTAAAAATTTACGCCCCTCTGGTCTTTCTCACTGGCCTTCCTCCTTGCCCAACTTTAGCTGACTCTGAGTGAACTTAAGACATTTTTGGTTTAAGCCTCAAAGCTGGGTGTTCAGGCACATTGGAACCTTGTTTCCCTAACTCCCTTCTCCCACCCCTCCACTGCCACGTGATGACAGGTTCACTGCAGGCCTGAAACTACCTGCTTGGGTCAGTTTCTTCCTATTTTAAACCCTGCGTTGGGGAAAAAAAATTAATGAGCTTTAGCAAAATATTAATGACGAAGGTAGTAAAACAAGTTAAGCCTAACTATGACCTTCAAGTCAAGGATTCTTTTTAATTGCTCAGCGGCTGTTTTTACCCCTAAGCTCCCGTGTGTTGTCAGCAGTTCCATCCAGGAGGTAGCAGCTGTTTGGGTTTTAGGATCAGAAGTAGGAGGCAGTTTACCCTCTATGGGTGTTGGTCGGTCGGGTTTTTATTTTCTTTTTCCTGAGTTGTTGTGCTTCTCAGTGCTGTGTCAATGAGTCAGATGATTGCAAAGGCTCAGCCAGAGCGATGACATTCAAGCCCCCTTGAGGCCTGGATCGTTCACCTGTCATCTGGGCAGATACAGGCCTGGCTGTCCCAACTGACCTGATTTTAAAACACACAAACACACAGGCCTCTTATAGGTTAGAAGCTCTGAGCTGAGCACACACACAGACACACACACACAGAGACCTTTTGTAGGTTAGAAGCTCTGAGCTGAGCCCATGATCAGATCTGTCTGCTCTTCAGATGGACCCTTATTCCAGACCAAAAGGGATAACCAATGGAGACCTTCCTGATGAAATGTTCATGTCACTCAGTGTGACTCTGCTGACTCTGGGAGGTCATTTCGGCCCACAGCTCAGCGCAGGCTGGTTGGAGTCAGGCCCAGGAAGACCTAAGAAGGTGAATAGTTTCCAGTCTCCCAGATCTGATGTCTTGATCCCAAACTGATCAGCGTATGGTTAATTTTTAGATGGTTCTCCTTTCTACCTATTCTCCTTTTCCCAAGAAATAAGATAAAGCAAAGGATCAAAGGAGTTGAATTGTGGAGATCTATTTCAAGCAATTGTGTTCACTAATACCTCTTAGCCTTCCATTAACCGTGTAAAGTGTAGGTACTTTTATTCTCTGTTTACATAAACAGAGAGGTACAGAGAAGTAAAATGACCTGTCCAAGATCACAAAGCTACCCAAATCTGAAACCGGCAATTGAAGTACACACTCTTTAGCTGCTACAAGGAGGAGCTCCACGTAAGCAAAGGCCTGAAAGTGAAATGGCCTGCGGTCAGATCTCAGCTCCACTTCTTTCACGTTGTTTCACCCTTACGTTCCCAAATGTAAGAAGGACTTAGAATAACCTAACTTCACGGAGTAGCTGTGAAACTCAATAACATACATGGAAATTTTCTGCAGACCGGAATATGTTAGTCAAAGTCAGCTACTAATATTTGTTATTACCTACCTATCAAAATTACTGTTTATAAGAGTCAACTCTAATTGATCACACAAGGCAATTTTATTTCTGGGAATTCAATTAATATTTTTGATTATAATGACAAGATTTTATAATTGGTAAGCTTTTCCAGACTTAATTTTTAGACTAGTTGACTATTAAATCTTGTGTGTTTAAAAAATTATTGTTTATTCTCCTGGAAAGACCTTTTCAATTCGGTTGATTTTAAAAAAAAAAAAATGTTTTTCTACTTAAAAAAAAAATACCTGGGGAATCATGCCCTTTGCTCTTGATTAAAACTCAGCATGAAGAACTTGTGTCTAACAGTATGAGCACAATCTCCTAATCTTGAAGTTAAAGAAACTATTAAATGCTTTCTGTTATTAGGTTCAGAAAGAGGGTGGAAATATCTATTTTGGAAAGAATCATCTTTTTTTCCTCTTCACTGTTAGAGTCCTCTGTAATTTGAGAAATGTTATTTTTATAAAGAGCTTAAAACATTTTAATGATAGGCACCACATTTTGAGGGTTTTCTTCTAAGGAACTTAAGACACTTAAGTTGTTCTCAAATAGTCTTCTTATCCTTAAAGCAACTTTGCAAAGTAGCTTGCCAGTGTTTTATCCTCATCTTACTGCTTTGGCCTAATGGTTTCTTAATACTACAATGATTTCTCAGTACCAGAAGAATCAACTTTGAAGCCTTCAAATTTGTTTAACCTCTTTAAAGACAAAGTACATTTTTAAAAATGTATTGTGTTCATACTGGCTGTCAATCTCCATAAAAGAGACAGGCAGAGAGAATGAAAAAGATGGCCAGCACTCCTATCTCAATGTTATGATTTTTATCAGATAGCATGAAAATTTTGTGGAACTTTAGGAATCAGAAATTTGATGATAAATTGGAGAGGTTTTTCTATAACCTCTGTACCTTTGTTTAATTGGCTTTAGGCTACACTCATTGCCTCTACCCACTTCTCCCCATACCACCAATGGCTTAAACACAGTTTTAACTGTGGCTTTTAAAGATGGTTTAAAATCTCTAAAAGCAGCAACTTACCCACTTATGAAAGGTCACTTTTTCGAAAATGGGTTTACACCATGCCTCAAGACCAACACATTTTGGAAATTCCCCTGGGGAGCCGGTGAAGATTCCAGGAGATGGGCCAATGGTGGGGTTAGAACTGTAACCAGGAAAACACAAGCGCTGATTAACCCATCCAGGGCACAGAAAGTCCAGCAAAGTAGGTCTTCAGAAGATACACAGTTGCACATTAGAATCACCTGTGAAGCTTTTTTCTCTAGGAAGCCCACCTCTAGGGCATTTGAGTTCATCAGCTGAAGGTGGTACCCTGGCATTGCTACTTAAGTTTAGCCACTGGTTGATGCTAGTGTGTTTTCAAGTTTGCCAACCAGCCCAGAAACCACTTGGGAGCCCAACTTATATTTTACATCATAAGTTTTTAAAAAGACACACTGAGGCATGAGTGCAAGAGAGGGCTTTAACACTTTAATGCCAGAATGATCTTTGGTCCTCCCAGCTCTCTCTATGGCATGAGAATGTGGCCAAGTACCTGGTAACTCTAGATGCTATCTTTAGACCAGGAAGAACCTTGAATAGCAATTTCCTGACCTTAATCCTGAAGGGGATTCCCAGGTGGCAGTGGTGCTAGTGGTAAAGAACCCACCTGACAATGCAGGAGACATAAGAAATGCAGGTTCAGTCCTTGGGTTGGAAAGATCCCCTGGAGGAGGGCATGGCAACCCACTCCAGTATTCTTGCCTGGAGAATCCCATGGACAGAGGAGCCTGGCAGGCTGTAGTCCATAGGGATACACAGAGTCGGACACAACTGAAGCAATTTAGCATGCATGCATACATGACCTTAATGAATTGCCCCTTGTGTGCAAGAGTTGGGGAAGGACCAACAAAAAGTTTGCAACCACACTCTGTTCCTCTGCCACAGAGAACATCCACAACCTAAACCGATGCACATTTTCATTTTTTTCTGCATTACAGTCCATTTGAATGTTTCCAGCAAGTTACTGAGTTCTTACCACCCCCTAAAAATCTTTTTCCAAAACATGTTTTAGTTTAAGTTGACTGGCGGTTTGGCAAACGAAAGGCTGAAATATGGCACGATGATAACTCAAATTTAAACCCAATGCCTTCAATTAAAGGGCGTGCTGTTGCCAAGCCCCTGGTGGGTCATGATGTGTGCAGGCAGCTGGGCCCTGCACCGGGTCCCTCTGCCCAAGTGACCTTGGATTAATCTGGTGGTGTACAGCCTTCCTTTGCTTAAAGTTCAAGTCCTGCCCCCTGGGTCTTAAAACTGGTGGTATCTTTTTCCTTCAAGACTGAGAAACCGAGATGGAGGGAAGGAGGCCAGCTCTCCCAATGGCAACAAAATCAAAGGAGCAGAGCCCTAAGCCCATTTGAAAATGATGGCGGAAGTGGGTGGGAACTGGGAGAATCCACTATAGGGTATTAGCAGTGAGGGTCCCGAGCTAATCTTAAAGTGAATGCTGATTAGGGTGCTGGCAATTTTACCAAACTGTGCTGCGTCTCAGAATTCCTAGCTTTCTCAGTCGTCCTAAGCATTTAGGCAAGGAGATCGTGCAATTTCTAGGTGCCCTCAGAAGTGGGGGACACTCATAGACCTTGAGGGTATGACCACGGAATTGGAGGAGTACATGCAGAAGTAGGGGGCTACCTGAAGAAGTGGGGGTACCCACATGATGATAAAAGTTAGAGTACTTGCAGAATAGGGGGTACCCACTGAAGTGGGGGCACCCCCAAAAATGGAGGAAGGCTGAAAGACCAGAACAGTGGTGTTTTTTACCATGGACACCTGACAGTACATTAATAATTTAAGCACATATTCTCAATTTATATATATTCATAAATTCATGTGTAAATCATATACAGATGCATGCATGCATGCTCAGTTGCTTCAGTCATGTACAATTCTTTGCTCCCCTGTGGACCAGAGCCCACCAGGCTCCTCTATTCCCGGGATTCTCCTAGCAAGAATACTGGAGTGGATTCATGCCTTCCTCCTGGGGATTTTTCCCAACCCAGGGAGTGAGCCCATGTCTCCTGCATCTCCTGCATTGCAGGTGGATTCTTTATCCACTGAGCCACCTGGGAAGCCCCATATACCTCTAAACGGTGCTAATAATGGTACCTCCTGCCCTGTTGCTACAAAATTAAATTGAGTTTAATCCCTTGAAATGCCTTTGAACAGTCTCTTGTTGCTGTGACTATTGTCATCCCTAGGATGGTAATTAGGCATTAGAAAATACATGAAAATAGAAATTAAACATGAAATAAAATATAGAGATTGACTTTTTTATGATTTTTCTACCTGATTTTCTTTCACATCCCACTTTGGAGATGGAGAAACACTGGAGGCAGATTCTTGGAAGAGGTTGAACCTGAGAGTCTCCTTCCTTGAAGGAAGGCCAGGATTTGGCCAGGTGGAGAGACAGTAGAAGGCTTTGCAGAGACAAATGGCATGAGCCCCAAACTGGAGATGGAAAAAAGAGAAATGGAGAGTGATTGTGGGCCAGGGGCCACAGGCAGTGTGACAGTGAACCTGGTAACAGTCCTAGGGTGGGAGTGAAGAGGTGAGTAGACAGGGAGCCTGATTTCAGCAGGCTCATTGTGGCAAACAGAGGTGCTCAGATCGATGCAACAGGGAACACTCTAAGTTCAGAATTTTCTGGGATAGAAGACAGAGAGGCAAGTTGCTCTCAGCTGAGAATACAATTGATTTGTATAAACTTGGCCCTCAGTTAGAGAGATGTTTCACTTGCAAATAATATTTACCCAATCTTGACATGCCTGGAGATTATTAATGTAGCCAAAATGCTCCCTCTTCCAACCTGTCAGTGTTCAGGCTCAAAGTCAGGACAAAACTTTCCAGGTTCTAATCTAGGTTGTCCATTGAATAAATAAGGGTCTTGGAAGTACATAGAGGCACTGCCTGATATAACCAAAGATTTATTGCAGAAGACATAATTTCCCTATGGGCACCCAGCTTGGGTACTGAGCATGGGAGAAGCGGCAGGGGCTTCTCCAAGCTTCTTAAAGTTTTTTCCTACCTTTGAGAATCCTTTGGCAGGTTTTCTAACCAGACATGCATGTCCTTTAAACCTCAGTGCCTACTGTCATAGGAAAAGGAGGAACTTAGGGATGAATTACATTTTTAACAATATTCTATGCAAGACAGAGTATGTTTGGGTATGCATGCTGCTTGGCTAACCTCAGACCAACAAGGCAAGTAGCTGCTCTTTCTGTTTGTGCTTCTGAAGCCCCAGCTGCCTAGTGTTCCTTTAAATCTCAGCTGCTTGCCTTCCTGGAAAGTGTTAGTGACGTGTTTGCATTATAAGCAATGCATCAGTCTGGGAACAGACCCCATATGAATGCCAGTCTGACAGTCCATACCATCTACTGTTGATCATGTCATTTGGCCCCCCTGAGCCCCCTTTTCTATAGCAGGAGGGAATATGCATAAACTGTTGTCCCCAGGGCCCCTCTAGCTATACCTCTCCTTGAGTCTAAAAGACAGATGTGTTAAATATATATATATAGTTGAGTGCCTGCCATGTGCCAGGTTGGGGTAGTTGTTGTCAGTCACTAAGTTGTGTCCAACTCCCTGCAACCCAGTGAACTACAGCACCCCAGGCTTCCCTGTCCTTCACTATCTCCATGCGTTTGCTCAAACTCCTGTCCATTGAGTCAGTGATGCCATCCATCCGTCTCATCCTCTGTTGCCCGCTTCTCCTTTTGCCTTCAATCTTTCCCAGCATCAGGGTCTTTTCTAATGAGCCAGCTCTTTGTATCAGGTGGCAAAGTATTGGAGCTTCAGCATCAGTCCTTTCAGTGAGTATTCAGGGTCGATTTCCTTTAGGATTGACTGGTTTGATCTCCTTGCCGTCCAAGGGACTCTCAAGAGTCTTCTCCAGCGGGTTGGGGCAGAGTGGTAAACAAAACAACCCTTTCTGTCTTGAGGTTTCTCTTCTGATTAGACAGTCAGCAAGCAAGTAAGCAAGATCACTCAGACGTGCGCAAATGGAATGATGAATGATGAAACCACAGTAAGACCTGGGGTCCAGAAAGGGCCTCTGAGCTCTCAGCAGGCATCATCGTAACCGAGACCTGAGTGGAGCTGCCCGTGAAGATGTGGCCGGGACAGAGCCTGGGAGGCGGGAACGAGCTAGGAGCTGGTTCAGGGAACCAGAGGCGGCTGTGGCGCCAGAGCAGAGTGAGCCGGGGAAGGACTGGGCGCGGTGACGCTTGACAGGGAGTGAGCACCAGGTCAGGGAGGACCCAGCCAGTCCTGGTCAGGAGGCTGGATCTTTTTCTAAGGGCCAAGGGAAGGCATTTGAGGGTTTCGCGGAGAGAAGTGACTTGAGCAAATTTATTTTTAAAAGTCTTGAATGCTATGATGAACCAAACGGAAGAGACAATAGAACCCTACTTTTTCTGCAGGCAAAGTGAGCTATGAGGGCAGTCTCTTTTCTGCCCATCCATCTTCCACACACCCCTTCAAGCTGTGGTTGGCATCCATGCTGATACTGGCTGTAGGATGTTGCTTGCAACTAGATTTTTCTTCTCAGTGTGTCTAAGACGAGCATGAGTCAAAGCCGAAGGGCAGGATGTGGTTTCGGCACGCGGTAACCACCAACCCTTCCTCCAGGAGCCCAAAACTGGTCCTGTTACTGCACAGCTAGTCACTGAGGATCCTACTGGATCCCCAGGCAGCCCCGCGGTAATGATAGCCTGGAATTAGAACCCTCTTCTCACCCCCACCCCGCCCTGTCTCTCTTTAAACACGGCCACAAATTACTGGCACCTGGACTAAAATTTGCCCAGCAGAAAACAAACAGTCATTTGCAAATAGTCCCTTTTCCTCTGCTTTTTCTCTTGTGGCCAAAGGCAAAGAATCCAACTGGCTAAGTCATCTTGGTAAATAAATTGCTAGATACAGCTCTATATTCCTAGGCACACAGCTCCCTTGACACAAGTAAAATTAATCAATTCTGTCCTCCTTGCTACTAGCTTCATACAGTACTGGTCCTGGATCTGTAGAATTATACTGACGTGGAAAGTAGACCTATGTGATTTACCTAAAGCTATTGGCTTCCCTGATAGCTCAGTTGGTAAAGAATCCGCCTGCAATGCAGGAGACCCTGGTTTGATTCCTGGGTTGGGAAGATCTGCTGGGGAAGGGATAGGCTACCCACTCCAGTATTCTTGGGTTTCCCTTGTGGCTCAACTGGTAAAGAATCTGCCAGCAATGTGGGAGACCTGGGTTTGATCCCAGGGTTGGGACCATCCCCTGGAGAAGGGAAAGGCTACTCACTCCAGTATTCTTGCCTGGAGAATTCCATGGACTGTATAGTCCATGGGGTCACAAAGAGTCAGACATGACTGAGCAACTTTCACACATACACAGATTGCCTTATCACGACTGAGCACCTAACACATACCATACACAAATGTGTTGTTTGGAGAAGGGCGTGGCAACCCGCTCCAGTATTCTTGCCTGGAGAATCACATGGATGGAGGAGCCTGGTGGGCTACTGTCCATGGGGTCACAAAGAGTCGGACATGACAGAGCAAATAACACACACAAACATGTTATTAACCCTTTCTGGATATTATTTGTTCCTTAATGTTACAAGCTGATTACCTATCACAGGGTAATATTGATATAAGGTTTTCAGACTCTGTTTCCTAGACCATAGCAATACATGATATCACTACTATTTTTAAAGTTTGGCCCTAGATGCAAATTTGATTAGCCTTAAGAAACTGAAGTCCTTAAACTATCAGAAAAACCTGTTCTCAGGACTTCCCTGGCAGTCCAGTGGTTAAGACTCAGCGCTTCCACTTCAAGAGGCACAGGTTCAGTCCCTGGTCGGGGAACTAAAATCCCACATGCCACCTGGCATAGCCAAAAAGTTAAAGAAATAAACAAATATGTTCTCTGTTAGACATATCTGGGCCCAAGTTCTGGGTCCTCCACTTGCTACAGCTGTATGTCTTTAGATGAGTGGCATAATTTCTCAGGGCCACAGAATCCTCTTTTGACTAGTGTTGAACCCACTTCATTGGGTTGCCATTGAAGGTGAAATAAGATCACACATGTAAAGTACTGAGCACAGTCACTGGCATTTGGTAACCACCCGTTAGTGTTAACAAAATAAGACTTCATGGTAGATGCAACTATGTGAGTCACAGAATGTATCAACATTAACTTTTATCATCAGACAAGAAGCTATTAAATGTATCAGAACTATAATAAAAATGACAGAAGGGACTCTGAGAATTTGAAAGAATTTAAGCATTTGGTTGACAATATATAAAATTGAAATACAGCAATTCTAAAGGTCTTTAAACCAGCTGTACTTTACCCTACTAATTCACTATGCCTTCCCTGGCAGTAATTTTACCTAGTAATATTCTCTGTGCTATGATAAAAACAAATGATAATAATTTATTGAGTATATTTTTGGTATCAGGCACTGTTCTAAGTGCTTTATGGATGCATTTAATCTTCACAGCAATTCTAAAGAAGGTACTGTTACCGTGTACATTTTAAAGCTAGGGAATCAGAGGCCAGCAGTTTGGCTCTAGAGCCCTCACTCTTGAACTCTGTGATAAATATATATCAAACTCTATACTCTATCAGAAATTGACAGACTGTAGCCCAAGAAGCCGAATCTGCCTCCCATGTCTGTTTTTATAAATAAAGTTTTATTGGAACACAGCCACACCTATTCATTTACATACTGTCCAGGGCTGCTTTTGTACTATCATTGCTGAGTTAAGTAGTTGCAATAGAGACTTTATGGCTCTCAAAGGCAAAAATATTTACTATCTATCCCTTTACAGAAAAAGCTTTATGGAAATGATAACCCTTGATAATCAACTTTAAACTTCACTAAAATATTGGGATGTGGAAGGGAAAGAAATAATACATAATGATGCCCTGTATTTGGTTTCTATATACTGATCTTATTTAATTCTCATTACAGCCCTGTGAAGTAGGTAATCTTTTTTTTTAAGTTATTTATTTATTTTTGGTTGCTCTGGATCTTTGTTGCTGCATACAAGCTTTCTCTAGTTGCGGAAAGAGGGGCTACTTTCTAGTTGCACTGTGCAGGCTTCCCATTGCAGTAGCTTCTCTTGTTGCAGAGCACAGGCTCTAGGCTCCCGGGCTTCAGTAGTTGTGGCACATGGGCTTAGTTGCTCTGAGGCTTGTGGGATTTTCCTGAACTAAGGATTGAACCCGTATCCCCTACATTGGCAGGCAGATTCTTAACTGCTGGGCCACCAGGGAAGTCCCAGGTAGTCTTTTTTCTTTTTTATGTCCACTTCAGAAATGAAGAAACTGAGGTGCTGGAAGGTAAAATGACTTACATCACAAACTAGACGGTAACCGCCCCCCGCCCCCGAGTCTAGGGATAGTGTGTCTTAATCCATGTCACCTACCACAACACTAGAACAGAATTGACATGCAGAAAACACTTGCTAAGTGATTGACAGCTGCAAAGGTCACCCAGCTAGAGCATCCGGTCTCCTTCTATTCCAGGGTTCTCGCGTGACCCCGAGGCTGCCTGGCAGTGAAAAGAAGGACTTTCTTTTGACACAGGAATAAACAGAGGGTGGTTGACATGTTATTCTTCTGCCAATTGACTGATTTTTGCTGCTCTATCTTGCTGCTTTTCCTTAGTCAAAGATCATCTCAGTCAGGCCAAAGGGTTTTTCTTGTTTCCCCTCAAATGCACAGTCATAGCCTTGAGAATTTTGTGTTCTTGGGATTGGTGCAATTTTAGACAAGATTGAAGCTGACGTCCTCGTGAGATGGCAGTCACATGGAATGGGGCTTTTGGATGGATTTCAGGCAGAGTTCTGCCTACCCTCCTCCTGCCCTACCTCCTACCCCGTGATGAGTCATGGCTCACAGCCGACTGCCCTTCCCAGAGCCACCTCAAGACTGGTGTTTTCTTTCATCTTGCTTTGTGCTGGTCATGTGAGGCTTAGGGTATTAATAGACCGTGGTCTTGGCCTTCTGAATGTTGTTGTTGGTCAGGGAGATAAATGAAAAGTTTGGCCAGTCCCTTTGTGCCATTTTCCACTCCTCTCTTGACTGTCATGTATTGGTTGGTGACCGAGCTGAACTGGACATGCAGAGGACATCTAGTCTGGTCACCCCCCGGGGACACGGCCTCTGCTGATGTGTTGACTTCTTTCCTCTCCTCATGGGCATTTGGTCAGTTCCTGACATCCAGCCTTGGATCTCCAGTACGGATCTTAGCAAACCAGCCTTTCTTCACCATCCTCCCCCAGCCCAAAGATGGCATCTCTCCCAGCACGTGTGAGAGATACCTAAGCTAGGCAGGGAAGGATTGGGGGTCTTGTTGTTGATGTTGTTCAGTCACCAAGTCGTGTCTGACTCTTTATGACCCCATGGACTACGGCACACCAGGCCTCCGTGTTCCTCACCACCTCCTGGAATTCACCCAAGTTCAAGTCCATTGAGTTGGTGATGCCATCCAACCATCTTATCCTCTGCCGCCCTCCTCTCCTTTTGCCCTCAGTCTTTCCCATGATCAGGGTCTTTCCCAATGAGTTGGCTCTTAGCATCAGGTGGTCCGAGTATATTTTTAACTTCGAGCAAAATTATTTTCAGAAAATTAAAAGTCTGTGCATGGTTCGACAGGCTCATAAGGAGCTTCATGGGGACAAAATTTTTAAACAAATGCCTTGGAAGCAGAGGTTCTTTGAATTGCCTGGGGCTTTGATCCAAAAGTTTCAATTCTTCTCTGCAGCCCAATTTTTTAAATGTCACTTTGCTAGTTCCCTCAGCCTAGATTCCAGCACCCAGCACAGTGTCATAGTTGGTGATTACTGACCTGAAGTGAAGTTGGGCTGGGGCCTGGCCCGGGAGATGAAACTTCTTCGGAAAGTTTCCTAGGAGCAGAGACTCAAGCTTTAACATAAAGGGGAGTCTTGGTTCTCTAAATCTAATTGACTGGCTGTGAGACTAGTCAGTTTTCCTTTGCCTGGTGGGGTTCCGGGTGCAATTAATTACTTTCCCTTTATATTGACCTCTTTTGTTCACTAACTGTGAAAACATGAAGTGTGTTAAGAAGATCCTGCTGATCCCTTTCATTCTTTGTGTTATAGTTGGTGAAGTTCAGTCTCTCGAACCTCATTTTGCTCATTTGTTAACTGGGTTGAACTGTATGATCACTGAGACCCCATTTCAGTCTAAATTTTCATTTTTTTCAATGACAAAATTTTTTATTTAAAAAAAAATTTTGCCATATCTGGAAGAATTTTGCTTTTGAAGGAAAGAATGATTATGCTGAGGGTACACAAACTTAAATTATTATTTTTGTTTCTTTTTGTTTAGTGATGACATGGGTGGTGGGAATGGACCATACTCCCACAATAAACCAACCAACTTCTATTTTCTACCTAATTTATGCCAAGTACTCTGCTAAGGGCTTTATGTGTGTTTCCTCATTTAACACTCTCACCAATCTTGAAGACTCTAGTGTTACAAGTACAGATGAAGAAACTTGGGGCACCAAGAACTTCAGGAATTTGCCCAGAGTCACAGAGCTAATAAGTGATCAAAACAAGACTTGCACATAATTTTAAGAACTATGAGGATCCTAACCTCTAGGTAGAAAGATATGTATACACTCTACATCCCTGAAAGTCTCTTTTCCTGTTACTAGCTTCTTTCTTTTTTTTCACTCTACAAGTTTTTATTAGAATTTTACTATGTCATATATATATATTTTTTTATTTTATATTGGAGTATAGCCAATTATGGGGCTTCCCCAGTAGCTCAGTGGTAAAGAATCCGCTTGCAATGCAAGAGCCGCAGGAGATGTGTGTTTAATCCCTAGGTCAGGAAGATCCCCTGGAAAAGGGCATGACAACCCACTCCAGTATTCCTGCCTGGAGCATCCCATCAAAAGAGGATCCTGGTGGGCTACAGTCCACAGAGTCACCAAAGAGTCAGACGCGACTGAAGCAACTTAACACACATGTACACACATAGTCAATTAAAAATATTGTGACAGTTTCAGGTGGACAGCAGAGGGATTCAGTCATGCACTGGCATCTTTCTACAAAGTGTTAAGCATGATGAAAGATTCTAATTAATGGACATGTTTATTGAACACTGCATAAGCAGGAGATATCTGGATAAAAATTGCCACTTCCTTGAAAAGTACACATCACTGCTGAACTTGAGCTTTTTGGTGCCTTGAGAGCAGTCCTAGCCAATGGGGAGAAGTTCAAGTCAGGGTAGAACTCCCTCTGGGAGTGATTATATAGAACTCCTACATCACAGGTCATGGGAGGTTTTGTTCCCCTTGGAAAACCTCAGCTTCACTTGTTGAAGTAGGACAATTAGAATGAATTAGCCCTGACTGAAGCCAAGCTCTTTATATTTAAAAGAAAAAAAGCAATTAAATATTCAGCCTGATGCGAGGTTTTGAATTACCCCCATTTGTCTTTCACTCGGAGCATCTGCTTTTTATTGCATTGTGGCCCTGTCTGCCATTTATCTCTCCCCGTCAATCCATATCTACGTGTCTGTCACGTGACTCAAAAGTGAAGATTAAAGGAGAAAAATATCTCTGTAGTCTAAGCCTTGCAACTTCTATTTTTATCCACAGCTGTTGGAACTGATAGCAAAGTCACAGCTCACATCCCTGAGTGGCATCGCCCAGAAGAACTTCATGAACATTTTGGAAAAAGTGGTCCTGAAAGGTGAGCTCTTTCCCACTCTCTCACCCCTTTTTATAGGCCTGGGGCCGGGCAGATGGATTTTCCAATGCAGTGGACATGTCACTGGATTTAAGGGAATGTGAGTGGATGGAAATGAATGACTCCAGATGCATTTCATGGGTGCCAGATTCCAGGTGAGAAAGGAGGGCCATCCGTGAGCATGACAAAGGGTGAGACAGTCACCATCCTGTCCTTGTATTGGGATCTGCCTCTCAGGCTTCTCAGTGGAGGCACATGTCCCACCCTTGGCTACCAAACCTCTAGATTCCACATTCCTAGAAAAGTGAGCAGGGTGCAAGGCAGGACAGATTCACAGACTCTCTGAGCTAGAAAAAGCTTGACGTCTCTGGCTCCACTGACTCATTGTATATATGAGAGAAAGAGTGGTTTATCCACAATCACACAAAGAGGCAGCCAGACTGGATGGGAATCCAAGTTCCTGACCCCTAGACCCACGCTTCCACCACTGATCATCTGAAAGACACATCACTGCTGGGCAAGAGACACTACTTTCAGATCACGTGAGCCCATGGAGCTGGCGGGACCAGTGAAAAGAGAAACAGTCTTTGTAGAAAATGGAGAGAAGAGAACAAAGAGGGACCTAGATAATGGAAACTCTACCCCATACCCTCGAGTGCAGAAGCTTAGCCAAGTGTAGAATAAACACCAGTGAGAAAGAAGACCATCTCCCCCGTGGGTGTACCAGGGTAACATGAGCATGGTAGAGCAGAAGAAAGGACCACTTGTAAAATTATGGAGTGTTCTAGTCTCATAAACTCTTCCTACTGTTTTTCTTCCCCCACTCAAGTCCTTGAAGACCAGCAAAACATTAGACTAATAAGGGAACTCCTGCAGACCCTCTACACATCCTTATGTACACTGGTCCAAAGAGTCGGCAAGTCTGTGCTGGTGGGGAACATCAACATGTGGGTGTATCGGATGGAGACGATCCTGCACTGGCAGCAGCAGCTGAATAACATCCAAATCACCCGGGTAAGCGGGAACCCCCCAGCTTCCTCCCAGCAGGAACAACCCCGCTGCAGTCAGTTCCTCTGCCAAGACGATGGGCAGCCTCACCAGGACTTTAAACCCGCTCTGGTGATGGAAGAGTCTAGACGGCTCTGCTCGGGTGCTGTGTCTTGGGTGCCGAGGGTGGGCTGGGGACTTTCTGATTAAGGGAGGGTGGGAAGAACTTGGAAGAGCAGGATCAAAGCACGTGGAGGATGACAGCCAATGGAAAGGTGGGAAAAACTGGAAACTTGATCTTTGGATCAGATGTTGGCTGTCCCACTGAAATCTTCAGTGGGATCTGGAGATTTCTGCCCATTTCCTCTTAAAGTACAAGTTCGTTTATAGCTTTAAGATGCTGCCTGGAATACAAAGGAGCTATGATGGTGGTGGCTTGGAGAACTGGTGGTACCAGCCTTTTAAAAGTCTAGTTCCAGTTATTAACTGGAAGGAAAGGAAGCCTTTGAGTAAAGACTGTAAACATACAGATGGGGAAAGAGATGGGCAAGTCTCTCAAGGCAAAGAAATAAACCAAAACCCCCCACATTTCCAGCTAAACTACTACTAGTAGTTTCTTCTGTCTTTTAAAACATAAGCTGGCCCCCTTGCTCTTGTGCTCTTGAGAGTGAGCAGAAGGACCAAGACACACGAAAAATGTGAGAAAGATGTTGGTGTAATCTCTCAAGGCTCCCTAATGGACAGACACACTTAGGCCACTCAAGTAGCACTTGGATGACTTATCTAATCACTCACCACGGCTGTTTTAAGTGGTTCCGGGACCCAGGCTGATAAAGTTAGGGTCTGCCTCGTCTCTTGAGAATGAAACATTTAAAAAAAAAACTTCTTTGACCTCTTTTAAGTGATTCACTATATGAAGCTTGCAAAATGCAGTGTCCTTGACTTTACAGTTAATAACCTTTCTGTGTCTTGGGGTTTTTTTAAACTCAGAAACAGAGGGAATAATTAGAAACCTCAGAGTTCTATGACTTCCTTAGAATTACATAGGCTGCACTACACACACACACACACACACACACACACACACACACACACACTCCATAGATACCAGTGATACCTAATCAATTATATAAATGAGCAAATCCCATTAGTATCAAGGGCATCTTCCCTCCAATAACTTGGAACACCTGTTTAGATGGTCCCACTTGCCCAGAACTTGCCTCTGTTCTCTCTGTTTCCCTCACAGGAGCCGCCCCCTCCCTTGGCCACATCTGCCCACTGTCATGCATCTACTCTCCCCAAAGCCCCCCTTAGTTGATCTACAGACTCTCTTGGGAGGTACCCATTGTAGTTGCTGTTACCCTTCATGGAGTGAGGGGCGAAGAGGGATCAGAGAAGCCCGGTGACTTTCCCAAGTAACACAGCAGTCAGGCCAGAGCTGAGGTCAGAACCCTGAGCTTCTTATTCCTAAAATGGCAAAGCTTTTTAGCATCAGTGGTTTCCAAAATTTTTTCAATCCAGCTTTCTTCCAACTATGTATTCAGTGATTCAGCTTTTTGCAAACCTTTTAAATCCAATGAAATCTCCCACAGGATGGATCAGACCCTGAAATTCATCTCAGTCTCCCCTCTGCTCATGGCACCTCAGCCAGGCCAAGCTGTTGTCAGCTTGGTCCTACCTCGGGGCTTTGAAGATAGCTACTGCTTCTGACCATCCAGTCTGTTGAAGCCTCAGTCATCTTACTGTCCTCAGAGCTGCTATTATGAACTGAACTTATCTCATACATATATTCACCTTCCTGTCTCATCCACTGGCTTATAAAGTCTACAAAGAAAGGACAGTACCATCTAGCTCCCTGCTCTGTTTCCTGTCCCTGGATCAAAGCAGGTGGCAGTCAGTAGACATTAGTTGAATGAATGAATGATTGAAGGCAACTCTCCTCCCTACACCTACCTAAAGAACTTGCTCAGTGTTCAGAGGAATACAGTTGCAAAATACTGCCCTGTATTACAGATGAGGGTGAAAATTTACCAACTGCAAGATCTGGGGATAGGTATTCAGCATCTCTGTGCCTCACTTCTCTCATTTGGGAGATAGGAGCAATCATGCCTATCTCATAGCCCTGGTATGACATTTAATAAGTTAATACATAGAAAGCACTTAGAGCAGAGTCTGACATGTAGTATTGTAAGTGCATCAGCTATTATTATTGTTATGAGGGGCTCACTCTGTGGCACTCTTCAAAGTCCTCTGATGTATTAATTAACTCATCTAGTGACTAATTGTAAGGAGGGGTCATTATAAAATTAATATTAACTGGCCGCTGTGCTCAGTACTTCCAGGCATTGTCTCATGAGAAAAATCAGACTGAGTGGTTAAGAATAATCTGGCCGGGGCCTCCCCACAAGTAAGATGTGGGCTGAACCCAGGCCTGTCTGCAGAGGCTTAAGATGCCCATCAGTCTCTGCTGCCTCACACCCTCCTTCCCAACCCTCCATGGCTCTGAGCTATAATTTGATAGCAGTGCTGGGAACCCACGGAGCTCTGAAGTGCTTTTCACAGAAATGCCCACATCTCCAGAAGAAAGAAAAATGGACAGAGAGAGAGGGAAAGTGGGGGTGGGCAGAAGAAAAGTTAGTCGCTCAGTTGTGTCCGACTCTGTGGCCCCAGGGACTGTAGCCCACCAGGCTCCTCTGATCGTGCAGTTCTCCAGGCAAGAATACTGGAGTGGTGTTGCCAGAGGCTCTTCCTGACCCAGGGATCGAACCTGGGTCTCCTGCATTGCAGGCAGATTCTTTACCATCTGAGCCACCAGGGAAGCCCAAGGGACTTAATTACTTCCGTGTGAACTGTATTTTAAAACTTTTTAACAGTTCGGACCAAATAGAAGTATGCTATTACGTGAAAATGTTAAGGTGACATTTACAGTCATTGTTTCCTGTTTGCCAGAGTTCTATCAGTATCCCCCCAGCACATAATCTTGTTTTCTTCCAGAATTTCCCATCTCATTCTATGGAGCCAATTTTTATTGGCAAAATAATTAATATAATAAATAATAAAGGAGAAAAACGAAGAGAACTGGCTTGCGGGGGGAGCAGGGGGAATCACACAGAATCACAGTGTGCTGTGAGCAAGGCAGAATTTGGAAGCGTGGGGTGGGGGGGCAGGGAAGGCAGGGTGAATATAAAAGGATCTTTAGCCAAACACTTGATAAGGGGGAGCAAGAATGACTTCTTTTTCTTTCATATGTTTATTTTCAAATACAAGAAGGTACACAAGCAGTTAATCATTTATCAGGAGTAAAGGCTCAGCATGGGGTCTGGGCAAGGATTTTGGAAAAGTTCAGGTTTGAAAATTGGAGAGTGAATTTGCCAAGTGGACTTTAATAGGAGTTCATGTAATAATTGGCCTGGGAGTTTTAACCAAAAAAGTAGATGCTTTGAAGTGCTGGAAACAAAAAGAAAATCTCATGGCAGTTTTATTGGCTCATATGATCAGCCGCAGATGATAAATGACAAATAGGTCTAGGACCTTCTACGGTCCAACAAAGTCCTGAATTCTGCAAACAATTGAAAGTTCAGCCCAGCAGCCTGAACAATATAAATTGTCAAGTCAAAGATACATCTGACGGGTTAGGAGGCTGATGTTACTCCAAGTCTGAGATGGTTGGAGCTGGAGGGGATCCTCAGAGACTTCTAAGCCTGCTCATTTTGGACACAAAGGAAGTAGGAAAGAAAGTGTTAGTCGCTCAGTCATGTCTGACCCTTTGCGACCCCATGGACTATAGCCTGCCAGGCTCCTCTGTCCATGGAATTCTCCAGGCCATGGAGTGGGTTGCTATTCCCTTCTCCAGGGGATCTTCCCCACCCAGGGATCGAACCTGTGTCTCCTGCATTGCAGGCAGTTTCTTTACCAAACGTACAGAAATTGAGACCCAGATTTCCCATGGGATCTCAATCTGCTGCTTCTCCATCCCATGTTCCTCCCACGCCACCTCCTGTTCTCCATCATCCAACGTCCCAAGGCACCCTTGACTGCCCATCCTCCCTCTGCATGCCTGTCTTGCTTTGCAAAGACACGGCAGGGCAAGGAAGGGGGGAATTGCTGACACTGTGTGTCCCCCTGGAATCCTGTGTGTTCCAGCCTTGACATGCCTCATACAGAGTTTAGTTAGCTAAAATTTCACGGAGGGAACTCAATACCCATTCCCAGGATATTTTCCCCTGAGCTAAGGAAAGGTTTCTTCATCCTGTTTGTTTGGTTTTTTTTTTTTTCCCCTCTTGTGACCTCCAGAGGTGATAGAACACTGAGCTAAAAATGTCACTAGTTCAAGTTCAAGAGCTCACCCAGGACTAGCATGGGAAGGACAAAGAACCACAGTCTTGGTCTCGAGCGATTTGTGCTGACTTCTTATCCAGATGGCAGAAGCTAGTTGCTGTTCAAGAAATAGCAACAAGTACTACTGAGTACCTTCTGTGCAGATAGTTCCCATCGCACTTGGTGCTTGGCTCCTTGGTGGCATTTAACCTTTGTTCTCCAATGATTTGCTTGTGTTTCTGGGTCTCTCGCCCTTGCAGCAACTCCAGTGCCAGAGGAGTGTTTGTGTGCTAGACTAGCCTGCAAGAGTTACAGGCTTAGACCTTGGCTTCAAGGATCTAGGTCTGGATAGGCTAACATAAGCTCGTCCAAATTTAAACAATAAAGGGCTTAAATATAAATGCAAGGATATAATAGAAGAAGCTTCTGGAGAAGCTCACCATTAATTGCCAATGTGTTCTCCACAGATCAGTAGTTTTCAAAATGTTCCATGGAGCCTAAGGTTCAATAGAGATGCCTGAACAGATGGATCTTTAGGCTGAAAGATTCTTTGACCAGCCCTTCCCAAAGTGTGCATACATGTGTATACACACACACACACACACACACACACTCGTACAGAGTCTTTCTGTTGTGGTTGTTTTAACCTGTTTAATTTTTTATTTTCATCATTCCACAAATATTTTTTGAGTGCCTACTATATGCTAGCACACTTCTAGACTCTTCTAGACATAGCAGTGAAAGAACACAAAAATTTCTGCCTCTGTGGAGCTTATATCCTAGCAGGAATGTTCCATTAAGCTTTCTTTTGGAGATGGGTTCTGAAAGAGGGGATTTCCTTGGTGTTCCAGTGGTTAAGACTCCAGATTCCCAGTGTAGGGGGCTTGGGTTCCATCCCTGGTCAGGAAACTTAAGATCCTGCATGCCCCTTGGTGCAGCCAAAAAAGACAATGGTATCTGAAAGAGATCATAGGAATTCTAGGAAGATGCAGTGCCTAAGACTTGAGGGAGACACAAAAGCAGTTTTCAGAGGAGGTGAGTTTGAACAGGGGTTTCCCAGGTGATGCTCCTGGTTTAAAAAAAAAAAAAAAAAAACCTGCCAATGCAAGTAGGCTTAAGAGACACAGGTTTGATCCCTGGGTTGGGAAGATCCCCTGGAGGAGGAGGGCATGGCAACCTACTCCAGTATTCTTGCCTGGAGAATCCCCATGGACAGAGGAGCCTTGTGGGCTATAGTCTATAGGGTTGCAAAGAATTGGACACAACTGAAGCGACTTAGCTTGCACAAGTTTGAACTTAATCTGAGAAGAGTCACTTGTAGACGAGCAGAGGCCTGGACAGAGCGACAGCCTTGTGTGCTGTGTTTGTGGGCCAGTGAGAAAGCCTGTTTTGAGGGATCAGTGGTCACAAGGAGGCAGGCCATGAGATCTGAGGCTGGGCGGTGCCCTGCCAGGGCAGTGAGTCCTTCAGGACTATTGTAATCGAGTAAAGCACAGGAATCCAACTCTTGCTATTAGGAGAATCTTTCCAGGCAGCGCTAGTGGTAGTGAACCCAGATGCCAATGCAGGAGATATTAGAGATTCAGGTTCCATCCCTGGAGAAGGGTGTGGTAACCCACTCCAGTATTCTTGCCTTGAGAATCTCATGGACAGAAGAGTCTGGTGAGCTACAGTCCTTAGAGTTGCAAAGAGGTAGCTACAACTGAAGCAACTTAGCACTTCACAGTAAAAGTGTAAATCAGTGAAGGAAATTAAGAGGTACGAGCCTGCAGTCATAAAACAAATGAGCCACTGGGGCTGTAATATACAATATAAGGAATATGGTCAATCATATTGTAATAGCTTTATATGGGGACACACGGTTACTAGACTTACTGGATGATCATTTCATAACACACACAAATATCAAATCACTATGTAGTACACCTGAAACCAACAGGACAGTGTATGTCAACTACCTTTCCTTTTTTTTTTTTAAGCATAAAGTTTTGTGCAACTTAGGAAAATTTCTCTGGCACCATTGGCCAGAGCTGCTCCAGGCTGTTCTTTGTGCATCTCGGTCATGGGTCCTGTCTTGTACTCAGGGCAGGGAGAATGGCTGCTCCAATCAATAAAGCAGCTTGAGGCTGGAGGGCAAGGGGACAGCTGCATCCTTGGAGGGTGTCACCTGGTGCCTGGCTGCTCTCCGCAACTTAACACCGTCCTTCTCCCCGCAGCCTGCCTTCAAGGGCCTCACCTTCACAGACCTGCCTTTGTGCTTACAACTGAATATCATGCAAAGGCTGAGTGACGGGAGAGACCTGGTTAGCCTGGGCCAGGTGGCCCCTGACCTGCACGTGCTCAGCGAGGACCGGCTCTTATGGAAGAAGCTCTGCCAGTACCACTTCTCCGAGCGGCAGGTTGGTGTGGCCCAGCTGCCGTTCCTTCCTTCTCTCCCACTCTGCCCGCCACCCTGCCAAACTTCCTTGGCGTCTTTCTCAAACCCACCCTGGGGGACTCCCTAGTTTGACTAGAAAACAGTCCGAAGAGTTTCTAAATAATACTTGTGAGATTTTTTTTTATGTGATTCAAGACGGAAAAAACAAACCTTATATTTTTAACCCATTCCCATTTTAAAGCTTGCTCTGAAAACAATTCATAAATTGTCAATAACCCTTCTTTTCTATAACAAAATAACTTACATTTTTATGACATTTTACAGCTAAAGGATTTTCCTGATGTTATTTCATTTTATGTTGATAACCCAGGGAAAGGTAGCCCTGGAGTTGGAAATGGCAACTCCACTCCAGTATTCTCACCTGGGAAATCCCACAGACAGAGGAGCCTGGTGGGCTGCAAGTCCATGGGGCTTCAGCAAGTCGAACACAACTGAGCACATTATGCCCACTCTAAACAGACGGAGGGACTGAAGTCACAAGTGGCTAAATGACATATCCAAATTAGTGGCATGCTCTCCAGGTGAAGAAAATGGCCTTGGATTTGAATTTGGGTCTTCGGACACCAGCTCTAAGCCTTTTTCCCCTCCACACACTGCCTTGGATTTTTTTTCTCCCCCAGCTTCTTTATATAGAAATGTGAGTTCAACAGGGTCTGTTCACAAAGCCACTAATATTTAGATATAAAATATAGCCACTGTGCCAAATAGTCACTGCATCTCCCTGGAAATAATCACTCAAGTCTGTAGCAGGGAAAAGATTGAAGTTGTTTATGGCGATCACCTAAACTTTCAACATCAGGAGATGTCACCAGCCACCTGTTTCTTTTAAAGACTGGTTGAAAGCTCTTGTTTCTTTCACTGGGTAGAGATCAGAAGCTACATTTTTATATCTCTGCTACTTTTTCCCTGGCTATCATCAGGGTATAGATGAAAAAGGTGGGGAAAAGGGGCAGGAGCAGAACCTTTCAGAACAATTTTTATGTGTTTGATACTTAGATCCGCAAGCGATTAATCTTGTCTGACAAAGGACAGCTGGATTGGAAGAAGATGTATTTTAAACTTGTGCGATGCTACCCACGGAAAGAGCAGTATGGAGACACCCTTCAACTCTGCAGACACTGCCACATTCTTTCCTGGAAGGTACGTGTCTCAGAGGTGGTGGCCACACACCTCCAAGCCCAGCCCCTAAGAGCCAATGACACCGCACTGTGTTGCCAAATGCTTTCCTGCTCTTTCACTATTGTAGCCCCCAAATGAAGGTGAAGGTAAGACTGATGCAGGCTCTGGGGAGAGAAACTTAAGACTTTCATTTCCTTTACCCCATTGTGTCAACTTTCCCTGCAGCGCCCCCAAATTCCTCCATCTCTCTGTGCACAGGTACACACACACACACACACACACACACACACACACACAGCACTCTTTAGTTTTTGCATAACACAGGGTATTCTTGAGAGAGGAATGTTGTTTTGAGGTTGGGCAATGCCTTAGGATAGGACTTCCCTGGCGGCTCAGTGTTAGAGAATCCACCTGCCAATGCAGGAGACATGATTCGATCCCTGGGTCAGGAAGATCCTCTGGAGAAGGAAATGGCAACCCACTCCTGTATTCTTGCCGAGAGAATCCGATGGACAAAGGAGCCTGATGGGCTATAGTCCATGGGGTCCAAACGAGTCAGACACGACTGAGTGACTGAACAGCGGCAGCAGCAATTCCTTAGGGTACCACAAGTCAATGGGATGCTGTGGAGAATGCCCACCTAACCGTGATGTTCCTTTCCAGGGCACCGATCACCCGTGCACAGCCAATAACCCAGAGAGCTGTTCCGTTTCGCTTTCACCCCAGGACTTTATCAACTTGTTCAAGTTCTGAATCCCAGCACAAGACAGCACTTCAGAAGGGTTCCCTTGATGATTGCATGGTTGGGAATCCAGAGTTTGGACACTTCATTTGTAAATAGTGTACCTGTTCAACATTGGCTCAAAACTTCTGAGATAAGGGACACTGGAGGGGAGAGAGACAGCTGCTGGCTGGAAGTTTAAGCGTATGGACTTCTCATTAGAATTGGTATGGAAAACAGAAATCCTGTAAATAAACTTTTTTTCCTAACGATTTGCCAGCAAGACTATAAGGCAGGAATTCTATTTCATCGGTGAAAATGGAATTCTCTTGAAGTTCACTGCAGCTCCTTGACAGTTCCCTAGAGTTGTGGAAGAGAAGGCAAAACTCAAGTACAAAACAGAACACTCTTTGTTTACAATGTGAACATTTGTTGGGGAAAAAAAAAATAGGAAGAAAAACTGCATGTGAGAAACCCCTGGGCTTTGGGTTTTGATTTGGGGTTTGTTTGGCAAAGGCAATGGAAGCACCACTCATCTTAAAGCCACAGGGGCATAGATAGGGCCTTATCTTCCGAAGACACCGCACAATAGTCTACCTCGGAAAGCTGCAGCACTCGCTCTGACAAACCGCATGGTCCAGTAGATGGTCTCTGTCTGTTTTGTGTCTTCATCAAAAGTGAAACAGGAAGAGAGATTGGAGGCATCCTTCCTCATGCTCCAGGCTTCCCTTTTAGACGAATGGGACACTCTTTGGGGTTTCTTCTCTTCGAGAACAAACCCCAAAGCATGTATGCCTTTTTCCCTTTCACGTTGTAGGTTATTTCGTGCAACATAAGGCCAGTTAAAAGCAGTCCCAGAGGAAATCCTGCTGCAGGAAAGATGGAATGAGTCACCCAATAGCCATGAAGATTTTCTTATTCCTGTTTAACCTCTTGACTTGTCTGGGCTTCCTAGGGTATTTTGATGGATAAGCCTGTCTCTGGGGACTGTTTGGAGCCAGAGGCCTGATAAAGACTTGTAGAACAGGTTTTACGTATCGGCTGCTGTTTTTCTTGATGGGTGATGAGTTTTCTTTACATCCAGCACCGAAATTTAGTCAACCTGAGCTAGGGCTTCTTACGAGGTTGATAAAGCCTGGTGTTTTAGCCAGACAGGGAATGGATGGAGGTACTTTGAGTTCAACCCCAGGGGAACCTGCTAGACAAATACCAACAGGTAGTTATATGTGGAAGAAGGAAATCTCAGGACTTAAGGAGTCAATATTCCTGGGGGATAGTGGGGAATGTTTTTGTTTTTTACCTTTTATAGAACTTTGCTTTTCTACAACAGTGTATATATTTTTGCAATTGTATTTGCTTTCCTTTTTTTTTGTATGTAAAGTGGGCACTCTCCATGATCTTGGCCAATGAGTGAAGCAGAAATAGGAACTTGGCCCACATTTGTGTTGAGCAACAGTGTATTCTTAGGGATTGAATTGGGGGTGACCTGAAATGAGGAGAGATGGTTAAGGACGTACAGAAACAAGCCAAGGGACCAGCTAGTGATGAGGAGCCCCTCGTGCCCTTCTCTCCAAGCACAACCCAAGTGCCAGTATCTGGAGAAGAGCTTGACCACTAGTTGATGTTCCTCACTGTACAAGGTCTGTGCCTATGGGTTTCTCAATATCTTTTTTTCATCATCATCCCCCCAAGAAGAAAAAGGTAAATTGTATTTCAATTTTGAGGGAAAGTAAAATATTAAAGAATAAGATCATGTTGGTTAAGGTGGAGCTTTGGAGGGTCACAAACCACTGTGACACCTCACAGGATCCCAGCCACCCCAGTCAAGGTCACGTGGAGAATGCAGGTCCAGACTGTGGGATCAAAGGCTCTTTCTGCCCTAATTCAGGCAGGTTCTCTCCAGGGTCTCAGCCTCCTTAAAGGTGTGAGTGGAGCTGAGACTGGTGTTGCAGTGAGGGCTCTGGAACCTTTGACTCGGGCAGATTGGGGCATTCATGGCCTTTCACGTCTTCCCCCCAACTCACGTTCTCAGCGCCTTCGTGCTGATGGGCTAAATGAGACTCCCCAGCACCTCCCGGCTCACAGTTCCAGACATGTCGCCTGCTTTGACTGTCAGCACGGAACTGGGGAACCAGCGCCACTTGGACTGTCTGAGGGGCTCAAGACCACACCGCAGGCCCCTGGCAGTAAGAATACCTATGCAAAACAACCCTAGCACAAGGGACAGGCGTGCAGTTTTCTGAAACATTTACCCAGATCGTGACTCCAAACTCCCCATCTCCTTTGACCTCGCTGGAGGTGGTGTGGACAGAGTCAAGGGAAATTTTTAAGGGAAAAAAAAGAAACCAATACTTGTGCTTCCCTTTCTTTGGAGGAGGAGAATAAGGAAAGAAATGGCAGGTGGCGAGGGAGAGGGGAAGGAATAGAAGTGGTGTGTCTTTGATGCTATGGTTTGTGCAAGGGCGGGCGGGGACAAGGAGCACAGCAGTATGAGCATCTCTGCTGGTGACACGGAGCACCTCTGAAGTGTGGCCAGAGCCTCTCGTATAAGTAAAACCAAAAAGTTTAAAAGAAAATGCTTGTTCCCTGGGCACTGATTGTCTATAGAATTTCTTTTGGCAAACCCTCCCAGGACAACCTGACCTAAAAAACAAAAAACAAAGACTCTCTGTCTCAGAACTGCTGGCCTAAAAAGCTAGAAGGGACATGACAGTGGAAAGTGCTGGAAAAGATAGAATGCTGTACTGTCTTTGCTGTACCTACCTATCCCCACCGCGACTCTGGAAAAGAGGATTCAAAATTGATGTTGAATATGAGAGTAGTCTGGACTTCCAGAGAAGGAAAGAATTTTTGTCCAGGACAGTAGAAGCTCATCCACACGAGTGCAATGATTTGTTTCAATGCAAACATTTCTGAACAACAATCCTAGAGTTTCTTGAGAAGAAGGAACAGCGTTTGAGGAAAGGAGAATATGTGAAGCTTATGTAGGACTCAATTTATAGCAAGATCCAGACATTTTAAAGCAGATCACATTATGACTCAACACTGTTACTTTTAGCAGATGGACCAGTCATGTGGGAGGATGGCGGCAGAAACTACAATGTGAAAACATCTCCAGTTTTGAGATCAAAAGGGTCAGTTGTGAGATGACCTCTGTTTAGCCATGATCCATTTTATATTGAAGTAGATCAGAGGAAATATTTCAGATGGGCTGGATTTACACTGCAAAACTGTCAAGGCAAGAACAGGCTTTACTTGGCAATGATGAAGGAAGGTGACAAGTGTGATTACCTTATTGCCACAGTTCTCTCTTCAAAAACTGTTTGGGAGCTTGCAATTAACAGAGGCTCCTTGTTTCCATTGTTTCTATGTGGGAGAAGAGAAGGGGCTTGGAATCTGATTTGTCTAAACAAGTGGTGTGATTTGCAAGAAGTTCAGTCATTTCAACAGTATATCATGCTTAGTGTTCAATACAATGTTTATCATAAAATATGCACCTGAGTTTATATATTTCTGCCAGGCTGTAGGGCAATTACGTCTTGCTATGCAAACACTATTTTATGTGTGAATTTTTTTAACTGTAATTTTATGTGTGAATTTTTTAAACTAAACTCTATCATCATTTTCCATGTTGACATCTGTTGTTTTTTGTGTTTTTTTGTTTTAATCTGTTTCCAACTCTCAGAGTCTGTGAACCATCCCTCTGACTGGATGCTGGCCTAAAATCCTATTAGTGTTTAAACAGACCTCAGAAACACCCGAACCTCTAGGCAAATGCAGAGATGGGGCTCTTTGATATAGCTTGGGCCCTTGATGTCTTCAACAAACAAGATCATAATTCCTTTCAACTCCACGTTTTCTGTAGACGCTTTCTTCTCTGTTTTGTTAAGGAATCAAGTCTCGTGGTTTTTCAGAGGAAGGAAACTCCTCTCCTAGACTTTAGTGCTGGGAGGAAGGTTAGTGATGGTGGAGTCTGGCATTCCTTCTGCCTTTCCAGATGAGGTAGTGGGTCCAGAATATTTGGGAGACATGCCTCAACCCAGCTGGTGGTCAGCAGTGATCCTGAGTATAAACTTGGGACTTTGTGAACCTTGACTTTGTGTCCCCTACCCCAGCACCTTTTGTTGTGGCTGGACACACGTGACACCAGAGCTGATTCCTCTCAAGACTTTCACGTTGGTGGTCCAGTGTTAGGTGTCTGG
Organism: Moschus berezovskii; assembly: GCF_049115385.1. NCBI lineage: Eukaryota > Metazoa > Chordata > Mammalia > Artiodactyla > Moschidae > Moschus > Moschus berezovskii. The sequence goes on along the minus strand of NC_142475.1, from coordinate 52,694,051 downwards.
CTGTTACTTTTTAAAAACATTTGAAGTCCCTGATTCTTCCTGGAGAAGTTAAGGAGCCTCTTAATGTTTTTACAGAACTCTGACTCTGCTGTGGGTACGGCATACTAGTGAGTACAACCTGCTTGCCATAAAGTTAGCAGCCTATGTTGACAAATTCATTTTTCCCTAGGTACTCAGATTTTAATTGTAAAGGTGGCCCCTGAGACAGAGGACCACTGAGCACCTGGATTGCTTTCTAGAAACTGAGATTCTAATGGTAACCAAGCAGGTGTTTCCTCTCCCCTTAGACTAAGAGGTACATTTACCCCATCCCTTCCATCTCCTGGTCCTGTGGTACCTGCTGTGAGACCCAATGAACTTCTACCGGTGGAAGGTCACTCTCTGCTAAACCTCACAAGCAAAGGGAGATTAGTCCACGAGGCGGCAAGGAGCAAGGCACCAGGATATTCATGACTTTGTCTGCTAGACATTTTTCAAAGTATCCTTGAACTCAGCAAACAAAGTTTTCAGAGAGAGCTCTCAAAATTCAGGCCCTGCTCTATTTGGCCAAAAATGGATGGCTGCTTCAAAACTCTGAACGGCTTGAAACTCCATCTGCTGCACCATTACTTCTGGAGTTTGAACATGACTTTTTCTGTCTTTGAGTATAGAAATGTTTATTTAATTAATGATATACAAGGCTGTTAAACAGAAGGCGCCAAGCTGTGCTCTGCACTTGAGAACACTTGGCGCCATCTTTATTCTGCCGATACTGCCAATCATCCTGGCTAGAGGAGGTGTATGTGCAAGTCCACATCCTAAGCTTAGAAGCTTTCAAGTACTTTTTTAATGAAAACTGCTATAGGGGATTGAACATTTTAACTAAAAGTATAAGGTTAGACCAATTACACGCAGAGATGTTTATTTAATATTGTGTGAACTGAGTCCTTCTGTATAAATTATTTGCACTCTCTTCTTGCATGATGAACGGATTTTTTTATAGTTGTTTGTACCAGACGGTGGCATATTTTTGTAAAATTTTTTGACACTGAATTGCAATAAATGTTTTTCCAACAACACACACTGGTGCATTTTTGGTGCGTGTCAATTCAAGTTGGTTTTTTATCAAACTGAGTATGTTTACCTTTTGCTGAGTGAGGCTTATATTCCTTCTCTCAGAAACTTAACGGTGTAAAATTTTCTAGGAATACACAGAAAACTAAATTTGCTGCTGAGTACTAACCTGAATCAGAAATACAGTATTATGCTTAAATGGGATATTCCTGCTTACTGTTCATAAAATAGAATGCTTAGGGAATAATGAACTTTAAAGTCAGTATTAATTTACTCATCAACAGACATCTATTGAGCAGCTACTCCATGATAGACTCTGTGCAAGGCATTGGGCATAAGATGGTGAACAAGACAGATGGAGTCTATATCTTAATGGAATTTAGATTCTAGTGGGAAAGAAAAAAGTTGTTGTTCAGTCGCTCAGTCATGTCCAACTCCATGTAACCCCATGGACTGCAGCACACCAGGCTACGCTGTCCTTCACCATCTCCTTGAGTTTGCTCAAACTCATGTCCATTGAGTCGGTGATGCCATCCAACTGTCACATCCTCTGTCGTCCCCTTCTCCTCCTGCCCTCAATCTTTCCCAGCATCAGGGTCTTTTCCAATGAGTCAGTTCTTCACATCATGTGGCCAAAGTATTGGAGCTTCAGCTTCAGCATCAATCCTTCCAATGAATATTCAGGGTTGATTTCCTTTAGGAGTGACTGGTTTGATTTCCTTGCTGTCCAAGTAGGGGACAAAAAAATAAGTAGGGGACAAATTTAATTTGTAATAAGTGCTATGAAGGGAAAACAGCAAGGGGCTAAGGTGCAGAATAACAAGGTGTGGGGCGGAAATGGGCCGTCTGAGGAAGTGATGTTGAAAGATGAGAAGAGCTGGCTTCAGAAGACGGGGGCACAAGCATCCCAGAAAGGGGAAACAGCCTGTGCAAGGTCATGGTCCTGTCACTCACATGCAGTGTGACTCTTGTCATCTAACCCTTTTCTGTGTCAATTTCCTCAACTCTGTTGATAATAAATCTATTTCTTATGGCTATGAGGGTTAAGTGAGATATAAAGTGCCCAGAGCTGGGCACATAATATGAGCTCAATAAATGTTAGCAGCTATGATTCCCTAAGCAACGAGAGAAGGAGGTTGGGAACTGCACTGCGTTCCCAGTTAGTTCTGTGTGCTTGCTCCAGTGACTAACTCGGGGGTGACTGATTTACTCGACACATGTACTCTGGAACATGCCCTGATCCTGACACTGACTCTCCATCAGAAATCGACTTAAAAGGCACCTGAGAATAATTAGAATTTTTTTAAAACTCCCAACAGGATCAGAAAATCTCACCATTCCCTACACATGCCATGCAGTCTTCTTTCAGGCCATTCTACCTTACTACAGCGCTCTTCCCAGCCCCTCTGTCTGAGAATTATCCATTGCCTCTTAGGGCCATTTCCTAGCTGCAGCTTTCTCCAACTGAGTAAATCTCATCTTCTGGTATCACTTTCTTGGCTTTCCTGGTGGTTCCGATGGTAAAGAATCTGCCTACAATGCAGGAGACACGGGTTTGACCTCTGGGTCAGGCCTGGAGAAGGGAATGGCAATCCACTCCAGTATTCTTGCCTGGAGAATTCCATGGACAGAGGAGCCTGGAGGGCCACAGTCCATGGGGTCACAAAGAGTCGGACAGGACTCAGTGACTAATACTATATTTTCTGTTACACTGTTATCTTACTTGTACCTAGCATAGTGCCTGGGCCAAATGAAAGAATAAATCCACACATACATTCACAAAATGCTTCTGAAAGTCTCACTTAGGACCACAGACTGACCCTGGACTAGAATAAGTATCAGCCTGAGTTTATGTGCATAGACCTATTTATTTATAGCATCTTGGTTACAAATTAATGGTAGTTGAAAGAGTAACAACTGTGGAGACCTAGTGTTCATTAAAGTTTGAATTCAAGTAAATATAAGTCTAGTAAATTTTCATATGAAATAAGAGGGCCTTTTATTATTCTTTGAGAAACTCACATTGAACAGACTAAAAAAAGTTCCTTTGACAAACGATAAAAATTCTTTTAAACGTTTTAAAACTGCAATTATAACTCTAATGCATTTGCTTTTTTTTAAAGTAAGCACTTCAAATACTTGCTCACAGAAGCTTCAATCCTAATAAGCAAAACATTCCCAGGTTAATTAATAACTTATAAGTTTAGTACGTTAAACATAAATATATCTCAAATTCTCTCAAAGAAAAACTTAGTGAAATTATCATACCTTTCCATTAAAAATCATATCTTACACTAATAGCTTATTTTAAAATGGAAAGCATAAAGCTACTATGGTGAGCGGATAATGGTCCCCCAGAGCCAAGGAACGAGATCAAAGTCTATAACCTGGAAAAGGCGAGGATTAAGCATCCACCCCTGGAGCCTACGGACTTCCCAGGTGGCTCAGTCGGCAAAGCATCTGCCTACAATGCGGGAGACCTGAGTTCGATCCCTGGGTTGGGAAGATCTCCTGGAGAAGGAAATGGAAACCCACTCCAGTTCTTGCCTGGAAAATCCCATGGACAGTGAGCTACAGTCCATGGAGTCACAAAGAGTCGAACACAACTGAGCGACTTCACTTCCTGGAGCCTACAGAAGGGAACCTCACTCTGCTGACACCTTGACCTTGGCCCAGAGAGACCTGTGTCAGCCTTCTGGCCTTCTAATGAATTTGTGTTGTCTTAAGCCACTGAGTTTGTGGTAACTTGTTACAGCCACACAGGAAGCTAAGACAGAACGTAGCAGACACTCTAGCTCTGCCCCTTCAGATAAATTCCCACTCATCCTTCTGCTCCATGTCCCCCGTCCCCCACTGAGTGGGAAATCTGTCTGCCATGAAAAGCACAGCCTAAGTCAGCACCCAGTCACTCTGGCCACCCTGATACATGAACCTGTGAAAGCTGGACCAGAGGGCTCCGCCTGTTGGGGCAGGTGTGAAGCTGCCTCCTTCCCACTCTACACAGGCTTCACTGAGGCTGACGCCAAACACGCTTCTGCCCGAGAAGCATCACAGAGACCCAGCATTTCAAATTCTCTCCAATAAGCCATGTTTATGAAGCAGCAGTGTCCTGGCACTGGAGCAGCCCATCAGAACTGTGAGCTCAGGGACTTCCCTGGTGGTCCAATGCCTGAGACTCAGCTCCCAAAGCAGGGGCCCAGGTTCCATCCGTGGTCAGGGAACTAGATGCTACAACTAAGAGTCTTCACACCACAGCTAAAGAGCCCGTGGACCACAGCTGAGGCCTGGTGCAGCCAAATAAATAAAATGTTAAATACTTATTCAGTTCAGTTGCTCAGTCGTGTCCGACTCTTGGTGACCCCACGGACTGCAGCACACCAGGCTTCCCTGTCCCTCACCCACTGCCAGAGCTTGCTCCTCGTGTCCTTCGAGTCAGTGATGCCATCCAACCATCTCATCCTCTGTCATTCCCTTCTCCTTCTGCCTTCAATGTTTCCCAGCATCAGGGTCTTTTCCAATGAGCTTCAGCTTCAGCATCAGTCCTTCCAATGAGAGTGAAAAGTTAGCTTAAAATTCAACATTCAGAAAACTAAAATCAAGGCAGCTGGTCCCATCACTTCATGTCAAATAGATGGAGAAACAGTGACAGATTTTATTTTCTTGGGCTCCAAAATCACTGCAGATGGTGACTGCAGCGATGAAATTAAAAAGACACTTGCTCCTTAGAAGAAAAGCTATGACCAACCTAGACAGCATATTAAAAAGCAGAGACATTACTTTGTCAACAAAGGTCCGTCTAATCAAGGCTATGGTTTTTCCAGTAGTCATGTATGGATGTGAGAGTCGGACTATAAAGAAAGCTGAGCACCAAAGAATTGATGCTTTTGAAACGTGGTGTTGGATAAGACTCTTGAGAGTCCCTTGGACTACAAGGAGATCCAACCAGTCCATCCTAAAGAAGATCAGTCCTGAATATTCATTGTAAGATCTGATGCTGAAACTCCAATACTTTGGCCACCTGATGTAAAGAGCTGACTTATTTGAAAAGACCCTGATGCTGGGAAAGATTGAAGGCAGGAGAAGGGGATGACAGAAGATGAGATGGCTGGATGGCATCACCGACTCAATGGACATGAGTTTCAGTAAACTCCAGGAGTTGGCAATAGACAGGGAGGCCTGGCATGCTGCATTCCATGGGATCGCAAAGAGTCAGACACGAATGAGCAACTGAACCGAACTGAATGATTATTCAGGACTGGTTTGAAGAAAACCGAAAAACAAGGGTCACATGAGTTTTGAATGAATAAGTAAATCTGTATAGATAGATTTTAAAGAACAAAATATTTTACATATCTATTAATATATCTGGGGGAGGGGTTACCATCTATAGAGAGAGATGGAGAGAGAGAGACCAATACCTCCTATTGGTTCTAACCCTCTGGAGAACCCTAAAAAATAACGAGCTCCTAGAAAGAGAACAAGGGCAAGGCAAGTCTAGAGGAAGGCTTCAGAGGACAAGAGGGAAAACCCAGAGGAGAGCGGAATCTAGTGGCTACCAGAGGCAGTTAGCCAGCTACCACATCCTGAAAATCATATTTGGCAAATGCCAAAGAGCACAAGGGAATAGTCACTCTTAACCCACGAAAGAGCATTTGAGTGACTCTCTGGTCTCTGTACTTTTAAACTGCTGCTGCTGCTGCTAAGTTGCTTCAGTCGTGTCCGACTCTGTGCGACCCCACAGACGGAAGACCACCAGGCGCCGCCGTCCCTGGGATTCCCCAGGCAAGAACACCGGAGTGGGTTGCCACCTTCTTCAGTTCAGTTCAGTTCAGTCGCTCAGTCGTGTCCGACTCTCCGCGACCCCATGAATCACAGCACGCCAGGCCTCCCTGTCCATCACCAACTCCCGGAGTTCACTCAAAATCATGTCCACAGAGTCGGTGATGCCATCAAGCCATCTCATTCTTGGTCATCCCCTTCTCCTCCCGCCCCCAACCTTTCCTAGCATCAGAGTCTTTTCCAGTGAGTCAACTCGTCGCATGAGGTGGCCAAAGTATTGCAGTTTCAGCTTTAGCGTAAGTCCTTCCAATGAACACCCAGGATTGATCTCCTTTAGAATGGACTGGTTTCTTTGCAAGAAACTAGGAAACTGCAATACAGAAGTTGCGATCTGTCACAGCACACTGATCAACTTTGGGTTCCACTGGCCTCCACCCCTCATTGGGACCAAAGTGCCTTGGGTACTGAATGATGTCTGATGGATGGATGGAAAGGACCACTGTCAACCCAGTCATTAAACATCTTTAAGGTTTTTGTGCTAGTTGTTCTCTGCTTGACCCTGAAGATACATTCTCTGCTTCTCTGCCCAGCTCAGTGCCCTAGGAGGCTGACCGCAAAGGGCCCTACATCCCCCAGACTCTCTTGCCAGTTGGCATCTGGTTGAGTTTGTCCAATAGGAGGTGCTGGCAGAGACCAGAGCAGAGAAAGAGTTCAGTGTCCTTCCTGCCTGCTCTCTCCTGGCTGGTCCCTGGTCGCTGGTCCCTGGCAGAAACTGTATCCCTCCTCCTTACAGTTCCAGCCATCCCTAGGATTCTCTCCAAACCTGGGAGAAGTAATTCTCATTGTTGTTCATCTCTGGGGGCCTCAGCATCTTCTGTGTTCTCTTAATCCTGCCCACACCTGTCTGAGTAATTCCTTTGATTAAATGACACAGATTATTCCCTGGCAGAAGATAATTGCTTGACGTCTCACTCTTTAATAGAAAAATCAATAGTAGTTTTTGGCTTTTTTTCTTCCAGCATCTCACTTCGGAGACTACTGGTTTAAAGAACTGTTCTGACAATTGAGTCAAATCACTTTTCCTGAATCGTATGAAAGGAAGCCTGAGATTTCCATCACTCTTTGCTCATGCCAACAAGCACAAACTGAAAAGAGGTGGACTCGCAGATGAGCCCTGAACAGCCAGTCAGCAGAGCCGGCTTCTCCTCGGGGCACCGGCACAGCTGGGCCTAACCTGAGGGAAGCCACGTCCAAGCTCTGACTCAGTTTCCTCATCTGTAATAGGAAGGAAGGTGGGTTGGTTTAGCTATCTCTAGGTCCCTTTTATTTCATATAATTTTTTGTGATTTTAGGAAATCATTTATTAGTTCAGATGCAACTAGTTTATTGTGTCTTTTCGTTTTATTTCTTGCTTCTTCAACGGTCTCTCCATCCCCTCTCCAACTTCCACAGCAGACATTTACACACCCTCCACCAGTTAGAATTTTTCTTGGATGAAAATCCTTTCAATTTTATAAACTCCTGGGTAATAAGAAATGAGAAAGCCCAGATGCAACATCAATAATAAACTGAATCCTACTCTTGGCCAAGTGCTTTCAAATGTATTATTCTTTTGAACTGTCATAGCAGCCCTGTAAGGGAGATACTAGTATTGAATATTATCCTCACTTCACAAGTGTGGAAACTGGGGAGGCTCAGAGAAATTAGATGATGTGTCCAAAATCACACAGTCTGGTAGGCTGGAAATGGCTCATGAGAGCTGAGCTGAATGCATTCACCTTTTTTCAACTTCACATTCAGTAGCATGTTAGTAACTTACCATCACCCATAGTGGCAATATTTCCATCTCAGAAATCAGCAAGAACTATAAATCAGAACTTTTGTTTCTTATTTGGAGAGCTGATTCTTTTAAACATTTACTGTCACACACTTTGGTCACACAGTTCCTAAACCACAGAGATAGGTTCTAAGCTCAAATCTGACCCTAAACCTGCTGTCCTTTTACGACTCTGCAGTTCCTTTTGCCACACAGTGCCTAGTACTATACCATGTGAAGAGTCTTTGTGAAATATTTCCTGCACCAGGTTCCCAAGGTCCCTAGGCTAAACCTTCATTAGCCTTGACATCCAAATGGTCTTTTAGAGGGAGATTTGCCAACAAGTAACTGAAAAACTTCTTGGCTTGTGCTCACAGCCTTGCCCCAGTAGACGAGAAAAGATTATACACAGAGTATAGCCCTGGGTCCGTTTCCCTCCTGTTTGTGAACACAGCTCCATCCTCCCCTCTCCCAATTAACGTCTGCCCCTCTTTCTAGTCAGGCATTTCACAGCTCTGAAGTGCTTTGACATGAATGTGATTATGAAACTATAATTGATTTACAATAATGCGCTAGTTTCTGGTGTACAGCAAAGGGATTCCGTTATATATAAATATTTATGTGTTATTTTTCAGATTCTTTTCCATTATAGATTATTAAAATGTATTGAATATATAGTTTCCTGTGCTATGCAGTAAATCTTTATTGTTATCTATTTTACATATAGGGGTGTGTATCTGTTAATCCCGTGCTCCTAATTTATCCTTCCCCCTTGCTTCCCCTTTAATAACCATAAGCTTATTTTCTATGTCTGTGTTTCTGTTTTGTAAGTAAATTCAGTTGTATTGTTAGTAAGTGATATCATATGATATTTGTCATTCTTCGTCTGATTTACATCACTTAGAATGATAATCTCTAGGCCCACTCATGTTGCTGCAAATGGCAGTATTTTATTCTTCTGTGGTTTTTGTTGTCATTTAGTCGTGTCCAGCTCCAGTATATTTGCCTGGGAAATCCCATGGACCAAGGAGGCTGACAGGCTACAATCCATGGAGTCACAAAGAGTCAGACACAACTTAGTGAGTAAACAACAACAACACAATGTCACGTAAGGTTAAAGTATACTACATAATGATTTGATACATTGGATGTTATGATTTTTTGTAACACCTTATGGAAAAATATTAACAAACCTTTTGGTCAACCCAATTTATTGTTACATGATGCCAACAAAGGTCCGTCTAGTCAAGGCTATGGTTTTTCCCGTGGTCATGTATGGATGTGAGAGTTGGACTGTGAAGAAAGCTGAGCGCCGAAGAATTGATGCTTTTGAACTATGGTGTTGGAGAAGACTCTTGAGAGTCCCTTGGACTGCAAGGAGATCCAACCAGTCCATTCTAAAGGAGATCAATCCTGGGTGTTCATTGGAAGGACTGATGCTAAAGCTGAAATTCCAATACTTTGGCCACCTCATGCGACGAGTTGACTCACTGGAAAAGACTCTGATGCTGGGAAAGGTTGGGGGCGGGAGGAGAAGGGGACGACCAAGAATGAGATGGCTGGATGGCATCACCGACTCTGTGGACATGAGTTTGAGTGAACTCCGGGAGTTGGTGATGGACAGGGAGGCGTGGCGTGCTGTGATTCATGGGGTCGCGGAGAGTCGGACACGACTGAGTGACTGAACTGAACTGAACTGAACTGATACCACAATTAGGTTAGTTAACACCTTCATCAAAAAAAGTTGGCTTAAACATCATCATGAAAAAGTTGGCTTAAAACTCAACATTCAGAAAACTAAGATCATGGCATCTGGTCCCATCACTTCATGGCAAATAGATGGGGAAAGAATGGAAACAGAGACAGACTTTATTTTTTGGGCTCCAAAATCACTGCAGATGGTGACTGCAGACATGAAATTAAAAGACGCTTGCTCTTTGGAAGAAAAGCTATGACCTAGACAGCATATTAAAAAGCAGAGACATTACTTTGTCAACAAAGTTCTGTCTAGTCAAAGCTATGATTTTTCCAGTAGTCACATATGGATGTGAGAGTTGGACTATAAAGAAAGCTGAGTGCTGAAGAATTGATGCTTTTGAACTGTGGCGCTGGAGAAAACTCTTGAGAGTCCCTTAGACTGCAAACAGATCCAACCAGTCAGTCCTAAAGGAAATCAGTCCTGAATATTCATTGAAAGGACTGATGCTGAAACTGAAATTCTAATACTTTGCCCACCTGATGCAAAGAACTGACTCATTAGAAAAGACCCTGAAGCTGGGAAAAATTGAAGGCAGGAGGAGAAGGGGATGACAGAGGATGAGATGGTTGGATGGCATCACTGACTCAATGGACATGAGTTTGAGCAAGCTCTGGGAGTTGGTAATGGACAGGGAAGCCTGACATGCTGTGGTCCATGGGGTTGCAAAGAGTTGGACACAACTGAGCGACTGAACTGAACTGAACACGTTCATCACCTGATGTGATTACCATTTTAGATGTCTGTGGTGAAAACATTTAAGATTGACTCTCTGAGCAACTTTCAAGTATCTAATACATTGTTAACTCAGGCTATACCCCAGAATTTATTCATCTTACAACTGGAGGTCTGTATCATTTACCCAACAGTTCTCCATTTCTTCCAGCTCCCAGCTCCTGTCTGTTTCTGTGAGTCTGGCTGTTCTAGACTCCACACGTGAGTGAGATTATCTAGCATGTGTCTTTCTCTGTCCACTTATTTTACTCACATAATATTAGTGTGCTCAAGGTCCATCAACATTGTCACCAATGCCAAGATTTTCTTTTTCTTTTCATGGCTGAATAATATTCCATTACATATTTTTAGTATAGGATATTAAAATATATTTTTTATATAATGTATATATTTATCTGTATTATTTTGTTTTTCAGTCACTGTGTCATGTCTAACTTTGTGACCCCATGGACTGCAGCATGCCAGGCTTCCCTGTCCTTCACCATCTCCCGGAGCTTGCTCAAACTTGTGTCCATTGAATCAGTGATGCACCCAACCATCTCATCCTCTGTCATCCCCTTCTCCTCCTGCCTTCAATCTTTCCCGCCATCAGGGTATGTTCCAATGAGTCAGCTCTTTGCATCAGGTGGCCAAAGTATTGGAGCTTCAGCTTATATATTATATATAATATAACATATGTATACATATATTTATATATCACATATTCTTTATCCATTCATCTGCCAATGGACATTTAGTTTGCTTCCCTGTCTTGGCTATGGTGAACAACAAAGTGGCGATGAAGTCCCAGGACTTGAGATAAGACCCAGTGCAAAGGGCAAATGGCACTGAGTATTCTGACCTTGTAAATTCAACAGCTGGAGCCAGCCACCACCCTGAAGGGCTTATGGAGAGGTCAGAATCAGCTGGATTCCCTCCACCCTCTGAGTCAGTGTAACAGGAAGAGTGAAGAGAGGGGAGAACAGTGCTCATAGGAAGAGCCCATATCCTCCCTCACTCCCCCAGCGGGACTCCAGGAGAATCATTCATAAAGTCCAGGAGTTCCAATGATCTAGAAGACCGGCATTTCATTCCCTGCTTGCAGCTGTTAACTGGGGCGGGGGAAGACAGACTTGGAGAGGACACTGGCTTGGGAGAGGGAGGGGTAGCGAGGCACCTTACAACGTCCCCAGAGGCACACAAGGGCGTGCACATTTCCCCAGGGTGGAGAGGACACTAAGAAGGTAACTGGGCTTGAGCCATCTTCTCGGCACCTCATTAAAAGAGGATCCCCTATGTATTACGTTAACCTTAAAAATGCATTCCAGTATATAGTAGGTACAAACAAACACTGTGATTCCATTTATATGAGGTACCTAGGATAATGAGGGACAGAGAGGCCTGGCATTCTGCAGTCCATGGGGTCGCAAAGAGTCAGACACATGTTAGCGGTGGAACGACAATGACAAAGAATAGTCAAATTCATAGAGTCAGATCCCAGCCTCTTCGCGAAAAAAAAAAAAAATCACAGTCAGAAAGCACATTGGTAGATGCCAGGGGCTGAGGGGTGGAGGGTGGGAAGGGGGAATGGGGACTTAGAGTTTAATGGGGACAGAGTTTCAGTTTAGGAAGGTGAAAAACTCCAGAGATGTATGATGGTGAGAGTCTCACAACAATGTGAATGTCCTGAGTGTCATGGAACTGTACAGTTAAACATGGTCAAAATAGTATGTTTTATATTATGTGACTTCTACCACAATAAAATACAAGGGACTCTCAAGAGTCTTCTCCAGCACCACAGTTCAAAAGCATCAATTCTTCGGCAATCAGCTTTCTTCACAATCCAATTCTCACACCCATACATGACCACTGGGAGAGCCAACCAGTCCCTTCTAAAGGAGATCAATCCTGGGTGTTCACTGGAAGGACTGATGCTAAAGCTGAAACTGCAATACTTTGGCCACCTCATGCGACGAGTTGACTCACTGGAAAAGACTCTGATGCTAGGAAAGGTTGGGGGCGGGAAGAGAAGGGGACGACGGAGAATGAGATGGCTGGATGGCATCACCGACTCGATGGACATGAGTTTGAGTGAACTCTGGGAGTTGGTGATGGACAGGGAGGCCTGGCGTGCTGTGATTCATGGGGTCGCAAAGAGTCGGACACAACTGAGCAACTGAACTGACTACTGACCACAATAAAAAAAAAAAATTTTAAAAGGGGTGTCCCCCAGGTCAGTGGCCCCAGCAGCCACGGAAGAGGCAGGAACTAAAGTAGGGTCAGGGGAAGAGGTTGCAACTGGAGGCAGCTCTCCAGTTGGGAAGTGTGTCGGGAGGGAGAGATTCCCAAAGGGGCTGCAAAGGACCGGCCCTTACACACCAAGGAAGACCCAGCCTTGAGCACCCGCCCCAGAGAGAGAACTGACTACCAAGCAGCTTGGAGAGACAGCAAGAGCCCGTGTAGAGAGAACGGAAACCACACCCTGGACTGCCAAGTAAGGCAAATGTCCCCCTGATGTCACCCTCCTACGGCCCACCCACACCTAAGCTCCAGGAGGAGAGACAGCCACAAGGAAGCCAGCAGGGACTGCAGTCACAGCTGCACTGGCCGGGAGGGGAGGAGATCTGCGGCGGAAACCAGGGAGAGACGCTATAAAATAAAGCAGGCTGAAGCCCAGTTCTGGAATGAAACTGCTAATAACCACCGGGAAATGAAAACCGCATAGTTTGGCCTGAAGGTCATCTAGGGAGCTGTTCCCATGAAGCTTCGGAAAGAACCATATAGCAACGGTTGGGAGCCAATACTGAAAAAATATGTATTTTCATTTTGATGCCCCAAACTGACACTTCCCACTAAGCTCCTTCCAATTTATTTAACATTATTACTATGTGTCTGGTACTAGATCTATGATAAATTGGGAGATTGGGATTGACATATACACACTATGTATAAAGTGGGTAACTAACGAGAACCTTGCCCAGGGGGAAAAAATAAAGACAGCTAGAGTTATCATCGGAGAAGGCAATGGCAAGCCACTCCAGTACTATTGCCTAGAAAAATCCCATGGATGGAGGAGCCTGGTGGGCTGCAGTCCGTGGGGTCGCTAAGGGTCGGACACGACTGAGCGACTTCACTTTCACTTTTCACTTTCACACATTGGAGAAGGAAATGGCAACCCACTCCAGTGTTCTTGCCTGGAGAATCCCAGGGATGGGGAAGCCTGGTGGGCTTCCATCTATGGGGTCACACAGAGTTGGACACGACTGAAGTGACTTAGCAGCAGCAGAGTTATCATATTTGAGGAGCCCACGTATTTATGGAGGAGAGCCAGGCATATAAACCAATAATTTTAATACTCTACAACCAGGTTTATATGAGGTTCGGCAGAGACACAAGAATATTTATACCAAATAGACTTTTCTATGTTTCAGTTTCCTCATCTATAAAACAGGAATAATAACAGCATCTACTTATAGGATGGCTGGTTGGATAGAGAGCTGATCTATGTAGAAAAGTACCTGGCACAGAGTAAGCAGAACACTTTTGCTAGTATTCAATATTTCTAGCTGTGGTTATTTTTGGTACTTGTATATTGAATAGCAAGGCACTGTTCTAAGCATGTGAAACGGTTGATTATCTCAACAATTCTATGGAATAGGCACTACTTATTAGCCCCCCTTTATAGACAGAACTGAAGTACAGGAGGATAAGCAGCTTGGCCAGGGACACACAGTGGAACTGGCATTCAAACCTGGGCTGTCTAAATCCAGAGCACACACTCACTTGGCTGGGCACTTCCGGGAACGCAGAGGCGAAAGCCCTTTTTTCCAAAACAGCAACCGATAAAATATAAGTCCTAAAATAACTTGCAACAAAAAAAAGAAGTCTGGCTCTGGACTCTTTGAAAACACCCGCACACATGTTTCAATCCAATTTTAAAGGCAAAAATCATGGTGGAGTCCCGGATGTGCAGACATGAATTCACTGGATGATGTGGCCGGGGTCCCTCCTGGTGCCCCTGCCATCAATCCCACCTCTGGCTCTGCTTGGGGAAGCAGCGTCCTGCCCCTCGGCCTGCTTCGACTTGAGTGCCATTCCCTCCAAAGGGGAATTCAGGTCCTCAAAGTGTAGCCTGGACGAGCTATGTTGCTCTCAGTGTTTATGTAACCATGACGAGAGATGCCAGTACTGGGTAATGACAGGCTTGTAGGCCTGTCACTGGGGAAAGAAAACACGGGTAAGAGCTCCATCTGCCTGTGAAGTCCAAACTTGTCTGAAAGCCCAAGAAAGCACCATGAAAAGGAATCAACAGACCAAATCCCCTAGCACCCCCATTCAAAACATCCTTTTTTTAATTAAATAGACGGAATTTGGCTGCCCCCAAACTGAGCATGACTGTGAAGTTGTAAATGACATCATCTCATCTGGATACTGTTTTGTTAAAATGGAGAGGCTCCTATAAAGTTCCCAGCCACAAAACCCGCCCCTCAACATGTTCTTTAATCAAGAACAGTAAAAGAGTTCAACTTAAGAAGTAATTTTTTTTTTAAAGAAGTTCATTAACCCATGCTATGCATCAGGATTGCAGATATCAAAATCTTGCTTCTCTTTTACACTCTAAATTATGAGCTCATGTCTGCTGTTCCCATGGGGGGTTAGTGGTCCCAGCTTTCAATTCTAGGGCCTTCCATCAATCCTAAAATTAACATTCTTTCCATTTTTTATATCTTTGAATTCAGGCTGCATCTTAACAATCCATGGCATCTTAGATATAATGAAACACAGACTTATGATTGAAACACATGTAGCCCATCAAGTCTACTTTTAAATTCCTCCCTGGTCATCCCCTCCTCTTCTTCTCTAGCGCCTTCCCCCAACTAGGGCCCTCAGCATCCCTTGCCTGGAAGTTTACAAGAGGTGCTTAGCCTGTCTCCCCATCTCCAGCCTGAACCCCTCCAGCATACCCACTTTGCTGCCCGAGAGGTCTTTCTAGAACACATTATCTAATCCCACCACTTCCCTGTTTATGATTATTCAATAGGTAATCGTTGAATCTGGATAACAGGTCAATGAAGATTCTTTTTGCTATTGTTTCTAATTTGGGGAAGGTGTCTTAGTCTCAGGCTGCCACAACAAAATAAAACAGACTGGGGCCTTTAACAACAATTTATTTTTTCACAGTTCCAGAGGCTGGAGGGTCCCAGATCAAGGTCGAGCAGGGTCTAGTTTCTGGTAAGAACTCTCTTAGACCTGCAGACGTCCATTTTCTTGCTGTGGCCTCACATGATGGACAGCTGACCTCATTTAATCTTAATGTCCTTCTAAAGACCCTGTCTCCAAATACAGTCACGTTGGGAGTTACAGCTTCAACATGTGAATTTTAGGAGGGAATGCAATTCAGTCCATAGGAGTATATTTGAAAACATATATAATAAAATGTATAATACATCAATGAGGATGTCCCAGACTATTACAATGGCTACCTCAGGGTGGGCGGGGGGGGAGTGGGGAACTGATTTGGATGGACCCAGAAGAGAGTAATAAAAAGGACTTTCACTCTTTAACTGTAAAATTATTCTTGCTTGTTCCAAAGTATGGCAAGAGTTACTTTTGTCATTTTTATAATAATTTTTCAAATTATTCCGAAGCTTCCCATTAACACTCATCTAATACTCAGGCTCAGTGTCATGGCAGCAGGGTTGGTGATAATATAGTCCGTGCACCCCCTAAAGCCACATTCAGTGGCATACATGTCTTCTGCCCCAGGTCCTCGAAATTACAGGCAGCTCCCTAAACTAGCCATCTCTTTCATGCCTCTGTTGAGAATTCTTCCCACTGTCTGGAATGCCCTTCCCTGTTCCATAAACTCCAACTCTCCCTACAAGACCCAGCTCCAATGTGACCTCTTCTATAAAGACTTCTTTGAGCATCTCCTCCCAATTCCTAAGGCACCATGTCCATGGTCCCATCACAGCCCCGATCTCATCATATTATAAATATTTGTTGGCAGAGTTGTCCCTCCCAATAAGCTAAATCTTTGAAAATCTGTATTATTATTCATTCACTTTTGTATCCACCATGCATAGTTCAGTGGCTGCCAAATCATAGTAGTTTATTACATGTATGCAGTATAATTAACTAACGAAATAGATTTTTCTGTTCATACCCACCTGTGTTTGGTAAATTTAATTCCAGTCACAATCCAGCTGACCCGAAGTGGAACTGGGTAAGCTTTTGGAGGAGGTAGTTTTAAGACTAACAAAAAGTCTGCTTTCACATCATATGTAGCTAGTGAATCTACAGTCAGTTTGTCCAAAACAGAAAAAAATCTGTCTAAGGCACTTGTTGTTCCTTATAATCTCTTGGGACATATTTTTTTTTAACATTTTATTTTATATTGAAGCATAGCCAATTAATAATGTTGTGATAGTTTCAGGTGGACAGCAAAGGGATGGAGCCATACGTATGCATGCATCCCTTCTCCCTCTGGGAGCTTATTTTTAAAAGAAAACAGATTTTCAGTCCTCACTCTGACCAACTAAATGAGAATCCCCAAGTCTATAAAAGCTTAAAACACCCTGGGAATGCTGATGAAGTTGGTCCAAGGATAGGTGCTTTGAGACTTCCATTTTAGGAGAAAACAGGAAAAAGTCTGGGGTAAATTCACTCACGATACTGCAATGTCAAGCAGCTTTTTCCTCTTATATTTATAATAAATGGTGGATTAACTTTAATTCATATCATTTGCTTTGAAAACTTGCTGCATCCCTCTGACGGGTGAATTAGATATTAGAAACAGGTGCATTGACATCCTTAATCTGCACTATAAAGGTGTGAGGCAAAACCAAAGATGCTTTTGAAGGCTGCGCTAGGGAGAACTCACTAAAGAAAGGGCTGAGAAGAGCCAAGGCAGCATGCCAAACGTCCTGCTTTATTATAGGCTCCAGATGAAGAGCAAACCACTCAGCTTGGCAGCCTGCGCTGTGCTGGACATTTTCTCTCTGCTGCTCCAGATTCACCCTCCTCTCCCCTCCACCCTCTTTGTCACCTAAAAGGCTGGCCCGTGTGAACGGCATCTGTGGATCTCTCACCTGTGGCTTCTGGTTAGATCCAGCCAATGGAAAGAAAACAAAGAGCTCTGGAGGGTGAGGCAGGGTGGAAGGCAGATTACTTATTCCTGCCAGCACCTCCCTGCTGTAATTAGGGACCACAAGCCTAGAGGTGAAAAGCAACACAAATTTCTCATTTTGCAGTTCTGTAGGTCAGAAGTCTAGAATGGGTTGGCAGCACTAGTTCCTTCTGAAGGTTCTCAGGGAGAATCCGTGTCTTTGCCTTTTCCAGTTCTCTAGAAACAAGCCTCTAGAGCTGCTTGCTTTCCTAGGCTCTTGGCCCCATGTCACTCTGACCTCTGCTTCCACCATCACATCTCTTTTTCTGTCTCTGACTATCCACCCTCCCTCCTAAGGAATGCTTGGTCCCAGTCACCACTATCTTTTGTACAGACAATCCTGACAGCATTCTTTCCTTCATATTTATTTTTATTTATTTATCTGTTTGGCTGTGCCAGGTCTTAGTTGCGGCACATGGAATCTTCTAGTTATGGCCTGTGGGATCTAGTTTTGAAAGGTTGTTGCTGACCCACGAAAAGATGCCAGGATTCTTGGCCTCCGGAGGAGAAGAATGCAAGCTGGGGCCAGAGATGAGGCTTGATTGCTCAGAGCTTTTGTGTAATAAAGTTTTATTAAAGTATAAAGGAGATAGAGAAAGCTTCTGACATAGGCATCACAAGGGGGCAGAAAGAGTACCCCCATGCTAGTTTTTTAGCTGGATGTTATATAGTCACTAGCAGTCTGTTAATGAAAGAAAGGAATGTCTTAAAACTCAGAATGGCACCAGGCCCCTCATCCATAAGATGTATTTTGGGATAATTCTTGGCACCAGATGAGTCATTCTGGGCCATAAAACGATTGACTTGAATCTTGTAGAAGGGCAGATTACTATACAAATAGTTTCGTTTACATAGATTAGGGGAACAGTGTCTGAGTATAACATAATGGTTTGTCAAGTCAAGGTTCTGCCTAATGGCTCAGAAACCTCCATTTAAATTTGTATAGAGAAGGGGAAAAATAAATATATCAGTAGTTTGTTTCCTCCTGCCGCTTAAGAGAGAGTGAAAAAATGTCTGACACTTGCAGCCTATTTCCTCCGTTTGGAGACCCCGGCCTTCCTGCCTGTTATCCTCTCAGTTTCCTGACAGGGTTCGAACCTGGCCCTCTGTATTGGGGGTGCTGATTCTTAGCCACTAGACTACCAGGGAAGTCCCCTCAACAGCATTCCCATTCTGTCTACTTCATTCTCCACGCAGCAGCAGATCAGATAATGTCACTTGTCTATTTAGGACCCTTTGGTGGGTTCCTATTACACTTAGAATAAAACTGAATTTCTTACCAAGGGCTGGTAAGGCCCTCCATGACCTGTCCTGACCATCTTTCTGGCCTCATCTGACCCCACTCTCCTTGTTCTGCTCCAGCCACACACACTCTCTTTCAAACTCTTGAACTTGTCAAGTTCTTCCCCCACCCACTCACCAAAACCTTTGTATTATTTCTTCTTTCCAGGCTCTTTTCTATCATCGGGGCTTAAATGTCACCTGGTCAAAGAAGTCTTCCTTTCCTTCCCATGCAATGTAAGATCTGAGCTTCCTTCCCCATCCCAATTCCATTATTCTATATCTCAACCTTTCCACTATTTCCTTGGTGGTGCCTATTACAATTTGTAATGATTCCACGTGCTTGTTTTTTAATGTATTCTCTACTAGATTGTAAATCCATGAGCACAAGGATTCTGTCTTACCTAATAGTGTATCCCTACCACTTTTGAGTGGGACAAAGTGAAAATGATAGTTGTTCAGTCTATGTAGCATTTGTTGTATGTGGTATGCGGCCATTCCTTAGACTCTGATAAACAACAGCTAATAAAGTCAAAAGTGTAGACTTTATTGCTGTGTGAGCCAGTTTTCTTTACTTGTTTTCAAAGGCTCAAACCTGACCAGCTGTTGCCATCATTGTATCTCCAGCCCCATGGTAATGTTGCAGCTAATACATTAAATACAAA
Source organism: Moschus berezovskii (assembly GCF_049115385.1). Taxonomy (NCBI): domain Eukaryota; kingdom Metazoa; phylum Chordata; class Mammalia; order Artiodactyla; family Moschidae; genus Moschus; species Moschus berezovskii. The sequence goes on along the minus strand of NC_142475.1, from coordinate 52,674,819 downwards.
TCCTTACCATTACTATTCAATACACTCAGTTCAACAGCTTACAAGCACTACACACTGTGTATCTTACAAGGAGCAGGCGTGGGGGTGTCATCATCCACTTGTAATGAAAAGTCGCGTTATTTTACTTAAACAAATAATAGCAGGAATTAGTTTTGATGCATATTAAAGGACATAAGTGGTATGGACCTAACAAAAGCAAAAGATATTAAGAAGAGGTGGCAAGAATACACAGGAGAACTGTACAAAAAAGATCTCATGACCCAGATAATCACGATGGTGTAATCACTCACCTAGAGCCAGACATCCTGGAATGTGAAGTCAAGTGGGCCTTAGAAAGCATCACTATAAACAAAGCTGGTGGAGGTGATGGAATTCCAGTGGAGCTATTTCAAATCCTGAAGGATGATGCTGTGAAAGTGCGGCACTCAATATGCCAGCAAATTTGGAAAACTCAGCAGTGGCCACAGGACTGGAAAATGTTAATTTTCATTCCAATCCCAAAGAAAGGCAATGCCAAAGAATGCTCAAACTACCGCACAATCGCACTCATCTCACACGCTAGTAAAGTCATACTCAAAATTCTCCAAGCCAGGCTGCAGCAATATGTGAACCGTGAACTTCCAGATGTTCAAGCAGGTTTTAGAAAAGGCAGAGGCACCAGAGATCAAATTGCCAACTTCTGCTGGATCATGGAAAAAGCAAGAGAGTTCCAGAAAAACATCTATTTCTGCTTTATTGACTATGCCAAAGCCTTTGACTGTGTGGATCACAATAAACTAGAAAATTGTGAAAGAGATGGGAATACCAGACCACCTGACCTACCTCTTGAGAAACCTATATGCAGGTCAGGAAGCAACAGTTAGAACTGGACATGGAACAACAGACTGGTTCCAAATAGGAAAAGGAGTACATCAAGGCTGTATATTGTCACCCTGCTTATTTAACTTATATGCAGAGTACATCATGAGGAACGCTGGGCTGGAAGAAGCACACACTGGAATCAAGATTGCCAGAAGAAATAACAATAACCTCAGATATGCAGATGACACCACCCTTATGGCAGAAAGTGCAGAGGAACTAAAGAGCCTCTTGATGAAAGTGAAAGAGGAGAGTGAAAAAGTTGGCTTGAAGCTCAACATTCAGAAAACTAAGATCATGGCATCTGGTCCCATCACTTCATGGGAAATAGATGGGGAAACAGTGGAAACAGTGTCAGACTTTATTTTTTTGGGCTCCAAAATCACTGCGGATGCTGATTGCAGCCATGAAATTAAAAGATGCTTGCTCCTTAGAAGGAAAGTTATGACCAACCTAGATAGTATATTAAAAAGCAGAGACATTACTTTGCCAACCAAGGTCTGTATAGTCAAGGCTATGGTTTTTCCCGTGGTCATGTATGGATGTGAGAGTTGCACTGTGAAGAAAGCTGAGTGTCGAAGAATTGAGGCTTTTGAACTGTGGTGTTGGAGAAGACTCTTGAGAGTCCCTTGGACTGCAAGGAGATCCAACCAGTCCATTCTAAAGGAGATCAATCCTGGGTATTCATTGGAAGGACTGATGCTAAAGCTGAAACTCCAATACTTTGGCCACCTCATGCGAAGAGTTGACTCATTGGAAAAGACCCTGATGCTGGGAGGGATTGGGCTCAGGAGGAGAAGGGGACGACAGAGGATGAGATGGCTGGATGGCATCACTGACTCGATGGACATGAGTTTCAGTAAACTCCGGGAGTTGGTGATGGAGAGGGAGGCCTGGCGTGCTGTGATTCATGGGGTCTCACAGTCAGACACAACTGAGCGACTGAACTGAACTGAATGAGGGGCCAGAAACCATGACAAATTTACGTACATCATCTCATTTAATTGTCAAAACAGCCCTAAACAGTATAGAATACCAATACATAGGTTATAGAATCATATTTGCTGCTAAGTCACTTCAGTCGTGTCCAATTCTGTGCAACCCCATAGACGGCAGCCCACCAGGCTCCCCCTTCCCTGGGATTCTCCAGGCAAGAACACTGGAGTGGGTTGCCATTTCCTTCTCCAATGCATGAAAAGTGAAAGTGAAGTCGCTCAGTCATGTCCGACTCTTCGCGACCCCATGGACTGCAGCCTACCAGGCCCCTCCGTCCGTGGGATTTTCCACGCAAGAGTACTGGAGTGGGGTGCCATTGCCTTCTCCTAGAATCGTATTTATTTGGCTTCAAATGCCAGTCCTGCCTCCTTTGTTGTTTCGTTGCCAAGTCGTGTCTGACTCTTTGTGACCCTATGGACTGTAGACTGCCAGGCTCCTCTGTCCATGGGATTTCTCAGGCAGGAATACTGGAATGGGTTGCTGTTTCCTTCTCCAGGGAATGTTCCCAACCCAGGAATCAAACCTGCGGTGCAGGAGAACTCTTTACCACTGAGCCACCAGGAAAGCCTTCTGCTATTCTTACGAAGTTCCTGAACTTCTCTGTGCTTCCATTTTTTCACGGGTAAAGTGGGGGTAATAGTAGTAACCATATTTTATTAGGGTCATTGAGAGGATTAAATGAGATCATGTATGTGATGTGCATGGCACATAGAAAGCATTCCATGGATACCATCTGCTGCTTCTTCTCACTTGTCCTTCTGGGGGGCACTGTATGTCCTACAGCGTCACAGGGTGCATCCATCACAGAGGGAGTTAGCCAGGCTGAGTTCCTGCCCTTCAGAAGCACACCATCCGAGACAGCTGGGAACACACAGAATTCAGAAGAGAGCAAACACGGTCCTCCAAATGGCTGTGTTCATTTTATGGGCCAAGCCCAGTAAACCCATGTTCCCATTTCCTTTTCCACCAAAATAGCTCTCTCTGCTCCCTGAAGAGGGCTTGGATTATTATAGTTCCTTAAATGCCCTGAAATCCTCAAGAGAGAAGGAATGTTTTTCTAAAGCAGGCAGAGCTTGGAGCTAGAAGACAAAAGGTTAAATTCTCTTAAGCTACAACAATGTAACTCATTTCCTGTTTTTCTCAACTGTCTAGACACAGATCTCATAAGCATTAGCCATGAATCCCACCATCAGGTTAAAAATAGAAGGTTTAAATATGAAATGCTGTGGTGGGGGAAAGATTGTAGGTTTCTACCTTCATCCACAAAATGACTACTTTGAAACGGGATGTTTCGTCTTTGCTGTTAGTTTTTCCATAAGTTCTATTGAGCTGTATTTCAGTGGCAGAAATAGAGAATATACTTTTTCTAAAGAACATATTTGCCCCTTGAAAAGCAAATGCAATTTTCCCCATGGATTTTAAAAGCTATTTGAAGACATACCTTATAGCAGCTTCTCTTAACAAGGAATGTGGTCACACAACTTCAAAAATTACGTGTTATTGTGCAGACCAACATTTAGTCCCAGATATATTTATACAACAAAAATCACATTAAATTTGACGTATTTTCTTCTTCTTTTATATCTTCTGCTTCCATAAAGTGGTCTGACAAGTATTTTGTTTATATCATATAATTTTTCTGGAAAACATATTTTTTAAAAACTCCTTTAAGAATCCCTGGGCAGTGTTGCATAAGTGTGGGGGATCTACCATGACACGCTTCCCAAATTTATTGTACCACAGAGCCCTTTCATCATGATAAGCCTATTCTGCTGCTGCTGCTAAGTCACTTCAACCACAGAGCCCTTTCATCATGATAAGCCTATTCTGCTGCTGCTGCTAAGTCACTTCAGTCGTGTCCGACTATGTGTGACCCCATAGATGGAAGCCCACCAGGCTCCCCCATCCCTGGTATTCTCCAGGCAAGAACACTGGAGTGGGTTGCCATTTCCTTCTCCAATGTGTGAAAGTGAAAAGTGAAAGTGAAGTCGCTCAGTTGTGTCTGACCCTTAGCGACCCCACGGACTGCAGCCTACCAGGCTCCTCCATCCATGGGATTTTCTAGGCAATAGTACTGGAGTGGCTTGCCATTGCCTTCTCCGGATAAGCCTATTAACCCTTCCCAAAACAGTATTCCATGGAATACCAGTTTAGGAAACATGAATTGGATACCTCTATGATTTTTTTTTTTCTGTTCTCAGAATTATATGAGGTTAGGTCCCTTTTCTAATAACCTCGGCTATGTGAATCATAACATAAAATTGAAAGTAAACAAGTACCATTGACTCTGCAATATTGTAATATTCTCCTTATTTGGGGCAGACAAATAGAAGCCTGCCTTGTAGATACTCCTGCAGTTTCTTTAGAGTGAATGTATTCATTATGGCTTTTAATATTTATATAGGGAATTCCCTTATGGTCCAGTGCTTAGAACTCCGTACTTCTGGGGGCATGGGTTCCATCTATTCAGGAGACTAAGACACCACAAGCCAGCAGCTCAATCCAAAAAGAAATCTATACAGATTCACTGAAATAAAACGATGTGTGTGTGTTAGTAAACATAAACATATTTCCTAGCTCTGTCCACTGAGAGGACCTAGAAGCAATGATACCCCAGCAGCAATGAGCACACCCACCGCCAAGACCATAGTTTCTAAATCCATTCTCCAATAAAAGGAACGAGTGCTCTGGGGGAGACAAAAGGGGGGTTGGGGCAAGGAAATGCAGGACGAGCCTAGAAAAAGAAGGCAGTGCCAATAATAACGAATGATGGAGCATGTTAATAGAATACAGAAGCCAACCTAATTAAGCTCCTCATGGGAAAGCTGGGACAATGTGATCATAATAATGACAGTATTAGATTATAACCCACAGAATAAAATAAATATGTATTAGCTCATTCTAATACAAATAAGTGAAAGAAAAAGAACAACTTTTCTTTACAGAGGAATTCCAATTAACAAATACAGGTATGAAGGAAACAGAAAATCTCCAGGAAGCAAACACCACATTAATAATTGTTTCTGGCAAAAACATCTGCATAGATACTAAAACTAGTGTGCAAAAGTATGACAAAAAGGATATATTCATGGTCTCAAAGTATCTCCCCAAGATATTTGTTAGCTGCAAGAGGAAAAACAGTAACTTAAATTCAAGAAACCTGACAGATACTACTTTAACCAAGAGGTCAAGGTTAACAACACCAGTTATAAAATACACTGGCATTGTGTACCTCCTGAAATGGTCCATGGAGAAAGATATGGCATTACTTCTGAGGAATCCTTGCTAAACTGCATTACCTCAATTTAATCAAATAAAACACAGACAAGCCCAAACTAAAGGACATTCCACAAAGTAACTGATGAGTTCTCTTCAAAAGGGTTGATATCATGAAACACAATTTTTAAAAAATCTAAGTTAGAGAAGACTAAGCTAGTCTTCCCATAAAGTCCCTGCATTGCAATAGGAAACTGGAAACTTAAACAGGAAAACAAGCAATTTCAAGTAAGATCTGTAGTTTACTTAATAGTATTGAATCGATCTTAATTTCTTGGTTTTGATCATCTGACTGTGGTTAATTAAGATGTTAACATTAGGGACTTCCTGGTGGCTCAGTGATAAAGAATCCACCTGCCAATGATGTTAACATTAGGGGCTTCCTGGTGGCCCAGTGCTAAAGAATCCACCTGCCAATGATGTTAACATTAGGGGCTTCTCTAGTGGCTCAGTAATAAAGAATCCACCTGCCAATGCAGAACACACAGGTTCGATATCCCCACCCCGAAGATCCTACATGCCACAGAGCAGCTAAGCCCTTGCCCCACAATTACTGAGCCTGGGCCCTAGAGCCTGGGAGCCATAACTACTGAGCCCACGTGCCACAACTACTGAAGCCTGAACATCCTAGAGTCCATGCTCTGCAACAAAGAGAAGCCACAACAATGAGAAGCCTGCACCCCACAACGAAGAGTAGTCCCTGCTCACCACAACTAGAGAAAAGCTCGCACTGCAATGAAGACCCAGCACAGCCAAAAATAAATGAAAAAAAATTTTAAGATGTTAAAATTAGGGAAAACTAGTGAAGCACATCGGAGAAGGCAATGGCAACCTACTCCAGTACTCTTGCCTGCAGAATCCCATGGACGGAGGAGCCCAGTGGGCTGCAGTCCGTGGGGTTGCGAAGAGTCGGATACGACTGAGCGACTTCACTTTCATTTTTAACTTTCCTGCATTGGAGAAGGAAATGGCAACCCACTCCAGTGTTCTTGCCTGGAGAATCCCAGGGATGGCAGAGCCTAGTGGGCTGCCGTCTATGGGGTTGCAGAGAGTCGGACACGACTGAAGCGACTTAGCAGCAGCAGCAGCAGCAGTGAAGCACATATATGAATTCTCTGTACTATTTTTGTTAACTTTAAGTCTAAAATTAGTTGACATTTTTTAAAAGTTAAAAAAATAGATTCATTAGCCAAGTATTTATAACTCAGTGCTTGTGAAAACCAATGAGATTAATAATGCTAATAGCAATAATAGCAATGTGATAATTTTTTTAAAGTTTTCACTTCCTGACCATCTTTAATGTACCAGGAGTTGCAATGGGAGCTTGTCTGTGCTCTTTCTGTGTATGTGTCTGTGTGTATGTGTGCGTTTTCCTTTAACCTTCACAATGTAAGATGAAGTTAAGCAACATGGCCAAAGTAATATTACTGGTCAGTGGCAAGAGCTATGACATCAACTTACGCTGTAACTCAGCAAAAACAATGAAAGTAAATTACTTACCATTTGAAAGAGGCTAAATTGAGCAACCTAAAATTACAGTCTATGCTGAATATCTATACTACACTATTTCTGTTTCTTGTTCATCTGAGACTTATCAAAAATATAAATTAATCAATACCCTACATGAGTAATGTCCCCTTTTCTCCCTGAAAAGTTGTGTATAAAAATTCCTTAGAGTTGCAGGCATGCCTTGGAAGCTTTTGCCAAGCTTTCTCACACTGATTTTACTGAATACTCACAACCACCAAATGAGATGTGTCATTTTTGCTATTTTATAAACAAAAAGAAAACTAAATCTCCAAGAGACAGAGATTTTGTTTTCCCCACACATCATCCCATCCCTCCGCCCAACAGGCAACAGCTCCAGTCATTTCTGGCCATCAAAATTAAGATCAACTAACATCCAAGGTGTCCTTGAATGAGAAAATATGTAATGAAAGTCCAGGAGTGGTGACTGGTGAAGGGGCAAGCCAATGGGAAGGATGAAGACATTTTGGCTAAATAATAGTTTTAAAATGTGCTTCTAAACTCAGATCAGTCACTTTCTGTAACCTGGACAAGTTATTCTTTCTGCCTCTTTCTCCTCAACTGAAAAAAAAAGAATTGTAGTAAGTGTAGTGGGGTGTCCCCCTAAATTTATGCCCATTCACAACTTTAGAATGTGACCTTATTTGGAAATAGATTTACTAAAGATCAAGATTGCCAGGAGAAATATCAATAACCTCAGAAATGAAGGTAACACCACCCTTATGGCAGAAAGTGAAGAGGAACTAAAAAGCCTATTGATGAAAGTGAAAGAGGAGAGTGAAAAGGTTGGCTTGAAGCTCAACATTAGAAAACAAAGATCATGGCATCTGGTCCCATCACTTCATGGGAAATAGATGGGGAAACAGTGGAAACAGTGTCAGACTTTATTTTTGGGGGCTCCAAAATCACTGCAGATGCTGATTGCAGCCATGAAATTAAAAGACGCTTACTCCTTGGAAGGAAAGTTATGACCAACCTACATAGTATATTAAAAAGAAAAGCCATTACTTTGCCAACAAAGGTCCACCTAATCAAGGCTATGGTTTTTCCAGTGGTCATGTATGGATGTGAGAGTTGGACTGTGAAGAAAGCTGAGTGCCGAAGAATTGATGTTTTTGAACTGTGGTGCTGGAGAAGACTCTTGAGAGTCCCTTGGACTGCAAGGAGATCCAACCAGTCCATTCTAGAGGAGATCAATCCTGGGTGTTCATTGGAAGGACTGATGCTAAAGCTGAAACTCCAATACTTTGGCCACCTCATGCGAAGAGTTGACTCACTGGAAAAGACTCTGATGCTGGGAGGGACTGGGGGCAGGAGGAGATGGGGACAACAGAGAATGAGATGGCTGGATGGCATCACCGACTCGATGGAGGTGAGTATGAGTGAACTCCAGGAGTTGGTGATGGACAGGGATGCCTGGAGTGCTGTGATTCATGGGGTCGCAAAGAGTCAGACACGACTGAGCAACTGAACTGAACTGAAAGATGTAAATAGTTTATTTAAGGTGAGGTCATACTGGAATAGGGTGGGCCCTTAACCCGACTGACTAGCGTCCATATAAGAAGAGGAAGTAGAAACATGCAGGGAAATGACAACAATCTGACTTGGGAGACAGAGACTGAGCGATGCATCTACAAGCCAAGGAACCTAGAAAAGGCAAGAAAAGATTCTCCCCTACCAGTTTCAGAGGGAGTGTGGCCCTGATGACACCTTGATTTCAGACTTCAAGCTTCCCGAACTGCTAGAATTCGCATCTGTTGTTTTAAGCCACTGAGTTTGGGGTACTTTGTGATGCAAGCAGTCTTAGGAAATGTGTGTTGCTGTTGTTGTTCATTTGCTAAGTGCATGTCCAACTCTTTTGCAACCCCATGGACTGTAGCCTGCAAGTCTCCTCTGTCCATAGTATTTCCCAGGTGAGAACACTGGAGTGGGCTGTCATTTCCTTCTCCAGGAGGTCTTCCTGGACCAGGGATCGAACCTGTGTCTCTTGCACTGGCCAGTGGATTCATTACCACTGAGCCACCGGGGAAGTCCAGGAAATGTATACAATTGCTTTATCAAGGCTGTTTAAAAAGAGGGTGTTCCTGCCATAGGAAAGTTTATGTTACAAAATAGAGTCAAATAAGTATACTTGTAAGTATCGGTGCTGACTATTCACTATTGACATATACTCTCCTCCATTTCCCACCCTTCATGCAGCATGGAGCGCTGATCCCAGAAGACTGTAGTGTACAGGCTCCTCTGCCCTTGAATTCTGGTTGAGTTTGACCAGTGGGTGACAACAGCTGGGAACTGGAGGCTAGAAGTCTGGATACTTCTCACCCTCTCCCTGCCTTGCATTCTGGCTGTGTTTTCCTCTCTCTACCACTACAGCTCCTTCTAGGCACCATGCCCAACTCCCAACCACCATCTGCAGCTTTGAGACCCACAGTACAATTTCTTCCCCTTGCTCCTTCATCCCTTGGGGGTTCCCTCTGCTTCCAATCCCAAAGAGCCTCAACATCCCTATTGGTTCCCTCTATCCCTGCCTATTACAGACTGCATGTTTATGCCCTACCCCTAAGACCTATGTTGAAGCTCTAACCCACAAGGTGATGGTGTTTGGTGGTGGGGCATCTGGGAAGTAATCAGGTATAGATGAGGTCATGAGGGTGGGGCCCCCGTGGTGGGATGAGTGCCCTTTTAAGACAGAAAAAGAGACCAGCGCTCTCGCTCTCTATGTGAGGAGAAAGAGGGCAGCCATCTGCAAGCCAAGAAAAACACCTTGACCAAGGCTCTAGTCTTGGATCTCCCAGCCTCCAGAGCTATGAGAAATAAGTACCTGCTTTTTAAGTCACCTGACCTGTGACATTTTTATAGAAGTTCCAGCTAGTACACTGACTCACCTGGGTAAACATTAAATCCTCTTTAAAATCCTGGCTGAGTATACTTTAGATTTTCCTTCCAAAACCTTGACTAACAGAATTGCCATGTTATGAAACCAGATATAAACCTGGCCAATGCTGGATAGTGTCACAGTGACACATACCTACAGTTTTCCCTTCTGGGCGCTGGATTTTTTTTTAATTATTGTATTAGCTGCAAGGGTCCATTCAGGTCTATCCAATCTAGAAAATTACCTTTATTAATAGAAGTGCTTTAACTCTGGGCTCTAGAAAGACCGGAAAATAATGCACTAAAAGTGATGACACTATTGTAAATCAGTGTATGGGTGTATATCAATAAAATAAAATTTTAAGTGATTTGACCCAAAACTCTACAAAATACATTCCTAATTCTCCTCAAAACTGTCAGAGTCATAAAAAACAAAGAAAAATTGAGAAACTGTCACAGACCAGAGAAGACTAAAGAGACACAACGACTGAACGCAACGTGGTGGTGCCCTAAATTGAACTGCAGACGAGAAAAGGACATTAACGGAGTGAGTCTTGATATCCAAATAAAGCCTGAAGTTTAGTTAATGGTAATGTACTAATGATTGGGTTTTAGACGCGACGCGAGAGACGCCGCCCCCGGCGGCGCAGACGCCACGCGAGAGACGCCGGCCCCGGCGGCGCAGACGCCACGCGAGAGACGCCGGCCCCGGCGGCGCAGACGCCACGCGAGAGACGCCGGCCCCGGCGGCGCAGACGCCACGCGAGAGACGCCGGCCCCGGCGGCGCAGACGCCACGCGAGAGACGCCGGCCCCGGCGGCGCAGACGCCACGCGAGAGACGCCGGCCCCGGCGGCGCAGACGCCACGCGAGAGACGCCGGCCCCGGCGGCGCAGACGCCACGCGAGAGACGCCGGCCCCGGCGGCGCAGACGCCACGCGAGAGACGCCGGCCCCGGCGGCGCAGACGCCACGCGAGAGACGCCGGCCCCGGCGCAACGAACCACGCAAAGAGGCGCGGCCGTGAGGAGCTACCCCACGCCTGAGGCCAGGGCTGGCGGCTGAGAGGAGCTACCCCACGTCCAACAGGCGGTGGCTGCCCGGGCGCAGGAGGGCCGAGAGGAGCTACTCCGTGTTCAAGGTCAGGAGGGGCGACCCTGAGGAGATACCCCTCGTCCAAGGTAAGGTACAGCGGCTGCACTTTGCTGGAGCGGCTGTGAAGAGATTTTCCACGACCAAGGTAAGAGAAACCCAAATAAGACTGTAGGTATTGCGAAGGGGCATCAGAGGGCAGACACACTGAAATCATAATCACAGGAAACTAGCCGATCTGATCACATGGACCAGAGCCGAATGTGGTCCACTGGAGAAGGGAATGGCAAACCACTTCAGTATACTTGCCTTGAGAACCCCATGAACAGTAACAAAGGGCAAAATGATAGGATACTGAATGAGGAATTCCCCAGGTCGGTAGGTGCCCAGGATGCTACTGGAGCTCAGTGGAGAAATAACTATAGAAGGAATAAAGGGATGGAGCAAAAGCAAAACCAATACCCAGTTGTGGATGTGACCAATGATAGAAACAAGGTCCGGTGCTGTAAAGAGCAATATTGCATAGGAACCTGGAATGTTAGGTCCATGAATCAAGGCAAATTGGAAGTGGTCAAACAGGAGATGGCAACAGTGAACGTCGACATTCTAGGAATCAGTGAATTAAAATGGACTGGAATGGGTGAATTTAACTCGGATGACCATTATATCTACTACTGTGGGCAGGAATCCCTTAGAAGAAATGGAGTAGCCATCATGGTCAACAAAAGAGTCCGAAATGCTGTACTTGGATGCAATCTTAAAAATGACAGGATGATTTCTGTTCGTTTCCAAGGCAAACCATTCAGTATTACAGTAATCCAGGCCTATGCCCCAACCAGTAATGCTGAAGAAGCCGAAGTTAATCGGTTCTATGAAGACCTACAAGACCTTTTAGAACTAACACCCAAAAAAGATGTCCTTTTCATTCTAGGGGACTGGAATGCAAAAGTAGGAAGTCAAGAAACACCTGGAGTAACTGGCAAATTTGGCCTTGGAGCACGGAATGAAGCAGGGCAAAGGCTAATAGAGTTTTGTCAAGAGAATGCACTGGTCATAGCAAACACCCTCTTCCAACAACACAAGAGAAGACTCTACACATGGACATCACCAGATGGTCAACACCGAAATCAGATTGATTATATTCTTTGCAACCAAAGATGGAGAAGCTGTATACAGTTAGCGAAAACAAGACCAGGAGCTGACTGTGGCTCAGATCATGAACTCCTTATTGCGAAGTTCAGACTTAAATTGAAGAAAGTAGGGAAAACCACTAGACCATTCAAATATGACCTCAATCAAATCCCTTATGATTATGCAGTGGAAGTGAGAAATAGATTTAAGGGACTAGATCTGATTGATAGAGTGCCTGATGAACTCTGGACAGAGGTTCGTGACATTGTACAGGAGACAGGGACCAAGACCATCCCCATGGAAAAGAAATGCAAAAGAGCGAAATGGCTGTCTGAGGAGGCCTTACAAATAGCTGTAAAAAGAAGAGAGGCGAAAAGCAAAGGAGAAAAGGAAAGATATAAGCATCTGAATGCAGAGTTCCAAAGAATAGCAAGGAGAGATAAGAAAGCCTTCCTCAGCGATCAATGCAAAGAAATAGAGGAAAACAACAGAATAGGAAAAACAAGAGAGCTCTTCAAGAAAATTAGAGATTCCAAGGGAACATTTCATGCAAAGATGGGCTCGATAAAGGACAGAAATGGTATGGACCTAACAGAAGCAGAAGATATTAAGAAGAGGTGGCAGGAATACACAGAAGAACTGTACAAAAAAGATCTTCACGACCAAGATAGTCACGATAATGTGATCACTGACCTAGAGCCAGACATCTTGGAATGTGAAGTCAAGTGGGCCTTAGAAAGCATCACTACGAACAAAGCTAGTGGAGGTGATGGAATTCCAGTTGAGCTATTTCAAGTCTTGAAAGATGATGCTGTGAAAGTGCTGCACTCAATATGCCAGCAGATTTGGAAAACTCAGCAGTGGCCACAGGACTGGAAGAGGTCAGTCTTCATTCCAATCCCAAAGAAAGGCAATGCCAAAGAATGCTCAAACTACCGCACAATTGCACTCATCTCACACGCTAGTAAAGTCATGCTCAAAATTCTCCAAGCCAGGCTTCAGCAGTATGTAAACCGTGAACTTCCAGATGTTCAAGCAGGTTTTAGAAAAGGCAGAGGCACCAGAGATCAAATTGCCAACATCCGCTGGATCATGGAAAAAGCAAGAGAGTTTCAGAAAAACATCTATTTCTGCTTCATTGACTATGCCAAAGCCTTTGACTGTGTGGATCACAATAAACTGTGGAACATTCTGAAAGAGATGGGAATCCCAGACCACCTGACCTGCCTCTTGAGAAACCTGTATGCAGGTCAGGAAGCAACAGTTAGAACTGGACATGGAACAACAGACTGGTTCCAAATAGGAAAAGGTGTACGTCAAGGTTGTATATTGTCACCTTGCTTATTTAACTTATATGCAGAGTACATCATGAGGAACACTGGGCTGGAAGAAGCAAAAGCTGGAATCAAGATTGCTGGGAGAAATATCAATAACCTCAGATATGCAGATGACCCTACCCTTATGGCAGAAAGTGAAGAGGAACTCAAAAGCCTCTTGATGAAAGTGAAAGAGGAGAGTGAAAAGGTTGGCTTGAAGCTCAACATTCAGAAAACAAAGATCATGGCATCTGGTCCCATCACTTCATGGGAAATAGATGGAAAAACAGTGGAAACAGTGTCAGACTTTGTTTTTTTTGGGCTCCAAAATCACTGCAGATGCTGATTGCAGCCATGAAATTAAAAGACGCTTGCTCCTTGGAAGGAAAGTTATGACCAACCTTGATAGTATATTAAAAAGCAGAGACATTACTTTGCCGACCAAGGTCCGTCTAGTCAAGGCAATGGTTTTTCCCGTGGTCATGTATGGATGTGAGAGTTGGACTGTGAAGAAAGCTGATCGCCGAAGAATCGATGCTTTTGAACTGTGGTGTTGGAGAAGACTCCTGCGAGTTCCTTGTACCGCAAGGAGATCCAACCAGTCCATTCTAAGGGAGATCAATCCTGGGTGTTCATTGGAGGGACTGATGCTAAAGCTGAAACTCCAATACTTTGGCCACCTCATGAGACGAGTTGACTCACTGGAAAAGACTCTGATGCTGGGAAAGGTTGGGGGCGGGAGGAGAAGGGGACGACGGAGAATGAGATGGCTGGATGGCATCACCAACTCTGTGGACATGAGTTTGAGTGTACTCCGGGAGTTGGTGATGGACAGGGAGGCCTGGCGTGCTGTGATTCATGGGGTCGCGGAGAGTCGGACACGACTGAGCGACTGAACTGAACTGAATGTACTAATGCTGGTTTCTTGGTTTTGACAGAAGTACCATATAACGGTACCACGGAAAATGGGCTTCCCCAGTGGCTCAGCAGTAAAGAATCTGCCTGCAGCGCAGGAGCTGCAGGAGACGCAGAATCGATCCCTGGGTGGGAAAGATCCCCTGGAGGAGGAAATGGCAACTCACGCCAGTATTCTTGCCTGGAGAATCCCACGTACAGAGGAGCCTGGCGAGCTACAGTCCATAGTGTCACAAAGTGTCGGACACGACTGAAGTGACTTAGCATGCACTTAGCATGCATGATAATGCAAAATGTTAACATCAGGGGAAACTGAAACTGGGAAAGGGATATATGGGAACATTGCAACTGTTCTGTAAATCCAAGATATTCCAAAGTGAAAGTTTATTTTAAACAAAAAAGTGACTGGACCTATATTACAAGTGGAAACTAAATACAGGTTAAGAGACAGCAAACTTAAGCATTAATAATTTGTTTACAATAGTGAAGATAACAAACTGAGTTTCTTATATAAACTTGATACTCCTCTCCAAAGATACTGAAAACCTTTCATCATACAGAGCTGAGAGAAGGTGTACTAGGAGAACAAGCAATGCAAAAGAGATTTCAATTCATATATGCACACCTACCCCATTTGGAAGAAATAAAACACCTGCCAAATAACCGCAAAACAAAGCATTATGCTAACTCACACACGATCACCGTTGTCCAGCCCAAATGAGAGTGCTATTGAATGTCTCAATCTGCTAGTCTGTGGCTTGCAGAAGCAATATCTCTTTCACCCTATTTCCTGTGTGTCTTGAATGGAACATTAGGTTATTGAAATGACAGAAATTTTGGTTTCAACTAGAGTGGGATGTGTCTGGGGAGACCCTAAGAAATAGCCCTACGGAAAGCAGCTTCAGATGGAACACAGACTCCTTCAGACATCTGGACAAAAGCCCCAGCCTTTAGGGCCTCATCCCTTTCATTCTCTGAGCAAAATGTGTCAGTTTCACTAGGTATGAGCCCTTAACAAAGAGCAGCGGGCATGAAGGTGATCTGGGGCCTTGGTAAGAACAAGCTCACATGGGCTCTTAAGAACATGGACAGCATCTCACAGTCTCTTTTACCTCTTCAAATTCCTAGCAGAGGGAGGGCAGGCACACACATTTTTCTTGATGCTGCTAATGGAAAATGAGATTCTATACAGAAAAACACATAGCAAGGACTGGTCTCTTATGCACAACTGTGTTCCCTTGGCCTGGTTAATGCCTATATAGTAGACACTCAGTAATCAATAATTTGGTGAATTAGATTGTCAATCAACTTTCCCTTTGGTACTGATGACAACTTAAGAAAAGGTGTTACTAGATCTCCATCCAATGGTCTCGAGTTTTATTCACATTTTTGTGTTTTTTATGTGGATCTCACCACCTCATTCAAAAAGTCATTATTTGTCCCCAAGTCTATTTTACAAAACATTCTGTGATCTGGTTATTATTCATATGTTTCCATCAATTAAAAAATAACAACAATTGATGATTTTTGACAAGGTTGCTAATGAGTTCAGTTCAGTCCCTCAGTCGTGTCCAACTTTGCGACCCCATGAACTGCAGCACACAAGGCCTCCCTGTCCATCACCAGCTCCTGGAGCTTGCTCAAACTCATGTCCATCGAGTTGATGATGCCATCCAACCATCTCATTCCCTCTCATCCCCTTCTCCTGCCTTCAGTCTTTCCCAGCATCAGGGTCTTTTCCAATGAGTCAGTTCTTCGCATCAGGTGCCCAAAGTACTGGAGATTCACATCAGTCCTTCCAGTGAATATTCAGGACTGATTTCTTTACGATTGACTGGTTAGATCTCCTTGCAGTCCAAGGGACTCTCAAGAGTCTTCTCCAATACCACAGTTCAAAAGCATCAATTCTTCAGCTCTCAGCCTTCTTTATGGTACAACTCTCACATCCATACATGACTACTGGAAAACCCATAGCTTTGACTAGACAGAACTTTGTCGACAAAGTAATGTCTCTGCTTTTTAATATGCTGTCTAGGTTGGTCATACCTTTTCTTTCAAAGAGCAAGTGTCTTTTAATTTCATGGCTGCAGTCACCAGATGCAGTGATTTTGGAGCCCAAGAAAATAAAGTCTGTCACTGTTTCCATTGTTTCCCCATCTATTTGCCATGAAGTGATGGAACCAGATGCCATGATTTTAGTTTTTTGAATGTTGAGTTTTAAGCCAGGTTTTTCATTCTTCTCTTCCACTTTCATCAAGAGGCTCTTCAATTCCTCTTTACTTTCTGCCATAAGGGTGGTGTCATCTGCATATCTGAGGTTATTGATATTTCTCCCTGCAATCTTGATTTCAGCTTGTGCTTCATCCAGCCTGGCATTTTGCATGATGTACTCTGCATAGACATTAAATAAGCAGGTGACATTATACAGCCTTGATGTACTCCTTTCCCAATTTGGAACCAGTCCGTTGGTTCTAAATTGTTGCTTCTAACTGTTGCTTCTTGACCTGCATACAGATTTCTTAGGAGGCAGGTAAGGTGGTCTGGTATTCCCATCTCTTCAAGAATTTTTCACAGTTTGTTGTGGAAAAGGAAAGAAGAGTTTCTTCAATAAATGGTGTTGAGGAAAGTAGATATCCACAGGGAAAAGAGTGAAGTTAGAACCTTATCTTACACCATGCACAAAAATTAACTGAAAATGGATTGAAGATCTAAAAAATGAAAACTATAAAATTCCTAGAAGAAAACACAGGGGCAAAGCTTTATGACACTGGACTCGACACTGACTTCTTGAGTATGACACCAAAAGCACAGGTGAGAAAAACAAAAGCAGACAAATGAGACTACATCAAACTTTAAAATTATGTGCATGAAAAGACAGAATCAGTAGAGTGAGAAGTCAGCCTATGGAATGAGAGAAAATGTTTGCAAATCATGTATCTGATAAGGAGTTAATATCCAGAGTATATGATTATTTTTTATTTCAAACATGAAATAGCATTTAAACATCATTATGCTAACAATCTAATGGTACTAAACTTCCACGTATTATCTGGTGGGAATGTCAGTTGGCACAAAACTTTAGAAAAGCAATTTGGAAATATGCTTTGAGAATCATAAAAATATCCATGCCCATGCCGTAAAAATATCCAAACCTCACTTCAAGGAATTTGCTCGAAAGAAATTATACTATAAAAGAAAAAAATGGCTTATGTATAAAAGATGTTTACTTCCAAGTTATTTATGTAACTGCTGGCAGACATAATCAAAATATATTTTGTTTTTCTCCCACCATCCCTCTAAAATGAACTCATTTGGAGACAGGGGCAGTAGGAGGAAGAAAGGAGCTTGTCCTTGACTTTAGATGACAACTATTGCTGGACCTTGTCTGCTCTGGCCACTTCCAAGTAATGACAGTTTGATGCCACATCAAGTCACAAACATGGTCTTAATAGAGTAATTCAATGTGTCAGGTCATTATATTAATCAGTAATTCAGTTTCGTCCCAACACTTTCTACCCCCATTCCCAGATAGAGCCAGCAGTTCAATGCGAGGTGGAGGGGAGGAGGGGGTCTCCTAGCAATTTCTTCTCACTTCCACTACTCTGTAGCATTTCCTCCCCCACTCACTAGCTGCTGTTTTGGATCCCACGTCAAAGTGACAGAGGTAAATGGTTATGTCTGGAAATACTTTAATTGGCTTGTGACTGGCACTGTCGTAAGTTCACTGGACTTTGAAGCTATAAACTGCTTCTTGCTTGTGCACTTTTTCATGGGATCTTTGGAGATCTCCATCTCTGGGGACCTCTCCAGTTTTAATTCTCAGGACAAGGGAGAAGTATGAAGCATTCCATCCCAGCTGCCCTTACCCACTGCACCCCTGGTTCCCTGACAATCCTTTCTGTTCAAACTTCATCATTTGAGTTGCTCTCACCCGCTGAGAAAGTCCAATGGGCAGGACTTAAATGACTTCTACTGGGAATGTATAAACTACATATAGGTATATGATTAAATATTACTAAGATATAAAAAATAAAGAACTATTGATACAAGCAACAACATGGCTAGAACTCAAGGCTGTTATTTCTGCTGGTGAAAAAAGCCAATCTCAAAAGTTTACATACTGCATGATCCTACTATGTAACACTCTTGAAATGATAAAGTTATAGTGATGGAGACTAGATCAGTGATTGCCAGGAATAGGGTTGGCGGAAGGGTCTGACCAAAAAGATGTAGGGTGAAAGAGCTTCTTACTAGTAAATCAGTATCCTGATTGTGATGGTGATACACAAATCAAATATCTGTACTTGTGATTAAACTTCCACCTCCTTGGCAGTCTAATGGTTACGATTTTGCTTTCCAGTGCAGAGGTGGGTGGTTTCAATCCCTGGTCAGGAAGCTAAGACCCCACATACTTCAGGGGCCAAAAAAACAAAACATAAAGCAGAAGTAATATTATAACAGATTCAATAAAAGACTCTGGTCCACATCAAAAAAATTTTTTAATTGCATAGTAACACACACACACATACAAGTGCATGTGAAAAAGGATGAAAACCAAAAAAGTCTGTAGTTTAGTTATAGCCTTGTATCCATGTCAATTTCCTAGTTTTGAAAATACAATTATCACTGGGGAAAACTGGGAGAAGAGCACATGGGAATTCTCTGTTTTATTTTTACAATTTTCTGTAAGTCTTAGAGGCTTTTTTAAAAAAAATATATATATATATATATTTTTTTTTTTTTTTAATAGCGCTAGCCTAGTTCTCTCTCAAGTGACTCACATTTGAGTCCTAGGAAACCCTCTCTCATCCTTTGCTCCAACAAACCCTGGGAGGGCAGGACCAAACGCCACCTTCTGTGTCCCCTGCCACAGGCCACCCAACTGGTTTTCTTTGTCTCCAATTATAGAAAAAAGTACTTCAAGTTCAATGTGTGGACCTGAGGAGGCCCCCATCAATACTTTCAGAAAAGGAGGTAGAGCCCCGGCCTTTCCTCTGTGGATGGAGGGAGGAGTCCCAGCATGCAATTCTCTCTCCACCTCCTCCCACCCTCCTCCCGTCTCCCCACACACACCTGTGTATTCAGTCTGGCTACAGGAATCTAGGCCTTACATGACAGAGTCATGAGAATTCCCGTGGTGTAGTGGATGCTGTGGTCTCTGCCCACAGGACCGAGGCCCTCATTTTCACCCTGAGTCTCTTTGAAAATTGATCTAAGCTAACTACCTCACCC
Source organism: Moschus berezovskii (assembly GCF_049115385.1). Lineage (NCBI taxonomy): Eukaryota > Metazoa > Chordata > Mammalia > Artiodactyla > Moschidae > Moschus > Moschus berezovskii. Next base: position 52,655,604 of record NC_142475.1, on the reverse strand, counting down.
AAGGTCATGGCCACTTCCCAGGGGTAAGCCACATCCAATGACTGGTCCCTGGAGAGGTAAAAAGACCCAATCTCCTCGCCCCAGTACAGAACAATTCTACAAGATGATCTCAGCTCCAGAGCCAGTGGAGGGCCGGCTTAGGCCTTTGTAGTGACTGCGTTGAAGTTCAACTCTTCCTTCAGCACAGTCCCACTTCCTCTATTCCTCCATAGGTGTTGATCTCCAGCACTCTCAATAAACCTCCTGTACAAAAATCTCCATCAGGGAACCTGCTCTGTGACACTTGACAAATTCCATATATGATTATCAGTCTTACATAATTGCAATCTGATACCTATTGAATTGGTACCTGAGTCAAAATTGAGAAAGGAAAAGTCCCACATGACACCATGTTATGCTTCTAACAGGAATAACTGAAGAAAAATTTATTAATAAATCACAGCAAATCAACTTCATGGAACAGCAAATAGGAAAAATCATGAACATTTTTACACCAAAATATTTCAGAAAAATGACTATTGTCTAGGACTAAGGGAATACAAAATTGACTCTGTATCAAAAGTAGAAAAAGAGGGACTTCCCTGGTGGTCCAGTGGTGAAGACTCCATGCACTCCCAGTGCAGGGGGCCCAGGTTCAATCCCTGATCAGGGAACTAGACTCCACACGCTGCAGCTGAGAGTTCGCATGCTGCAACTAAAGACCCCACATACTGCAATGAAAATCGAAGATCCCACATGCCACGTCTAAGACCTGGTGCAGCCAAATAAACAAACATATTTTATGGGGGGGGGGGAACAGAAAAATTTTACAAAAGAAAAAGCTATAAAAGTCATCTTGGCAATATTTGGAAAAATCTGGATATAGATTATGTTACATATAGATTACGTGGTTTCATCAATATTAATTTCTTGGACATAATAATAACAATATTGGGATTAGGGAGAAAACTGTCTTTGTTCTTAGGAAATCCTATTAAGAGAGAAATTCTTTCTTGCAAAGAACAAGAACTCACTCCCTGTAGCGATCTTATTCCCATTACTGTGCCAAATGCTCCCCCTTGTGTACCAAGAGAGCAGACTGCATTCATCAGAATGCATGTTAAAACTCCCCAGGACAACTGGAAAGCAAAGCTCCATGAAGAGTAGAGAAGGCAGTCAAAGTGTGGCACACTTTCATGCACTCTCTCCCAGCCCCCAACCAATGGTGTGGTTCCCATTCCCCAGGTTGTGCCCCATAAGGTCAAAATCTGAGTTTCAGTTCTGATGGAGGGAGCACATGGTTGGCCAAGGGGTGGGGAGGAGGGTACTTCAGCCTGTGAAGGTCGTGGGCTCCAGAGTCAAATAGCCCAGGGGCTAAATCCCACTCAGTCTTACTTAGCTGAGTGACCTCTTTGAGTGTCAGCTTCGTCATCTGTGAGCCAGGGATGAGAGTCGTACCTATCAAAGGGTACCTGGGAGAATTAACTGAGATAATACAGCCCAAGACACAGCCTAGGGCTTGGTCCATGATTTATCAAGTATTAGGAATTCCTTGGAGAAGGAAATGGCAACCCACTCCAGTGTTCTTGCCTGGAGAATCCCAGGGATGGCGGAGCCTGGTGGGCTGCCGTCTATGGGATCACACAGAGTCGGACACGACTAAAGCGACTTAGCAGCAGCAACAGGAATTCCTTGGCAGACCAGTGGTTAGGACTCAGCACTTTCACTGCCAGGGACCGGAGTTCAAAGCCTGCTTGGGGAGTTAAGATGCCTCAAACCACGTGGGGTGGCAAAAAAAAAAAAACAGATTTAAAGCTCAGTAAGTATTAATCATTTATTATGATCTGACCTCTTCTTGAGGAGGCTTCTAAGAGAGATCCTTAGAAGACCTACTGCCTTGTAGAGCATCATTTGAAAAATACTGCCTCGAGTATCTGATTTGTAGAATTTATTCTTGGGTAGAATCCATCCTATGTTTTTTCTACAAAGCTATCATCTTATATTAAAAACAAAATATAGGGCCTCCCTGGAGAGAGTGGTAAAGAATCAGCCTGCCAATGCAAGAGACATGGATTCGATCCCTGATCCGGGAAGATCCCACGTGCTGCGGAGCAACTAAGCCACAACCACTGAGCCTGTGCTCTGGAACCAGGGAGCCACAACTACTGAGCCCACCTGACACAATTACTGAAGCCCGTGCACCTGAGAGCCTGTGCTACACAACAAGAAAAGCCCACACACTGCAGCTCACGAGTAGTCCCCGATCGCTGCAATTAGAGAAAAGCAACGGAGACCAAACACAGCCGAAAATCAAATAAATAAAGTGCTTTAAAATAAACAAGAGAAAGCCAAAACCCTCCTTCAGAGATTCATACACTGAAAAGGATGGTTTCATTAGGGATAACTTTCCTCCTTAGTGATTTCCAAGGAAATGGATTTTTGAGTTCTCTACCAAGTTTTCTGCTCACCATTGTTTCTCCTCTGGATCTTCTGCCTGACAGCCTAACCATGGTCTCCTTTAAGGCAGGTCACTCTTGAGCCCCACGACAAGATGCCTGGAGGCTCTCATTCATGCTCCCGTGTCACGTGCCCAAGTGCCTATGCCTCCTCCTCCTTTTGCTCCATCTCTTCCTTTCAACAAATCCTCACTGAGCATCTGTCTCTGAAAAACACAAGTCTTGTTGGTCTTGGGTACTAAATTATCCAGACCATACTTCCTGCCTTTTATGAGTTTATACTGGTGTCTAATAGTCCAGACTCTAGTAGGAAAGCCAAACATGTAAAAAGATCCAGGGAGACATTACAGTGAATACAAAGACTGGTTAGTATCAGAGAACATCAGGAGCCCACTGGGTTTAGGAGAGCTGAATTAAAATCCTAAATTTCCTACAGACTGGATTTGTGAGTTTGAACAAGTGAACTAACCTCTCTGGGCTTCCCTGGTGGTTCAGTTGGTAAAGAATCTGCCTACAATGAGGGAGACCTGAGTTCCATCCCTGGATTGGGAAGATCCCCTGGAGAAGGAAATGGCAACTCACTATACTATTTTTGCCAGAAAAATCCCATGGACAGAGGAGCCTGGAGGGCTACAGTCCATGGGGTCACAAAGAGTCGGACATGACTAAGCGACCTCGACATACCATCTTTCAACTGTCTTAGGTTGGGTTCCCCCAAAGCAGGAACTGAGATGGGGGCTGCCGTACAGGTGGTTTATCTGAGAGGTGATCCTAGCAAGCAGCGGCCCGAAGTGGAGAGGTGAGGTAGGAGAGGCAAAGGGGCAGGTTACTGTGAAGGCAATGAGCAGGTAGTGGGGGCTTCACCCTGCTGGGTACCCCTGGAAGAAGGTGCAGCACCCCACTTAGAGCTGTGCCCTTTGAGGAGAAAGAAAGCAGAAGCCTTTATCCACCAGCTCCAGCACATCAGCAGAGGCTGAAGGGCTGCTCTGAGTGTGTTAACTCCTTGTATCCAGCCTGCCCAAGCCAGGGTCAAGTGCACCAGGGCCAAGGAAAGCCCTTCATGGATGCGCCAGGGCTTCACTCAGGTGAGAAAGAGTAAGGGTCAATGGGCACTCGATGGGAGGGAGGGACTGACAGCAGCTGCTGCACCTTCTAGAAGAACTGTTTTGAGGACAAATGAGAAACTCAGGGAGCCCTGAACAGAAGCATTAAATGCACGTGGATGTAAAAGCAGGATGAAGCACCTCCTCCACCGACCCCTGGATGACAGAGCATCTTAAGCATGTTCTTATCTCCTTGCTTCCTCTTCAGCTTTCAACTGGTATGAGCCCCACCAAGTCCTCAAGACAAAATCTTCCAGATCTATCCTTCCTCCCATTTCCACGATGGCCGCCGTAGTCCTGACCCTCTTCTGTCTGCACGCAGAGGCCTCTTTCCTTTGGTCTCCCCTCTGCCAACCCCCACCTGCCAAACACAGTCCAAGGACACCCTACACAATGATAGTTTCCCCACATCCCTCCCCTGTTGAAGAGCTTGCCCCCAGAGGCCCCCCCTTTTTTTATTATAAGATTAAGCCCTGATGGGATATCCCTGGTGGTCCAGTGGCTAAGACTCTGCGCTCCAAAAGCAGGGGGCCCAGGGTCGATCTCTGGTCAGGGTACTAGATCCCACATGCCTCAACTAAAGATCCTGCCTGCCACAACGAAAATGGAAGATCCCGCATGCCACAAATAAGACCCGGTGCAGCCAAATAAACTTTTAAAAAGATGATTAAGCCCTAAATCTCATCTTGCTCTCAAGGCACTCACATTGTAAAGACACACCACATTCCAAAGACAGGCCACCCCATTACTTCCCCAGGCTCTCACTTCTATAATCCACTCAGCATCTCAGTCCCGAGACCAGCAGGAGAAGCAATGCTCTAATTCCGTCTTTGGATTTATTCCTATGTGACTGGATCTTCATCTCGGGGGTAGCAATCCCGGAGTCAGACCCAGGTTCAGATGACGTTCATCTGTGTGTTGACTGTGCTCCTTGGGGAACACTGCCCACACCTGTTTCCTCATTTGAGAAATAGATAATGATAATCTCTACTTCATATGGTTGTTGTGAGGATGAATCATTTCATATACAAGCAATAGCTTTGACCCACACTCGTACAAACTGAGAGCCCAATAAACACTGGCTATCATGACGAGTTCCCACAAGGGGTTATTTTAAGATTAGAGATTCCAAGGGAATATTTCGTGCAAAGATGGACTCGATAAAGGACAGAAATGGTATGGACCTAACAGAAGCAGAAGATATTAAGAAGAGGTGGCAAGAATACACAGAAGAACTGTACAAAAAAGATCTTCACGACCAAGATAGTCACGATAACGTGATCACTGACCTAGAGCCAGACATCTTGGAATGTGAAGTCAAGTGGGCCTTAGAAAGCATCACTACGAACAAAGCTAGTGGAGGTGATGAAATTCCAGTTGAGCTATTTCAAATCTTGAAAGATGATGCTGCGAAAGTGCTGCACTCAATATGCCAGCAAATTTGGAAAACTCAGCAGTGGCCACAGGACTGGAAAAGGTCAGTCTTCATTCCAATCCCAAAGAAAGGCAATGCCAAAGAATGCTCAAACTACCGCACAATTGCACTCATCTCACACGCTATTAAAGTCATGCTCAAAATTCTCCAAGCCAGGCTTCAGCAATATGTGAACCGTGAACTTCCAGATGTTCAAGCAGGTTTTAGAAAAGGCAGAGGCACCAGAAATCAAATTGCCAACATCCGCTGGATCATGGAGAAAGCAAGAGAGTTCCAGAAAAACATCTATTTCTGCTTCATTGACTATGCCAAAGCCTTTGACTGTGTGGATCACAATAAACTGTGGAGAATTCTGAAAGAGATGGGAATCCCAGACCACCTGACCTGCCTCTTGAGAAACCTGTATGCAGGTCAGGAAGCAACAGTCAGAACTGTACATGGAACAACAGACTGGTTCCAAATAGGAAAAGGAGTGCATCAAGGCTGTATATTGTCACCTTGCTTATTTAACTTATATGCAGAGTACATCATGAGGAACACGGGGCTGGAAGAAGCACAAGCTGGAATCAAGATTGCTGGGAGAAATATCAATAACCTCAGATATGCAGATGACACTACCCTTATGGCAGAAAGTGAAGAGGAACTCAAAAGCCTCTTGATGAAAGTGAAAGAGGAGAGTGAAAAGGTTGGCTTGAAGCTCAACATTCAGGAAACAAAGATCATGGCATCTGGTCCCATCACTTCATGGGAAATGGATGGAAAAACAGTGGAAACAGTGTCAGACTTTATTTTTTGGGCTCCAAAATCACTGCAGATGCTGATTGCAGCCATGAAATTAAAAGACGCTTACTCCTTGGAAGGAAAGTTATGACCAACCTTGATAATATATTAAAAAGCAGAGACATTACTTTGCCAACAAAGGTCCGTCTAGTCAAGGCTATGGTTTTTCCAGTGGTCATGTATGGATGTGAGAGTTGGACTGTGAAGAAAGCTGATCGCCGAAGAATTAATGCTTTTGAACTGTGGTGTTGGAGAAGACTCCTGCGAGTTCCTTGTACCGCAAGGAGATCCAACCAGTCCATTCTAAGGGAGATCAATCCTGGGTGTTCATTGGAAGGACTGATGCTAAAGCTGAGACTGCAATACTTTGGCCACCTCATGCGAAGAGTTGACTCACTGGAAAAGACTCTGATGCTGGGAAGGGTTGGGGGCGGGAGGAGAAGGGGATGACCGAGGATGAGATGGCTGGATGGCATCACCGACTCTGTGGACTTGAGTCTGAGTGAGCTCCGGGAGTTGGTGATGGACAGGGAGGCCTGGTGTGCTGTGATTCATGGGGTCGCGGAGAGTCGGACACGACTGAGCGACTGAACTGAACTGAACTGAAAAGAAATTCAAGAGCGATCTATCTACTAAGAAGGTTTTCTCTCTACATGAGCTCATGTTTTTTGAGCCTCTCTGCCCCCAGGCTGCAGCTCAAAGCCATATAAGGCACCAAAACATTCCTTGTGAGTGCAAACAGCTCTTTAAAGGTCTCACCTTTACTCACAGCAGCCAAATCAAAGGCTAGCATTGCTGAACAGAAGGCTAAGATCAGTATGCTAGAAAAACAATGGGAGGCATGTTTCCTCCTTACTCAGTCTCAGCATATGGACGTTGCTGTCAAGTTCTCTAAGTGTGTGTCACACATTCTGGCTTCCCGTGCTGCCAGTCAACCCCACTTTCACTGCAGAGAACACCTGAGGATGCAACTGTTAAAACATCTGCTTTTGCTTATTAAAGAAAAAAAAAAAAGGTCATGTGGGTCAATGTTGTGTGAGTGAGGGAAGGTATGATTTATATATTTTTAAATTTTATTTATTATTTATTTATTTTCAATATTTTAAATAAAATACTGTTGATTTTATTTATTAATGAGTAAAATTATTGATGGGGCTCACAGCTTTTTTGTTTTTGATAAGGGTACAGTTTGAAGTGGAGCAGGACCACACGGTCCCTGCCCCCACCACCACCATGTCCTCTGCATGCCTTTTGCCTGCGGAAAACTTAAGTCAAAGGATAAGTTTAATCAGAGAAACGAGAAATGTGGAAATGTGGAAACAAAGGAAAACAGTCAAGGGAGACTAAATAATAGTAATGCTGTCATTAAGCACAATCAAGTATCTTTAGTTCTTTCTCAAGGGCTATGGAGAATATTCTGATCTATATCCTGTGAACTGTCCTATAGATACTAGAACACCAGGTAGAAAAGTTAACCACATGATGACCAGACTGTGCCCAGGATATGAGCTGCCACAATCCATTTTAAAATATTTCCTCATTTATTTGGCTGTGTTGGGTCTTAGTTGCGGCATGTGGAATTCTTTCAGTTCAGTTCAGTTCAGTCGCTCAGTCGTGTCCAACTCTCCGCGACCCCATGAATTACAGCACGCCAGGCCTCCCTGTCCATCACCAACTCCCGGAGTTCACTCAAACTCATGTCCATCGAGTCGGTGATGCCATCCAGCCATCTCATTCTCTGTCGTCCCCTTCTCCTCCTGCCCACAATTCTTCCCAGCATCAGAGTCTTTTCCAGCGAGTCAACTCGTCGCATGAGGTGGCCAAAGTATTGCAGTTTCAGCTTTAGCATCAGTCCTTCCAATGAACACCCAGGATTGATCTCCTTTAGAATGGACTGGTTGGATCTCCTTGCAGTCCAAGGGACTCTCAAGAGTCTTCTCCAGCACCACAGTTCAAAAGCATCAATTCTTCGGTGATCAGCTTTCTTCACAGTCCAACTCTCACATCCATACATGACCACGGGAAAAACCATAGCCTTGACTAGACGGACTTTTGTTGGCAAAGTAATGTCTCTGCTTTTTAATATATTATCAAGGTTGATCATAACTTTCCTTCCAAGGAGTAAGCGTCTTTTAATTTCATGGCTGCAATCAGCATCTGCAGTGATTTTGGAGCCCAAAAAATAAAGTCTGACACTGTTTCCACTGTTTTTCCATCTATTTCCCATGAGGTGATGGGACCAGATGCCATAATCTTTGTTTCCTGAATGTTGAGCTTCAAGCCAACCTTTTCACTCTCCTCTTTCACTTTCATCAAGAGGCTTTTGAGTTCCTCTTCACTTTCTGCCATAAGGGTAGTGTCATCTGCATATCTGAGGTTATTGATATTTCTCCCAGCAATCTTGATTCCAGCTTGTGCTTCTTCCAGCCCTGCGTTCCTCATGATGTACTCTGCATATAAGTTAAATAAGCAAGGTGACAATATACAGCCTTGACGTACTCCTTTTCCTATTTGGAACCAGTCTGTTGTTCCATGTACAGTTCTGACTGTTGCTTCCTGACCTGCATACAGGTTTCTCAAGAGGCAGGTCAGGTGGTCTGGGATTCCCATCTCTTTCAGAATTTTCTAGTTTATTGTGATCCACACAGTCAAAGGCTTTGGCATAGTCAATGAAGCAGAAATAGATGTTTTTCTGGAACTCTCTTGCTTTCTCCATGATCCAGCGGATGTTGGCAATTTGATCTCTGGTGCCTCTGCCTTTTCTAAAACCTGCTTGAACATCTGGGAGTTCACGGTTCACATATTGCTGAAGCCTGGCTTGGAGAATTTTGAGCATGACTTTACTAGCGTGTGAGATGAGTGCAATTATGCGGTAGTTTGAGCATTCTTTGGCATTGCCTTTCTTTGGGATTGGAATGAAGACTGACCTTTTCCAGTCCTGTGGCCACTGCTGAGTTTTCCAAATTTGCTGGCATATTGAGTGCAGCACTTTCTCAGCATCATCTTTCAAGATTTGAAATAGCTCAACTGGAATTTCATCACCTCCACTAGCTTTGTTCGTAGTGATGCTTTCTAAGGCCCACTTGACTTCACATTCCAAGATGTCTGGCTCTAGGTCAGTGATCACGTTATCGTGACTATCTTGGTCGTGAAGATCTTTTTTGTTCAGTTCTTCTGTGTATTCTTGCCACCTCTTCTTAATATCTTCTGCTTCTGTTAGGTCCATACCATTTCTGTCCTTTATCGAGCCCATCTTTGCATGAAAAGTTCCCTTGGAATCTCTAATTTTCTTGAAGAGCTCTCTTGTTTTTCCTATTCTGTTGTTTTCCTCTATTTCTTTGCATTGATCGCTGAGGAAGGCTTTCTTATCTCTCCTTGCTATTCTTTGGAACTTTGCATTCAGATGCTTATATCTTTCCTTTTCTCCTTTGCTTTTCGCTTCTCTTCTTTTCACAGCTATTTGTAAGGCCTCCTTCTTTAGTTGCAAGGAAATGGGAACAAATGCACCCCGGAACTGGAGATTAACTGTACCTGAAACAACCAAGATGATCCTGGTCAGACCAGTGATGACCAATTGAAGATGACTGTTAGAGATGATTGTTCTGATTCTGCATGTAAACTCCCCCACTCTGTCTATAAAAGCTCTCACCCCCTGCTTGTTGGGGGGCTGTGGCGGGAGCTGGGGGGAAGTCGGCATTTGGACAGATATCTGCCACCTTTCCCTAGTTGCCAGCATCTGAAATAGAGTAAACTTTCCTTTCCACCAACCTGGCCTGTTTATCGGCTTTTGAGTGGCAAGCAGCCAGACCCCCATGCATACTTTTTGGTAACAAGTTGATTGACAATGTTGTGTAAGTTTCAGGTGTACAGCAAAGGAGGCTCATGACTCTTAAAAACACAAAAGGATATATGGTGGCATTTCCCTTCTTCCTCTGATGCCAGCCACCCAGTTCTCTCCAGAGGCCACTACTATCACCAGTTTCTTTGGGATATTGAATATTCTTTATATTCTGTACAGATACAAGCAAATATATACCTATTTTCTCTTTTTTTTTTTTCTTTAACCAAGACACAAAGGCGGCAGATACACACATGTTCTTGGGTCCTTCCAAAGTAAAGATGGATTGACTTTTATCTATTTTTAAATATTTATTCATTTATTTGGCTATGCTAGATCTTCGTTGCAGCATGCAGAATTCTTTGGTTGCAACATGCAAACTCTTAGTTGCTGCATGTGGGATCTAGTTCCCTAGCCAGGGATCATACTCAGTCCCCTGCACTGGGAGCACAGAGTCTTAGCAATTAGACCACCAGAGAAGTCCCTATTATTTTCTCTTTTAATACACACTTTTTCACTCACTTTTTAAATTTAATTTTACTAAATGTTTAATACATGTGAAAGAATATAATATAAACTTAAGATAAAGAGTAAAAACACTACCAGTCAGCTTAAGAAACATAAGCTTCATTTGTTTTCATGGCTTCATGATGTTTTCTTCCATGTTGTTTTTCAGTCGCTAAATAGTGTCCAACTCTTTATGATTCCAAGAACTGCAGCATTCCAGGCTTCCCTGTCCTTCACTGTTTCCTGGAGTTTGCTCAAACTAAAGTCCATTGAGTCAGTGATGCCATCCAACCATCTCATCCTCTGTCGCCCTCTTCTCCTGCCTCAATCTTTCCCAGCATCAGGGTTTTTCCAGTGTATCAGCTCTTTACATCAGGTGACCAAAGTATTGGAGTTTCAGCTTCAGTCCTTCAAATGAATATTCAGGGACTGACTGGTTTGATCTCTTTAGTGTCCAAGGGACTCTCAAGAGTCTTCTCCAGCACCACAGTTCGAAAGCATCAATTCTTCCGCGCTCAGCGTTCTTTGTGGTCCAACTCTCACATCTGTATAAGACTATTGGAAAAATCATAACTTTGACTATACATACTTCTGTCGGCAAAATGATGTCTCTGCTTTTTAATATGCTGTCTAGATTGGTCATAGCTTTTCTTCCAAGGAACAAGTATCTTTTAATTTCATGGCTACATTCACCATATGCAGTGATTTGGGATTGCCTTCCCCGGAGTTTGAAACAAATTGATTTTTTTTATTTTTGAAAATTTCCAAGATGCCTAGAAGTTTAATAGGTGGCAATGTCATTTAAGTTACAGAGCTAAGAGGTTGGGAAAGTGAAAGGATCATCACTTTAAAGTGACATTTTTTTAAAGGATGAGCTAAATATCATTTTTTGTTTCACCCTGAGGTAATCACATAAAGCAGCTCTTGGCTTTTCCTTCAATAGTTGGTAAAGAGTCCAGGTACATATTTTATTCTGGCATAATTCCTGTAAGGGTTGATGTTATTCAGAGCTGACCAAAATAATTATTTCCTGTAATGAGGTAATTATGTAATCAAGTTCAGCAACACTTCTTTGTAATTCTGTTTACTTAAAAATGACTAATGCTTTAGATATTTAAGAAGTGCATCTTGTGCTCCAAGTTTTGAAATAAAAGTTCTTGCGACATGTAAGTTCTCCTGACATTTAATAGCATCAGAAACAAGCAGGTTGACTATTAACCGAATTGTTTATCTGGAAATATAACCACTGTCAGATTACAGGGAACTATGAAATGGAATGTCACAGCCTCTAGACTTTGGCATTGTGAGAGGGCAACAGGCAGGAAGGCCAGGGGTCTCCAAAAGGAGGAAATAGCCTGCAAGTGTCAGACATTTTTATCTCTACTGAAAAAGACTCTGATGCTGGGAGGGATTGGGGGTAGGAGGAGAAGGGGACGGCAGAGAATGAGATGGCTGGATGGCATCACTGACTCGATGGACATGAGTTTGAGTGAACTCCGGGAGTTGGTGATGGACAGGGAGGCCTGGCGTGCTGTGATTCATGGGGTCGCGGAGAGTCGGACACAACTGAGCGACTGAACTGAACTAAAGCGGCAGGAGGAAACAAACTAGCAATATTTTTTCTTCTCTATACAAATTTAAAAGGAGGTTTCTCTTAAAATACTGTGTTGCCATATGACACCTGGTTTCACCTGAAGTTAACTATTCTCAAACCTTGAGTTAACCAATGCATTTTTCTTATGGAAATATTTGTCTTAAGCTATGTCAATGTACTATGCGTTTACCCCAAACTCCGTCTTCAGGTCGATTCCACCTAATGGCTCAGAACCTACTTGACAAACCAGTATGTTATACTCAGATATTGTTCCCCTAATCTATGTAAAGGAAACGATTTGTATGGTAATCTGCCCTTCTACAAGATTCAAGTCAATCATTTTATGGCCCTGGATGAATCATCTGGTGCCAAGATTATCCCAAAATGGATCTTACGGATGAGGGGCCTGGTGACATTCTGAGTTTTAAGACATTCTTTCTTTCATTAACAGACTGCTAGCGCTAAGGGTCGGACACGACTGAGTGACTTCACTTTTACTTTTCACTTTCAACACATTGGAGAAGGAAATGGCAACCCACTCCAGTGTTCTTGCCTGGAGAATCCCAGGGACAGGGGAGCCTGGTGGGCTTCCATCTATGGGGTCACACAGAGTCGGACATGACTGAAGTGACTTAGCAGCAGCAGCAGTGCCAACAAAGGTCCATCTAGTCAAGGCTATGGTTTTTCCAGCGGTCATGTATGGATGTGAGAGTTGGACTGTGAAGAAGGCTGATCGCCGAAGAATTGATGCTTTTGAACTGTGGTGCTGGAGAAGACTCTTGAGAGTCCCTTGGACTGCAAGAAGATCCAACCAGTCCATTCTAAAGGAGATCAATTCTGGGTGTTCCTTGGAAGGACTGATGCTAAAGCTGAAACTGCAATACTTTGGCCACCTCATGCGACGAGTTGACTCGCTGGAAAAGACTCTGATGCTGGGAAGGATTGGGGGTGGGAGGAGAAGGGGACGACAGAGAATGAGATGGTTGGATGGCATCACTGACTCGATGGACATGAGTTTGAGTGAACTCCGGGAGTTGGTGATGGACAGGGAGGCCTGGAGTGCTGTGATTCGTGGGGTCGCAAAGAGTCGGACACAACTGAGCGACTGAGCTGAACTGAGTGACTATATAACATTCAGCTGAAGACTAGCAGGGGGGTACTCTTTCTGCCCTCTTCTGATGCCTATGTCAGAAGCGTTCTCCTCCTTTATACTTTAATAAAACTTTGTTACACAAAAGCTCTGAGTGATCAAGCCTCGTCTCTGGCCCCAGCTTGAATTCTTCTCCAGAGGCCAAGAATCCCGGCGTCTTTTCATTCAGCAACAACCTTTCAATTGGAGATTCCTGTAAATAAGTACAGTGAGTTAAAGTGACTTACTCCAATATTATAAAGCAATTATCCTCCAATTAAAAATAAATTTAAGAAAAACAATGAAGTGACTTACTTAAAGCCAACACTTATATAAATATACATATATATGTATATGTGTATATATATTTATTTACTTATTTGGGCTTCCCTGGTGGCTCAGTGGTGGAGAATCTGCATGCCAATGCAGAAAACGCAGGATCGCTGGGTCAGGAAGATCCTCTGGGGAAGGAAATGGCAATCCACTCCAGTATTCTTGCCTGGAGAATTCCATGGACAGAGGAGACTGGCGTGCTACAGTCCATGGGGCAGCAGAGAGTCAGACACAACTGAGCAACTGAACAGCAAGAGCAGCATTTATTTATTTATTTGGCTGCCTTGGGTTTAGTTGCAGTACACAGATCTTCACTGCATCAAGCGGATCTTCCCTTGCAGTGCACAGGCTCTCCAGTTGTGGCTTGTGGGCTTAGTTGCCCCATGTCACATGGGCTCTTAGTTCCCCAACCAAGGATCAAATCCACATCCCTTGCATTGCAAAGTGGATTCTTAACCACTGGACCACCAGGAAGTCCCAAAGCCAATATCACTTCTGATCATGAATCCACTTACAGCAAAAGGAGTAAGTCAATGAGTTGGTGCCCTAGGATTCTCTGATTTTACCATGCTCCTCATAACCCAGAAGTAGCTGATCTTCTGGAAGGTAGAATAAATAGCCTATTGAAGGCTTAGGCACAGCACCAGCTGAGAGAAACCACCTGGTGATGCTGACCTCCTGTTCTAAAGAATGCAGGAAGCCATGACGGTGCTGCCAGAATTCCCAGATCAAGGCACCAAAAGATATGTGTGAAGCATCTCTGGCCACTACACCCAATGATCCCCTCTCCACATGTTTGCCTCCCTTCTCTGTGATTTGAATCAAACCCTTTTTGGCTTCAAGCAGAAAGAATGATTTCTGTTATCTACAACTGAAGCCTGACTGGTATGCTTACTGAATCAACACCTCTCAGAGAGGGCTCTGAACATCAGCCTTTTGTATGTGCATGTGTGTGTAGCTTAAGTTGTTCTGTGGCATTTGGGATCTTCCCAGACTAAGGATCGAACTGTTGTCCCTTGCATTGGCAGACAGATATTTAACCACTGGACAACCAGGGAAGAACAAAATAACTCTTTCTTAAATGAGGCAATGAAAGCCCAGAGAGGTTAAGTGACTTCCTCCAGGTCACACAGCAAGTGACTAACAAAAGCACAATTATAATGGGGACTAAAGACTCAAACCTGATTTTTCCTGTATTCTGAGTGCAGGCACTAGGTCTCCTCTGTACCTGGTCCCAAGGAGGTCACACACAGCTCTGTACCCCATGGGCCTTGAGTGAAAAGTGACTCATATATCACCCATATTTCTAGAAATGGTGTTTATCAGAACAGTGTGACTTGATTAACATTTTTACCATCAATTTCTTTCCAACGTTCTTCCCAGAAATTGCTCTAAAACTCCAGGTCCCCATGGAAACCACTGGAAAGACTGCCTATTGACTCTACGAGTGACGCTGCTCCGACTGCTCCCTTGATAACAAATGGATGCCATTAAAAGCCTGGCTCAAATGGGAGCCTGCTACAGTCCTGGCAAGAGCCACATTCTCTTTGGACTGACAGGGCGAAAAAAAGTAACCCTCTGATGCCAGGCTATGTGGTCAAGTTTAGAGGAGAGAAGGAAAAAGTAATGCTTTCCCCAGCTGTCACGAGCAGACACACAGGACAAGGTGCTTTCAATATATGTTTACAACAGGAGGCTACAGTGAAGAACCCACCAAGAGTGTAAGAGTGACGCTGATCAAGTCAACTCACAATAATCTTTGCTATCTGCCATTTGTAATGTCCTTTCTAGACCAAAAAGTGAAAGAGTAGTGGAGTGGAGGCTTGAGAGCCCAAAAAAGAAGAAAGGATAATACCATCCAAATAAGAATTATATACCTTTCCTAAACAGTACAGCACTGCTTGCAAAAGGACAGTACAACCTGAAAATGGAAAAGAACCTGGTCAAAAGGAAGAATGCAAAGACCAAGAACTGAGCAACAATTTTCTGGCATTACCCTTACTCAGAGATGGGGGGTGGTGATGGGGGTGGCGGGGACCTGACCTTCCAGACCCCTGAGGTAGCAGGGACTGCTGCTCCTTCATTAAATGTTTCAGGCATGTTTGTTGGGCACCTACACAGTGGCAGACAACAAGCGAGGCAAAGCAGAGAGAGCTCACAGTCTAGTGACGGGAGATAAAAACAGACTTTACACAAATAAATATAGCAAATCACTTCAGTTAAGTGATAACTGCTGTGAAGGGAGAAGTGGTGAAGCAGTCTGATACTGACTGAGGCGGGCAGCTTCTGACACGTGATCAGGAAAGGATTAGCTGAACTGTCAGGGAGCCGACAGCCAAGAGAAAATATGAAGGGGCAGAAAAGGGGTCAAATTAGAGCAAACAGCATGTGAGGTCCCTAAGGAAGGAATGAGTTTCTTAGGCATATAAAACTCACCAGAGAGGCATGACAGGAAATGGCCAGGAGCAGGGGTGCTGGAATCACAGAGGCAATCCTGTCCAGACCCTGCGGGACATTGTGGGCCAGAGTAAGAACAGTGGATTTTATCTTTTCCCCTTTTTTTAAACACTGATTTTTTTTTAAAGCATGCTCATTTATTTATGCTTGGCTCTGCTGGTCTTCATTGCTGGGAACAGGCTTTCTCTAGTTGCAGCAGCGAGAGCTACTCTCTAGTTGCTGTGTGGGGGCTTCTCATTGTGGGGGCTTCTCATTGTGGGGGCTTCTCTTCTGGAGCACAGGCTCTAGAAAGCAAGACGTCAGTAGTTGTGGCACACGGGTTTAGCTGCTCCGTGGCACGTGGGATCTTCCAAGACCAGGAATCAAGCCTGTGTCCCCTGCATTGGCAGGCAGATTCTTAACAACTGAGCCACCAGGGAAGTCCTGGATTTTATCTTAAGTAGTGTTGAAGCTAGTGTGAAGTTCTGGTAGTGGCAGTTGTTTTGAAACAAGGACGTGAGATCATCTGTTTAAAAGATCACTCTGGCTGCTTTGTGGAGAAACACTGAAAGGTGGGAAGTGGACAAAGGGAAAAAGCAGGGAGTCTATTAGGGGTGGTGCCTGGACTTCTCTACGACCTGGATGAAACACAGCCAGCACTCCACCCATGGGTTCCCCATCTGTGGATTTCAATCTGCAATTTTCCATCAATGTGAAACCCATATTTACTGAGGGCCGGTTGTATTGCACCATTTTATATAAGGAATTTGAACATCCATAGGGCTTGGTATCCACGGGAGTCCTGGAACCAATCCCCCATGGGTATCAAAGGATGACTATCCCTCTGGGGTATCCAACTTTCTTTCTTCCAGTCGATGCTGAGGAAAGCAGTATGAACTGATGGATGGATCTAGTCAAGTACACAGAAGTGTTCGCCCTGAGTGAGAACAGTGGACCTGGAGGACAGGTCTCTGATGTCCCTAGAGCTCTCTCTGGAGGGCTAGCAGTGGTCAATTTGCTCATCATGAAGGAAGAATTGGATGATGGCCATGATCGGGGCAGCCCCCTCTTGACCCACATCCTCCTTCAGGACAACCCCTCTTCACTATTCCTTTCATCAGACCACTCTGCCTCCTGCCTCCCTTTCTCTCCTAAGCCCATTGCAAGGAGGCTTTCATCCCCACCGCTTCTCTGAACTTGCTCTGAAGACACTTGCCAAGGCCGGTGGTCATCTCAGTCCTCAGCTGACTCAATTGATCAGCGACATCTGACTCCCTCTTGAATTATTCTTCTCTGAGCTTTCCTGTCTTCTCCCCCTCCCTACCCTGACCAGCCCCTCCTTCCATCCTGTTTCTGGAGTCTTTTCATCTCCTGACCTCTAAGTGTAAAAGCTCCCAGGGCTAGGGGCCCCACGTCTTCAGTCTACACTCATTGAGTCAGTGATCTCATTGAGTCCTGTGCCTTTAAATACTGTTAACTTCAGTTCAGTTCAGTTCAGTTGCTCAGTCGCTCAGTCGTGTCCGACTCTCCGCGACCCCATGAACCACAGCACACCAGGCCTCCCTGTCCATCACCAACTCCCAGAGTTCACTCAAACTCATGTCCATCGAGTCGGTGATGCCATCCAGCCATCTCATTCTCTGCCGTCCCCGTCTCCTCCTACCCCCAATCCCTCCTAGCATCTGTTAACTTAGGTCTCCCCAATTTATATTCACAGTCTGAACCTCTCCCCGAATGCCTTTATCCAACTATTTGACATCTCTTCTCAGACATCTAACCAGCATTTCAAATTTAAGATGCCCAAAATAAAACTCTTGATCCTCCTCAACACTCCTCCTCCTCCCCAAGATTTCGCCACTTACCATCTTCCCCAACTCGGTAAATAGCAACCATTCTTCCACACACAGTGTGTGTCCATTGTCCGTCTTCTCCACCAGAATGCGGGCTCTGTGAGTGCAGGAGCTTGTTTTCTTCACTGCTCAATCACCAGGGCAGGAATGCTGCTCGGCACATAGTAAGAGATACTTGTTGAATGGATGAAACACTTCCTCAAGGTAGCCTCCCAGTCCCCTTTAACCAGATAATTTCCCCATTACACGTTCTCATGGGGCTTCCCAAGTGGCTCAATGGTAAAGAATCTGCCTACCAAGCAGGAGCTGCAGGTTCAATCTCTGAGTCCTTGGGAAGATCCTCTGGAGGAGGAAATGTCAACCCACTCTAGTATTTTTGCCTGGGAAATCCCATGGACACAGGAACCTGGCGGGCTACAGTCAATGGGGTCACAAGGAGTCTGACACGGCTGAGCAACTGAGCATGCACGCATGCACGCTCACACATGCTCTCACAGAACTGTTACCTCTCCTTGACAGCACTCTCACAGCTGCAACTGCACAGTCATTTGATTGCTGCTACTCTCCATCATGAGTCTATAAGCTACAGGAGAGCAGAAGCTACTTTGGTTTCAGTTACCAGCATCTATCCTGGGGCCTGAGGTTATAGAGTAGGCCTTCAATATGTAAAAACAATAATATTGGTGTTTTTTTTTAATATTTACTTTACTTAGCTGTGCTGAGTCTTAACTGCAGCACACAGGATCTTCACCCTTTGTGGCAACATGCAGGATTTTTAGTTGTGGTGTGAGAACTCTTAGTTGCAGCATGTGGGATCTAGTTCCCTGACCAGGGATTGAACTCAAGCCCCCTGCATTGGGAGTTCAGGGTCTTAGCCACTGGACCACCAAGTAAGTCCCTAGAGATTGTTAAATGAATAAACAGCATAGGCTAGGGGTTCTCTCTCCAGAAAAATACACATATGCACACTCAGTGTGTGTTAGGACTCCAGATTAGGGACCCTTTGCCTTAGTACATTCAGGCTGCTGTAACAAAATACCACAGACTAGATAGTCAATAAGCCTCAGTAATCTATTGCTCACGGTTCTAGAGGCTGCATGTCCAATCAGGTGCCAGCATGGTTGGCTTCTCATTGTACCCTCACATGGCAGAAGGGGCTAGGGCACTTTAGGGGATTTCTTTGATAAGGCCACTAATCCCCTTCATGAGGGCCCCACATTCCTAGTCTTTTAAAAAAAATATTTAATTTGGCTGTGCTGGGTCTTCGTTGCAACACAGGTCTTTGATCTTCGCCTCAACATATGGAATCTACAATTGCAGCATGTGGAATCTTTACTTGTGGCATGTGGAATCTTTTAGTTGAGGCACTCAGGATATTTAGCTGCAGCATGTGGGATCTAATTCCCCGACGAGGGAACGAACCCGGGTTCCCTGCATTTGGAGCACAAAATCTTAGCCACTGGACCACCAGGGATGTCCTCCCTACCCCCCTACTAATCTCTAATCTCCCTCACACACACAGACACATGCTACCTTCTAATACCATCCCCTCTGTGGGTCAAGATTATACCATATGAATTCGGGGAGTGGGTTGGAGGAGATACAGATATTCAGGCCATAGCATCCTTGCTGAATTCCAACAGGTTAAAGCTACTATGCAGTTCACCAGGGTGAAATACAGGGATACTGTTCCTTCTCTATATCTGTTCGGTCAAGGCACACAGGGAAGTATTGATAGATATTCTGACGAAATGATCTCATCAGTCGGGGTATTTCTGAACACTCTTCTCAGAAATGGCACAAACAATCACGTCCAAACAGGATCGGGAGGGAAAACAGCGGGACAAAGGGCAAAAGAATAGGCCGAGATAATCCCTCCCACAGAGCATTCCCGTCATTTCTCTGCCAAGAGAAAAAAACAGTAGTAACAGTTGTCTCACAACCAGATTCAACCTCATCGCCCAGCTGCAGCTGCTTTATGTGCACAATTACACACCATTTCACTGATTTTATAACAAGCAGCGCTAGCAGAAACACACTGAGAGAACCTCATAAATATACATTCATCCACGCAGCAAATGCTCATGGAGCATCTACTGTGTGCTGCACGCTGAGAGACAAACAGGATGAGGGGCTACTTAGTACTTCTTGTCCATGTTGAGTGTCAGAAGCTGACCTGGAATAGTTATAACACAGCCTCAGCACCACACTGCAGTTAGAACTAGACAGCTTCTTTCACTCGGTGTCCTATGAAGGCAACAAAAGGACTTGCTTAGAGAAACTGAACTTAGCCTCCAGAATGAGTAGTATAGAGTCAGCTCAGTTGGTAAAGAATCTGCCTGCAATGCAGGAGACCTGGGTTTGATCCCCGGGTTGGGAAGATCCCCTGGAGAAGGGAAAGGCTACCCACTCCAGTATTCTGGCCTGAAGAATTCCATGGACTGTATACTCCATAGGGTCGCAAAGAGTTGGGTACAACTGAGCAATTTCAAATATTCAAACACTGTATGCCTATAACCAAGCACCG
Source organism: Moschus berezovskii (assembly GCF_049115385.1). NCBI lineage: Eukaryota > Metazoa > Chordata > Mammalia > Artiodactyla > Moschidae > Moschus > Moschus berezovskii. The sequence goes on along the minus strand of NC_142475.1, from coordinate 52,635,637 downwards.
CACAGAAGAGGCAGTAGCGCTAACAGAGTCTCCAGCTCTCGCCCACTCAAGAGCTGACGGCAACCCCTACCCAGGGGAACCAAGTGAATGATTCTGGTCCAGTCTGGATTTGTTTTTCTGGTCCTAGGGATGCTCGTGTGTTTCCAAATTTTCTGGTTTTGTAACATCTGTACTGGAATAATCACTTCTTCCTTCAAGATCCTTTTAAGTAACTACAGAAAAGTTCTTTATTTTGGCTTACATACAATGTTTCTTCGAAGTGAAATCTCTAAGTGCCAAGTCTTTACCAAAAGACTGCTATACAACAGGCTCCTCCAAGGTTCACCCTCTGCTTTACAAGCGAATGACAGTGAGGCAATAAAGACACACTGAAAAAGGACAGAGGTTCTGCCCCTTGACCTGAGCATTCTCCTTATGTCTTCTCTTATAGGGCTGCTGCTGCTGCTGCTAAGTCGCTTCAGTTGTGTCTGACTCTGTGCAACCCCATAGACGGCAGCCGACCAGGCTCCGCCGTCCCTGGGATTCTCCAGGCAAGAACACTGGAGTGGGTTGCCATCTCCTTCTCCAATGTGTGAAAGTGAAAAGGGAAAGTGAATTCGCTCAGTCGTGTCCAACTAGTAGCGACCCCATGGACTGCACCCCACCAGGCTCCTCTGTCCATGTGATTTTCTAGGCAAGAGTACCGGAGTGGCTTGCCATTGCCTTCTCCGTCTTATAGGGCAGTTCTGTCTTATTCATCATGGCCCAACTTTGCAAATGGTAGGCATGTAATACACCCTGGGTGGGTGGATGGATGGATGGAGGAAGGGAAGGAGGGATGGAACCTGCCACCCTGTAACTTCTAACTCTGTTCTCCAAAATGTATTCAAGGCAAATGACTGAGACTTCTTCCCTGAATGGTTAAGTACCCGGTATGTCCCAGGCTTCTAACCATCAGTGACTACAAAGCTGTCACTTTTATAGTAATCCCAAATCTTGATGATTTAGGCACATATTCACCATCACTAGGGCCAGCTTTTTAATAACCATTCTCCACCAAGAACTTCTGTGCATTGTCAAGGGTTCTCGCTATTATAAACTGAACGTATGCAAGCCCCCCACTAGCTCATCAATCCTATGTAAGGTCATTTTCTACTTCAAAGTCCTGAAGAGGTGGAGACACCCTTGGCCACCTCACCCTCACAAGGACCCCCGCTCCCTGCCGGCACCCACTGACCCACTCCCTTCCACCTGGTTCACTGCGGCTATGCCCCACCTCACATGGCTCCCAAAATTCATCACCGACCTAGAGTCGACCGTTGACTGACCAGCCTGAACCACTGATGAGGCAGAAACAACCACTGACTCACACATGGAGAACACAGACTTTTCCCTCTGTCTACTGAGGTGGAATTAAACACCCTGAGTTCTGAAGAAATCACTGAGGCCACCACTGATTACAATTCTCTTCACACAGAGAACTCTGAAGTAGATGATGACGATGTCACTGCTGATTTTTCCAAAGAACCCATGACCGAATCCCCAGAGGAGCCCAGCATCTTCATGGGAAGAAACAAGCCCAGCTCAGTGTTGTTTTTTCAGAAAATGAAGCAGATTCTCCATTAGCTATGACCATCACTCTGCTAACCCCAACTTTCTACAGAGATTCTGAGCCTCTAAACAAACATGTGCTGTGCTGTGCTTAATCACTCAGTCATGTCCAACTCTTTGCAACCCCATGGACTGTAGCCCACCAGGCTTCCCTGTCCATTGGGGATTCTCCAGACAAGAATATTAGAGTGGGATGCCATGCCCTCCTCCAGGGGATCTTCCCAATCCAGGAATTGAACCCAGGTCTCCCACATTGCAGGCTGATCCGTTACCATCTGAGCCACCAGGGAAGCCCAAGAATACTGGAGTGGGTAGCCTATCCCTTCTCCAGGGGGAACTTTCCAACCCAGGAATCGAACTGGGGTCTCCTGCATTGCAGGGGTATTCTTTACCAGCTGAGCGACCAGGGAAGCCTGTGAACAAGCCTACCACTCCTTAACAGGAGCTTGAATAATTGCAAAAAAGAGTAGTGAGACATACAGTATGAGGACAAACAGAAAAGCAGGAATTGTACCCAGACAGAAAAGGGGTCTCTTATGCCCTCTTTAAATGTGGGCTCAATAGATGTCCATTTGAACTGAAGAGCAACTCCCTAAAACGGCCTGATGAAAGGAAATAAGAGCCACAGCCTCAGGCTTTATCATGTTTCTATTCTATTGCCCTGAGTCAACCACTCAAATCCTATCCTGTCAGGCCACTGGCCTCCACTGTTCTCCTTTGACGCCCAAGACCAGCTACTTTCAAGGTTCCCCAGGGTCCAACTGGGCCCCTAGTGACACAGTTCATTTCCTTCATTCCCAGAGGACAGGGCTTTCAAGAGGGTGGGAGTGGGGCTGAGGGTGCACTGCACGAAGGGGAGCAGCGAGGAAGACGCCCCATGCTGTCCGTGCCACCCGCGGTCCCTCTAACCACCAGGCCTCGTTGCCCAGTCTGGTCCACTCAGCCAGGTGTCTTCCTCACTCTGGGTGACCTTCTCTCAGGAACCTGTTTTCCTCTCCTCTAGCTAGGACGGCTCAGAGGCCTCCTAGTCCATCAGACAAGCCTGCACATATCCGAAGTGCAAATAAAGACAAGATTCACTTGGCTTCCTTCCCACAAGGCTCTCGAACCTCATCCAAAACAAAAGGTTTGGATGGACAGCAGTGTTCCTGAACATTCTGTGAAGGGTAATAATCCCACAAACACTGTAGGACACTGAAGGGGCAGTGTGAGAACACTGTGGATCTAACTCCACCTAGAATATCAGTCTTATTTCCAACCCCGTGGAAATACCCTGACAAGTCTTGAATGGGCTCTGTATTAATATGTGGGGTGCTGGCTAAACTGCAGAATCAAAGTGAATCAGTAACTCTGTGACTTAAAAAAATACACAAGTGTGTCTCTTAAGGAAGCACTCTATAATACACTTTTCAGGCAGGCCTGCAGCTCAGCTCCATGGGGTCATTGAGGAATCCACGCTGATGGTGGCTTTGCATCTTCAGTGGGTGGCTTCCAAGGTCATTCTAGTCACCATCATATGGAGAGGGTAACAGGCAGGAAAGGCCAGGGGTCTCCAAAAGCAGGAAACAGGCTGCAAGTGTCAGACATTTTTTATCAGTCTCGTAAGTGGCAGGAGGAAACAAACAAGTGTTAGCCTTTTTCCCCCTTCACTATACAAATTTAAAAAAAGGTTTCTCAAAATTCTGTGTTGCCATAATGACATCTGGCTCCACCAGAACTTAACTTTTCTCAAACCTTGAGCTAACCAACGTGCTTTTCTAATGGAAATGTTTGTCTTAAGTTATGTTAATGTACTATGTATTTACTCTAGACTGTGTCATCAAGTCAGTTCTGAGTAAGACTTGACAAGCCAGTGTTTTACTCATACATTGTTCTCCTAATCTAGTTAATGAAAACACATATTGCTTGGAAATCTGCCTTTCTTACAGATTCATGTCCATCGTCTTATGGCCTGGGATGACTCACCTGGTGCTAATGCTATCTCAATGCACATTGTGGGTGAGGGGCCTGGTGCCAGTCTCTGAGTTTTGAGACATTTCCTTTCTCTACTTAGCAGGCTGCTAGTAGGTATATAACATCCAGCTACAGACTAGCAGCAGGGCACTCTTTCTGCCCCCTTCTGATGTCTATGTCATACGTTTTCTCTAACTCTTTTATACTTTAATAAAACTTTATTACACAAAAGCTCTGAGCAATCAAGTCTCACTGGCCCTGGATTGAATTCTTCTCCTCTGGAGGCCAAGAATCTTGGTGTCTTTTATGGTTTAGCAACAACCTTTCAATATCGTGCAGTAGGCAGGCGGGAGAGATATGAAGGAGGGGACGGACAATGTTTCACAAGTCAGCCCTGTAAGTGGCATGCACCCCTTCCCCTCAGATCCCAATGGTGAGGACCTGGTCACATGGCAACACCTAGCCACAAAGGACACTGGGAAATGTAGTCTCTGGCAGAGCAGCCACAATGCCAGCTACAACTCCATGACTCTAGAACAGGGGACAGCAAACTATAGCCTAACGGTCACATCCTCCAGCCCCCAGATTTTACAAAGTTTTATGGAGCACAGTCACACCCCCTCATTTACACACTGTCTACCGAAACAATGTCAGACTTTTTGGGCTCCAAAATCACTGCAGATGCTGATTGCAGCCATGAAATTAAAAGACGCTTACTCCTTGGAAGGAAAGTTATGACCAACCTTGATAGTACATTAAAAAGCAGAGACATTACTTTGCCAACAAAGGTCCATCTAGTCAAGGCTATGTTTTCCTGTGGTCATGTATGGATGTGAGAGTTGGACTGTGAAGAAAGCTGATCGCCGAAGAATTGATGCTTTTGAACTGTGGTGTTGGAGAAGACTCTTGAGAGTCCCTTGGACTGCAAGGAGATCCAACCAGTCCATTCTAAAGGAGATCAATCCTGGGTGTTCATTGGAAGGACTGATGCTAAAGCTGAAACTCCAATACTTTGGCCACCTCATGCGACGAGTTGACTCGCTGGAAAAGACTCTGATGCTGGGAAAAGTTGGGGGCAGGAAGAGAAGCGGACGACAGTGAATGAGATGGCTGGATGGCATCACCGACTCTGTGGATATGAGTTTGAGTGAACTCCGGGAGTTGGTGATGGACAGGGAGGCCTGGCGTGCTGTGATTCATGGGGTCGCGGAGAGTCGGACATGGCTGAGCGACTGAACTGAACCAAACCGCTGCTTACCTGCTACGAAGGCCAAGACTCAGCTGAGCAGTTAGTTATAGATGAGACCTTATAGCCTGCAAAACCTAAGATAGTTACTATTTGGCCCTTTATATTAACAGAAAACATTTGTATCCCTTTTTCTGGAAAATAAAGAATGAATTTAGCGGGACAATTAGTGGGCTACACTTTCAAAATTTATCTCAAAAACTGCAATAAATATGCATGGACAAAAATACTCCTTGAACTTTCTTTTTTGGTTGTACCAAGAGACTAAAACAACTTCAGGACTCTTAAATTATGAACCATGCACACCACAGACTACAATATATCCTTTAAAAGGAATGAGGAAGTTCAATGTGTACCGACTGGAAAATATCCAAATATATTAACTTTTATTTATTATTATTTTTTAAACATTTATTTATTTGGCTGCATCGGGTCTTAGTTGCAACATACAGGATCTTCTTTGTACTAGGTGGGCTCTGGAGCACGTAGGTTGCCCCATAACATGTGGGATCTGAGTTCCCAGACCAGGGATTAAACCCACGTCTGCTGCATTGGAAGGCAGATTCTTAACCCCTAGACCACCAGGGAAGTCCCTAAATACATTAACTTTTAAAAGATGCAGAACGGTACTTTTAGAATGCTACCATTTGTGGAAAAAAACAAAAAACAATTAATACACAATAACAGTAATACATAATAATTAATACATTAAACATATATGTTTACATGGGCACTAAAAAAATTCCTGCAAGGATATAAAAGAAACAGAAAACACATTACTTTTAGGTAGGGAAATCAGAAGGGAAATTTAAGGTGAGAATGGAAGGGAAGGGTACTTTCTATCATATACCTTTTCGCTCTCTTTTGGATTTGTACAATGTGCATGTACCAGCTATTTTAAAATAATTATTCGGCAGTGAAAAGAAATGAAGCACTGATACACCCTACAATATGACCGAGTCTTGAAACCATGATGCTCAGTGAAAGAAGCCAGTCCCCAAAGGCCACACAGTATCTTATTTCATGTATGTGAAATATCCAGAACAGGCAAATCCACGAAGACAAAAAAAAGATTAGTGGCTGCCTGGGGTGGAGGGAGAGGAAATGGAGAGTGACAGCTAAGGGGTATGGGGATCCTTTTGGGAGTAAGGAAAATTTTCTGAATTTGACAACTCTGAATAAAAGCCATCAGACTGTATACTTGAAAAGGGTGAATTGCATATTATTTGAATTCCATCTCAATAAAGCTATTGAGCGGCTTCCCTGGTGGCTCAGTGGTAAAGAATCTGCCTGCCAATGCAGGAGACTTGGGTTCAATCCCTGCATCGGGAAGATAGCCTGGAGAAAGAACTAGCAACCCACTCCAATATTCTTGTCTGGAGAATTCCATGGACAGAGGACCCTGGCAGGTTACATTCCATGGGGTCATAAAAGTCAAATACAACTTAGCAACTAGACAACAACAATTAAAAATTAAACTGAGAAAAACCACAGAGTTTGTCTTTACTTCCACTGCTAATGAGCCCTTCTTCTGAAAGACACAATCGTTTGTAAAAGCCATGGTAATACCTACAATCAGCTATAGTCAGTTCTACTGACCTGGGAGCCATTTTATATCATGTAATTGCTTCCCTGTCAAGATTCTCAGGGATGGCTTATTTCTCTCATTTTCAGAGTCAACTATAAATTCTACTTTAGTACCCTGTATTTCTTGAAAGTTCCTTTTTCCACACAGCATTTATCAGTAATTTATTCAGTTCTCTCACACACGCTAAGGATAAAGAAAAGCGAATCTGACCTCAGAGAAAAATAAAAGCACACAGAGACAATGGTAACAGTTTCTGATAAAATCAACCATTCTGAAGAAAAATCTTGCGAGCGAAGCTACCCATCAGTTAGAAGTGACAGCACTCCTACTCACACAAGCTGAAGAGGAAAAGGAACCTTCTGGTCTGTGTAACTGATAAATTCAAAGGCTGGAGCTGGCCTGAAGCACAGAAAGATGCAGGCACTGAGAAATGCCCCGGGGCACCTGCTCTGCTGGGCTGCAGTGAGCAGGCAGGTCCTTCTACTGCAGTCAGCATGCCCCCCAGCAGCCCCAAACTCCCAGGCTCCTGGCCCAATAGTAAGAACTTCTCTCTCTGAATGTCAACACAGCAATTCCAGAGAACCCTGGGACAGGTCACTCTCAAGACTTGTCCAGGGGTGGGGCCCACGCCTGGTCCAGCTAAGGCTGCTGCTACTGCTAAGTCACTTCAGTCGTGTCCGACTCTGTGTGACCCCACAGACGGCAGCCCATCAGGCTCCCCCGTCCCTGGGATTCTCCAGGCAAGAACACTGGAGTGGGTTGCCATTTCCTTCTCCAATGTGTGAAAGTGAAAAGGGAAAGTGAAGTCGCTCAGTCATGTCTGACTCGTAGCGACCGCATGGACTGCAGCCTACCAGGCTCCTCCGTCCATGGGATTTTCCAGGCAAGAGTACTGGAGTGGCTTGCCATTGCCTTCTCCAGCTAAGGCTACATGCCTTTATTTATGGCCATGGGGACTCTATGAAATATGCAAAGAAGTTCCTCAAAGGGCATTGTAGGAGTGGTAGGTAGAAAAAAAACAAATGTCCTCTACTTCCTCCAGCAAGTCATGACAATGGTCACTGGATATGTTGACAAAAAATACACACCTCGCTCACCACACTGGTTACAAGTAGGGGGTTTTCAATTTCAAGGCAAGGTGTCTGGGAAGTTCAAACTTAACGCACACAGATTGTCTGACTGGTCTGTACCAGACATAATTTTGAATACCAGATTGGAAACCTGCTCACTAATTGGCAAGGGGAAAAAACCTCCAGAGATGCAATTTATAAATCAGATCACAATCCTTTGTTCCCTCTGAATGTTTCTGCTCAAGGCAAGTATTTCTGGGGTCCAATCTGCCAAAACTTATCTTCTTTATGGTAGTCACATACTTTTTAAATGACCATCTGAAACTCGACAAAGTCATCCAAGTATAGGGTCTATATTGAACTCTAAATTATAAACATAATTTAGGCTGTATTTGTATTCCTCTTACCAGAGCTGATTCACTTTCTCTCAGCATGTTCCAGGGCAGCTGAAGCAGCTGGATACGTGGTATTTCCTGAGACTGATTCTCGAGGAAATGAATGCAAGTGTCCCTCCAAAGCACAAGAAGGGAGTTGTGAATGGAAGTTTCTCAGTTAGCAGAAAACACATCTAAGAACAAAAGCTTGCACAGCCCTATTATAAGAAATGTGCTCCTTTTTACAACAGAACCATGGAGTATGTGAATGAGAATTATCGCTATATGCTGCTTTAATGCCAAACATCTTTTATTTGGAATTAGACAATGAAAGCCAAAGTTCCAAACACATCTTCAAGAAGGAAGACTGATCAATGCATTTTGAAGCAAGTTCCTGTCTACAACTGAGACAGTCTTGGGTATCCCAGATTATCAAGAGGGACACAAAATCTTCAAAACAAAATTAAGTCTATTTTATTTAAAAACATATAAATAGGCCAAAGAACACTTAAGCCTGAGAGGGCTGCAAACTTTTCTAAGAACATAATGGTCCCAAAAGATTAACATTTTTTGCTGATTCAGCTCACAATGGCAGCCCTCTTCAAGCAGCAGCGCAGTCACTAGCAAACATTTTACGGGCATCAGAGATTCACAAAGCAATGGGCCACGGCCCTGCCCTCAAGGAGCTTACAGTGGAGTTGGAGAGACATGATGATACATCCAAAAGAGACACAAAGTCCACATATCAATATCATAACAAAAGCAATTACTGGCATAAGTCTTCACAGGTTCTAACAAATGAACAGTAGGAATATCTGAGCTACTACATCAAGTTTCAACCTGACATATCAAAAAATGGTTTCTGTTTATTCTTTTCAATTCAACTGAATTAAAAGGGGAAAGCATAATTCCAAGCCAAATGTACCATAATGTTTGCTGTCTCAGATGAAGGGGTAGATTGTTCAGGTTCTATCTAGGGTTTCTCTGCAGCACCACATCCAGAGGTCAAGTTCAGTAGTTCTGGCTGCTAAACCGATGTACAAACTCAGACAGCGAGTAGACGGCTCCCCATCCGACCTCAGGATCCATGCTGATAAAATCATTCAGGTTCATCTTGGAATCTAAAAAAATACATGAAAGAAATGTCCACTGCAGGTACAATTCTGGTTTAACAGCCCCAAAGACCAAAAGCAGGGAAAATTATTCAAAGGTTTCATAAGGCATCGATATCATTCTGTGGTATTCTTGTCTCAAATGTATAATCTCAATTGAATGATGAAAAACATCACACAAACCCAAACTGAGGGACACCATACACAGTCACTGATCAGTATCCTTCGAAAGCGTTGTTGTTTAGTTGCTAAGTTCTGTTTGACTCTTTGTGACCCCATGGACTTTGGCCCACGAGGCTCCTCTGTCCATGGGACTTCCCAGGCAAGGATACTGGAGTGGGCTGCCATATCACGAGAGGATCTTTCTAACCCAGGGATCAAACCCACATCTTCTGCACTGGAAGAAAGATTCTTTACCGCTGAGCCACCAGGGAAGCCCCTTCAAAAGGGCAGAAGTGTAAAAGTAAAGGAAAAAAGAACTTGTCACAGATTGAAGGAGTGCGAGGAGACATGACAACATTTAATATCCTGGCTTAGATTCTGAACCAGAAAAAAGAAACTGGGGTAAATGCCACAAACTATAAATAAGGTGAACAGTACTGTAAGTGTTCAGTAAGTGAACAGTAAGTGAACAGTGCTGTCCTGATACTTTTGTATTGATTTATTATTTTCTTGCTTTAGATAATTATGCCATGGTTTTCTCAGATACCCTAGAATTAAGTAAAAGGTACAAAGGGACTTTCTCTGCTCTTTTACCCAATTCTCTAGCAATGTGAAGTTATGTCAAAATAAAAAGTTAGATGAAACAATGCACAAATAAACTGCTGATCTACTGGATACAACTGCCAATTTATAGGAAATTCAGAGGATACAAGAGATACAATCCAGATACAAAACCAGACCTTTTCTCCCAGATTCATTTCTTCAACAAATAAATTACAAGGAAAAAAAGAGCTGGACTAGGAATCTCTACATATTAAAAAAAGACTCCACAGAGACATAACAACCAAGCACAAGGTAGGGGTTTTATTTGGATAATAATTCAAATAAATGTACTATAGGAAAAAGATTATGACTTTATGAGATAACTGTGAATCTGAACACTGACTAGAGAGATAAATGCTGATTTTAAAGAACTGTTAATTTTTTTAGCTGTAATAATGACAGTGTGGTCATACTTTAAATAAACTAATCCTTATATTTTAGAGATTCATACTGAAATATTTAGAGTTGAAAGTACCTAATATCTGGAATTCACTTCAATATAATACAAGAAGGGGGAAAGTGGATGGGCTATCAGCCATGAGCTGATAAGTGTTGAAAGTCTAATTTTCTGTCTGGTTTTGTTTATGATTTAAATTTTCCATACCATACATTTTTTAAAAGTGTGTACACATTTCTTCTTGTCCTCATTAAAGAATAGTTATGGAACTGTATAATCCCATCAAAAACCATCAGGAAAGTGGACAAAGTATATTCAGCAACTCTTTCCACAAGCCAGACAATGGGCAACCCGACTGACTGCTAAGAAAGCAGAAACGAGGGAGGGAGCCCAGGGTCCTTCAGTTCACTGCCCAGGGAGCATTTCCAGACCACAGCACAGAAGGAGCAACGCGAACAGCACGGCGGTTCTGCCCATGGGAAGACAGAGGCCTGAGTCCAGGAGGGCAGAGTGGCTACGTGTTGGGGACAGAGTGTGAAGAGGACGGAATCACGCAGACAGTGCTCTAGATTTCTGCAGAGGTGACTCACCCTCTACCCCCAAGTCTGCCTAAGGACTGAACTCATGAAGCCAGGAAAGCAGCCCAGAAAGCAGCTGGTCTAATAACTCCCAGAACTTCCATAGTCCCCACCAGCCAAGGGGGAGAGAATTCATAACACATGGGCATTTAGCAGAATCCTCAAAAGGGTTACAGCTGAGTAGCGGGGCTAAATGAGCGCAGGGTGAAAGGCTGCTGAGAATCTGCACTGCATGCTCAGCTGCTTCAGTCATGTCCAACTCTGTGTGACCCCATGGACTGTAGCCCACCAGGCTCCTCTGTCCATGGGATTCTCCAGGCAAGAATACTGGAGTGGGTTGCCATTTCCTCCTCCAGGGAATCTTCTTGACCCAGGGATTGTACCCATGCCTCTTTTATGTCTCCTGCATTGGCAGGCGGGTTCTTTACTACTAATGCCACCTGGGAAGCCCATACTGAAAGAGCAAGCCTTGCAAGGACCCCCCGACCCCTGTAATTTAACTGTATGCCAGAACCGAATCCAATATTGTTTTTAAAAGCACCTCAAGATCTAGTAACTAACAATGTAAAATTCACGAAGTCCAGCACCCAACCAAATAACATGAATCACACAAAGAAACAGGAAAATGCGACTCAATATCAGGAACAAAATCCATCAACATAAACAGACTGAAATGACAGAGATAACGCAACCAGCAAATGAAGATCAGCTATTATAAACACACTGTATGTTCAAAAGGGCAGAGGAAAACGTGGGCACAACAGAGAGAAATGGGAGATATTAAATCAGCCCCAAGTGGAATTTTTAGAGATAAAAAAATAAAATATGTAAAATGAAAAAAAAATGCACTGGATGGGATTAACAGCAAATTAATGCAGCAAAAAAGATGAATGTATTTACAGACAAAATAATTATTCAAAATGAAACACATACAGAAAAAGTCTGAAAAAAAGGGATCATTGACTTAACAGAATAAGAACAAGGCATCTAACATATGCGTAGGTGAAGGACAAGAATTTTTTTTTTTTTTATTTTTTCCTCTGAGGCATTTTATTTGTATGTATTACATCCCTAGAAAAAGAATCCAAGGATTTCCCCTCCTGTGTGTTTTCGTCTTGCTTCTTCATGGTCCATGATGCCAGCTGAGGTTGTCAGTACAATGAAACCAAACTGACGGGATGGGAGCAGGTTATTCTGCCATTTTTCTAGATCTTTGAGTTGCACATCAAATCTGGGGCTGATCACTCCACACTTATTTAGCCTGCCTGTGAGGTTCACAACAATTTTCCCAGCCCTGTGACCATCAATGATTTCAAATTCACCAATGTAACCATGCTTCATCATCACTGTTAGAAACCTGATGATGACTTTGGAGCACGGCCTAATAAGGACCTGGCGTTTGCCTCTTTTTTCGGCATTGTTGATACTCTTGAGAGCATCAGCCAGGACATTCATGCACACCATTCAGGCGGCACTGAAAGATGGCTCAAAGCAAGAATTTTTTTTAAAGGGGGAGATAGAGGTGGTGGTCAAAGGAAACATTTGAAGAAATAATGGCCAAATGTTTCCAAATTTGATGAAAGCTATAAATCTACCAATCTAAGAATCTGAACAAACCTCATGCGGACTAAATCTAAAGAAAACTACAGTCCATCATAATCAAATTGCTGAAAATGGGAAATAGAGAAAAAAACCTTAAAAAGCAATCAGGGAAGGGGGAAAAGATACACTACATTTAGAGAAACAAATATAAGAACAATAGCATGCTCCTTGATCAGAAACTGAGCAAGCAGAAAACAAGAGAGAGACACCTTTAAAAAACTGAAAGAGAAAACATGTAAAACTAGCGTATATTATCTAACAAATATATCTTTTCAAAAATGAAGGTAAACACTTGGGATACAGAACACTAGAAACAGAGTCTTACAACAAAAAAGCTAGACAACCAGCAAAACCAGGACTTCTGTTGACGTGATCAGACAGCCAGGGATGCAGGATGACCAAGGAATCCAAAATAAAGGAAAGACAGGCACCTCCCAGGAAAGAAGGGGTAAAAGTTCTTGCTTACCTGGGGTAGATGTACTTACCTGACTTACTCCATGTAAGTCAGCTAAAATCTTTACCAAATGGCTAAAGGAAACCTCAAGTTCTGAAATACAGTGGTATTCATTTTCTAGGACTTTTTAATGCAATTAAATAAAAAATGATTATTATCTGCAGGCATTCAACACCTACCAGCCTTTAAAAATAAAATTAAAAAATTTTTAAAGATCAATATATAACAAATTGGCATTTGCCTGAATCTCCCTAAGGAGCACTATAACATTTCTATTTACATATAACACTGGTCCTCCAGCTAGGCTCAAATTAGCCAGTGTCACTATAACACACCATTTGAGAACAGGAAAACGAAAGGACAGCGGGGCAGCAAAGGGCTTAGAAAGAGAACGGGACAGTCATGGTGTGCCCTATAGTTCAGTCCAAGTCTTGGGAAAGGTCCTTAAAAACTGAGCCATCAAAGGCTGGTGCTGGAACCGAGCTTTAGGGCAAAGCTGCAAGACTGTGAATCTTGGTTTCCTTCTTATCAGAGACGGGCAAATACACTAAACGTTGAATTAAAAACAGTGGGCCTGTAGACTCATGGCCACCAAAATTATTAAATGTTGGGGCCAAAATATAACGTGCAATGAATGAAATGTGATAAATTTTAAGCCCCTGAGGGCCAATTCCATAACTAAATGCAAGGAACCAAGTAAAGCTGCTATGAAAGTATCTAAAACAGGCATTAATTGCAAGTTTGATGTCTTCCTGAACCTTTTCTTCTTTTTTAACGTTTTTTTAAATAAAGCAATATTAATTAGCTAAAAGTAGTATATTAAAAAGCAGAGACATTACTTTGCCAACAAAGGTCCATCTAGTCAAGGCTATGGTTTTTCCAGTGGTCATGTATGGATGTGAGAGTTGGACTGTGAAGAAAGCTGATCGCCGAAGAATTGATGCTTTTGAACTGTGGTGTTGGAGAAGACTCTTGAGAGTCCCTTGGACTGCAAGGAGATCCAACCAGTCCATTCTAAAGATCAATCCTGGGTGTTCATTGGAAGGACTGATGCTAAAGCTGAAACTCCAATACTTTGGCCACCTCATGTGACGAGCTGACTCACTGGAAAAGACTCTGATGCTGGGAGGGATTGAGAGCGGGAGGAGAAGGGGACGACAGAGAATGAGATGGCTGGATGGCATCACCGACTCAATGGACATGAGTTTGAGTGAACTCCGGGAGTTGGTGATGGACAGGGAGGCCTGGCGTGCTGTGATTCATGGGGTCGCAAAGAGTCGGACACGACTGAGTGACTGAACTGAACTGAATCCCCCCTTATCCTAACTTCAAACACATTCCTTTGATAAATGGGGCTTCCCTGGTGGCTCAGCTGGTAAAGAATCCACCTGCAGTGCAAACCTGGGTTCGATCCCTAGGTTGGGAAGATCCCCTGGAGAAGGTAACGGCTACCCACTCCAATATTCTGGCCTGGAGAATTCCATGGACTATATAGTCCATTGGGTTGCAAAGAGTCAGACACGACTGAGCTAAAGGTAATTCCCCCTTATCCTAGCTTCAAACACATTCCTTTAATAAATGGAGGTTCCCTGGTAGCTCAGCTGGTAAAGAATCCGCCTGCAATGCAGGAGACCCCCGTTCCATTCCTGGGTTGGTTCAATTGATAAATACAGGGCTTGAATTAATGGACTGACCACACAAGAAAACATGGTCACATGGTTAAATTACTACATGAGAAACCAGTATGTTTACCCCACACTTCAGAGCAGATTCCTTTGAGTTCCAACCTCAAGTTCAGGAGGCCCCCAATGAGCTAATTACACAGAGCCAAAAAGAGACACCCGCTTCCCTGCTCTTGAGCACAGGGAGGTAACAGACCCTGCGACCCTCCAGCTGTGCCCGGGGGGCGGCAGAGGGCTGGACCTTCATGGGCTCCAGTGTTCATGTCTGCCAAGTGAAGAGGAGAAGAACATAAGAGAGGAGGGGGCTGGCACAAACAGCACCTCCTGGGAAGCAGCCACCCAAACCCTAAGGAACAACTCAAGGAGGACGGGGGCGGCCAAGGTTTGCTGAAGGCTTATGACTGTCAGCTCCTGTGTCAGTGCTCCTACGTGGAAGACACACAGGGAGCCACACAGGCACTGTCCAGACCACACCCAGCAGGGTGTGTGAGATGAAAGCAAGACCCACGAAGCCCTCTCTTGACCTAAGCTAGCCGAGTTCCAATGCTGAGCCTGAGAACCAGATTGGTGGACCCGAAGCAATGCCAATATGAACTTTAAAAATCATGAGAGCTTTCTACAGAGAGCCTAAAAAATCAGAGATGGAATCCTCCTTCAGTGTTCACTCGCTTCAAATATACCAAATACACTTTTTACTTTCTCCCCTGCTGAACTCTAATGTCCTATTTTTCTGGCATCCTTTACAGCCTGCAGAGCATCTTGACTCAGACAGCATCATCCTCATCAGAGGATGGTTTTTACCAATTAATGGCAACCTTGTGAATTACTTCCCACCATAAATTCACCCAGGTGAATGCCAGACAACAGTAATATGGTGAAGAACCCTTGATCTACTTAAGTCTCAAGAAATTATTAACTGGACTGATGCCTAAAAGCACATAAATGAGATGAGTGGGACAATAAAACCGGCTAGCTCTCACTGCCTTTCTCATGCAGATTTTATTACAGAGATTTCACAGGTCTCAAAGAAGCACCAGAGGATTCCCTTCACCATAACATGAAACCCCACCAGGGGAGGTTCTACAAGTCCCATGGTGAAGTGGCACAAACACACAGTTCTTCCCGGTGGACCAGAGGCAGGGACAGCCAGTATTCCGGCAACAGGGTTGTGGTTTGACTCCCTGAAGCCTTTCCTCTCCCATGAAACCTTCCAATCCTGCTCTCTGCGCCTCCATTTCTGAGTCTGATAAATACACACAACTACACTCCCTCTCACCTCCTAACCACGCCGGGAGTCTCACCCAAAAGACAGTGCACTTCCTGTGCTTGGTTAAGGGAACTGGCTCCCAGCACACTGATGGGAAACCTCTAAGAGGGCATCACTGGCTCACCTCCAGTCTCGATGCAGGGATACGCCGGGGGAGGCTCTCTCCAGTTCCCACTGGAGTCTTTCATGTGAGATCGGTCAGAAGCAAAGTTCTTCAGATACGAGTCTGCACGGATCACTCTAAATTTCCTGCACGTAAACCAACACTCATTTATATAACAGCTGAAATTCTAACTCAGTTCTTATAGAGACTCATTTTCTACAACATGCACAAAACTAGGCAGACATTTTTGTACTATTAGGGTCAGGCAGATAGTTTAGTCGCTAAGTTGTGTCCGATTCTTGCGATCCCATGGGCTGTAGCCCGCCAGGTTCTTCTGTCCATGGAATTCTCCAGGCAAGAATACTGGAGTCAGTTGTGATTTCCTTCTGCACTATTAGTGATACACAAACAGATATGCGGCTTTAACAGCTGTTAAAGATGCCATGAGAAATGATCAGCTGACATTCCAAACTACAAAGGCATGGAAATCTATCCAGTTGCTTTTACTCGCTCAATGAATACATCAGGGGCCAAGGGCATAATTTTCAGGTGTTGATATCATGACAGTGTTAGTCACTCAGTCGTGCTGGACACTTTGTGACCCCATGGACTGCAGCCCGCCAGGCTCCTCTGTCCATGGGATTCTCCAGACAAGAACACTGGAGTGGGTCACCATTGCCTTCTCCAGGGGTTCTTCCTGACCTAGGGATTGAACCTGGGTCTCCTGCATTGTGGGAAGATTCTTTACCATCTAACTACCAGGGAAGTCTGTCATAGTCCTCTCAATTTTGGCATCATATGGCATCCAGCTCCCCCAACCCACACCATCCCACCACCCACACACCCAAAAATAAGAGCATGAAAGACATTCTGAAACTGACTTGAAGAAAATGTTTTGGATCTCATGACACAAAGTTTTAAAGACTGCCAGCCTTTCATACGACGGACAACCTTTAAAACTTCAAAATATTTTGAATTTTCTGTGTAGTACATGACTCTCAAATATCAACTCAATGGTGAAGCCAAGACAAGCAAGCTTTACAAAACCAACGCAGAAACAAACATGCCAACAAAGTAGCTGTATCGTCGTCAAAGTCTAACTTCAGAAAAGCAGATAAATCCACCCTGAATTTCCTCACCTTCTGAACTGTGGATGGATGTCCTCATCAGACTTAAAGGCATCTTCCACGTATGTGTCAAAGGGGCAGGGGAATGGCAGGACAGTGTCAAGGTCATAAATGAAGCTCTGTCCTCCGCTTGAAAGATGAAGTAAGACAACATGGTAATCCTAGAAGTAAAAGTTGCTGAAGTTAACCAGGTTACCTTATGATGGAGTATCCCAAGGTTATAGTAATAATGCCTATCTACCACCAAAAACATATACAAGGCCAATACAGCCCTCCTTAAAATAACAAAGCAAACACAAAACCCTGAAAACAGACCAGATGTCCAGTGACAGGGAACAGTTACATAAACAGTGGAAATGTTCATGTACATTAAATGTATACCTTCAACTCAGCAATTACCATTAGGAATTCATCCTAGAGAAACACTGCCATATGCAAGTAAAGGTATATATTCAAAGAAAATCTCTGCAGTGCTGTTTTTAACTGTGAAGATTCAGAAACAATCAGAAGTCCACCAAGAGGGGAAAGGCTAACAAACCACGAAGCAGCCGTAAGATGGTGTACTGTGCAGTTGCTAAAAAGAATGAGGTAAACTTTTGTGGAAATTGGATTAACTCCATGTTACACAGTTGGATGGAAAAAGCAAATTGCAGATTATGTATTATACATTATTTTTTAAATTGATGTGTATATAAAGATGGATGTGTGAGTTCAGAAGTACACATGCATGCATACGAGTACAGAGAAAAAGTCTGTAAGGATATCCTCCAAACCATTAACAAAGCAGAACGGCCTGAGGTCAGCCTGGAGAGGGAAGAAGGACTTTAAAATATTGTCAGGACTTCTCTGGTGGTCCAGTGACTAAGACTCCGAGCTCCCAATGCAGAGGGCCTGGGTTCAATCCCTGGTCAGGGAACTGGATCCCACATGCCACAACTGAGAGTTTCCATGCTGCAACGAAGATGAAAGAGCCCTCATGCTGCAACTAAGACCCAGCGCAGCTAAAGAAATAAATTTTTTTAAATGTTGTTGCTATTGATTTTCAATCAGCCGTGCCCTAATCTGTAGCCATTAAGGAAGAAGGACACAGAGAGCTTCTCCTGCACAGCTAGGTCCCAGCATGCATGTGAATTCTCTCTCACCCCCAGATATGGGGTACTGTCCAAACCAGCTAAGAGCTAAAACGGATGTCAGGAAGATTTATCAATGGACATAAGGGCAGTCTGATGCTTAGAGTGCCTTGGAATCGCACAAAGAACAGCACTGTGAGATTAAAAAGTCCAATCACATTAGTACAATGTTAGGAATACCATAGGTTTCTAGTACTTCAGAGCTTACAAAGTATTTTCTCAAATGATGTTTCATTTGACCCTGTGAGGTAGGGAGAAGACAATTAATTGAGACTGGAGACCTTGCGCCGTCAGAGTCCAAAGTGCTTCCTTTGGCTCCAATTCTATCTTAGGAAAGCAGAAACAACATCAGAAATGAACGCTTCTCCCCTCTCCTCCCCTTAATGCATCCAACCCTCCCCTACAACAGTCCACGACTTTGGCCCTCTGGCCTTCTTCATGTTATTCCACTCCACCTGTGCCGCTGTCTCCACTGCTCTCCCCCAATTTATCACTCCAGCTCCGGCTCAAATGAATTCCCCAGCCAGGAGTCCATCTTTGATCTTCTCCCATCCCTGCCAGCAGTAGTCTCTGCCATATCCCAAATCGGGTTCTCTCCTGACATCTACTTCATGTTATGTTTTTTTTAAAATACACACTCCCAATTATTTGTGGGAAACCGTGCTATTAAAATACAGATACAGAGATGAGAAAGATAGGTCCAAACATTCAAGAAGTTCCTGGAGAAGTGAGTGGGTAACCCAAGTCAACGGTGGCAGAGGAGTGAGAGGATGAGGGAAGACAGGAGGCAGAAGAGCCTGCGGGTTAGGGCATGTGAGGCGGGATCACCCAGTTCAACCTCAGCCCCGCCACCAGGGCCTCCATTTCCTTTTCTGTAAAATGGGGATAACTGTAGTGTCTGAAAGTGAAAGCTGTTCAGTCATTGTGTCCAACTCTTTGAGACTCCATGGACTATAGCCTGCTAGGCTCTTCTGTCCATAGGGATTCTCCAGGCCAGAATACTGGAGTGGGTAGCCGCTCCCTTTTCCAGGGGATCTTCCCAACCCAGGGATCGAACAGGGGTCTCCTGCATTGCAGGCGGATTCTTTACCAGCTGAGCCACAAGGGAAGCCCAACTGTAGTGTTTACCTCATAGTATTATTCACACTGTTACTGAGAGAATTAATGAGATTACGTAAATACTCAGCCTTCTTAAAAACCAACCAAAGTGGTGGGCGGCCCCCACAAGGAGGACGGGGACCCAACTAAGAAGAGGAGTTTCACTGAGGAAAGGCTGCATCTTGCCTAAAGGGGAGCGCGTTCCAGAAAGAGGAAAGGTTTATGCTTGTGGAATGGCATAAACAGAGACTTCCTGGGCAGTCCAGTGCTTAGGACTCTGCTCTTCTACCACAGGGATCACAGGTTTGATCCCTGGTTGGGGAACTAAGATCCTGCATGCTGCATGGCACAGCCAAAAAAACTTAAAAAAAAAAACAAAGAAAAGGCATAAACAAGGAATATCCTTCTGGCTAGCTCAGGTTTATGTTCTTACATAGCAGATGGCCAATGAACTTGAGAGGGAAAGCAGGCCACCTCCACAAAGAAAGGCAGAGATGGGGACTAAGGAGTACAGACTCAAGAAGCAGTCACTCTCTGAGCCAGGTGAAGCGCTTGTCCAAACGCCTGGGAAAGACACCCTAGGCTAGAGGCAGGAGCGCCTACTTAGAAAGTGACCTCTTCCTCGGGGATTGGTCTCCACCCACTGAGGAAGGCTCACCCATCGCCTACAACAGACCAGCAGTGAGGCACAGACCAACTGCCAGAGGTGTACTCCACATAGGAAGTCTGTGGGGAGACTTCCTGAAACAGGACTCTCCACCGGGAGCTGCCATGAGCTGCTGTGTAAGGAGGGCACGACCACAGGTCCTTTCCCTGAAAATTCCCTGAAGACCGGAAGCTGAGCACTTCAGCAATGGGCATGATGCTAGGGCGGATGGAGAGTCCACAGCTGGGGATCTAGCGCTCTGTTGACAAAAATCGCTAACACTTCTAGAGCACTGGTGCAGTTACCAGGGTGATGCTTCAAAAATGCATTATCTCCCTGAGGCCTCCGGTGACCAGAGGAGGACACCGAAGAAAGAAGGTAACTAACCCGTCCAGCTCACACAGTCCACCAGAAGGGGGACTCGGGCTTAACCCCAATGTGCCTCACTCAGCCTGTGCTCCCAACCCAACGCTGTTGGATTTGGGCTTCAGAGCAGCAAGTCTCCTGCTGGTGAAGGAAGCAAGAGTGTGAGCTCCATGAGGCCAAGAGTTTTAGTCTATTTTGTGCCTTGTATATAACAGGCATTCAATACATATATGTTAAATAAATGAATGAAGCCAACTCAAATGATGTCTTATCCTAAATACGCACTGGAAACTTGATGTTTGTTACATTATCATGAATGGAGTTTTTCTTTTATCTCCATGTTTCTTAGCACAAACAATTCCATTCTTCAGAGCACCAGGTTAGGGTGACATATGGATGTGTGCTGGAAAGGACCCCATTCTGCCACCTATCAGCTAGATGACCCTGAGGTAGTCACTTTGCCTTTCTGGGCTTGTTTCTTACCTGAAAAATGAAGGGGTTAGAACAGATCTGTGTTTTTCAAATGCCAGTGATGCTAAGAAGTTTGTTAAGAACTCAAATTCCTGAACCTTTTGATCAACTAGATTAGAAACCTTTTTTTTGGGGGGGGGCCACATCAGGCAACAATAGGATCTTAATTCCCCGATCAGGGATTGAGGGACTGAACCTAGGCTCCTGGCAGTGAAAGCCCTGAGTCCTACACACTGGAATTCCCAGAAACCTATATTTTTCACAGTCTCTGGATAACTCTACTGTCCAGATGGACTAGATGCTGCTGAAGTTCCTTCCAGTGCTAAATAGACAAGAGTCTAGACAACAATTATATCTGCTACATCAGCCATTTAAAATCACTTCTATAATAATTTCAAAATTAAAAGAAAACATGCCCGTCAGTGCTTCTGCCTTAGACCAAAAACATCTGTCATTCAAAGGTCAAATTATTAATAACTATCATAGTCTTTCTCTACTGCCCCATCATTTCTGCTTTACCAAAACACAAAGACCGCTCCTGGATTACAAGGACTGCTGTATCAGGCTGTCTGTGCTGACCATCTTACCCAGATGACAGGTCCATCTCCGGGTCTTGCCTGCTGCTTCCAGATAGGTATCTACAAACACAATACACTTCCTGAGTCACAACTTTACAGAGCAAACACCACTCAATTCTTTTAGGCAATACACACATGGCAAATAAAATATTTCAAAACAACAAACAAGTCAGGTGGAAGAATGAACATATAAGAAGAAATCCAAATCTTTCCAAGGGTCCTTAATGATGAAGGAGCAATAATTCATTGTTAAGATGTTCTCTGGAGAGTAGAAAGAGACCTAAACTAGGGATCGGAAGTCCTGGCAGGTTCACCTCTTGCTCTCCCACTTAATTATTCATGGGACCTTCCCAAGTCTCTTATTTCTTCATCTACAAAACGGAAACAGCTGAACGGACCCTGACTACTTCACAAGGTACCCACTGGGATCAAACAACATGATGCTCACAAAAGTGCTTTACAAAATATGAAGAGTTTACTGTTTTTTTTTAATACTTTATAGAAGTTTACTGTAGTTCCATAAAACTCAGGAAAGAAACTTTTCCTTCAAACCTGAGCATATGTGCTTCTAATCTAAGCATTTTAAAAAGCTCTAACTTAATACCTAAAGAAAGGTGATTGAAATTGCATAAACATACCATCACATATTTCCCTACCTGCAAGTTAGGAACTAAACTCTTAACTACATCCTCATAGGAAAAAAATCTGATTCAAAAACAAACTTTGAACTGTTGCCATATTTTATAAAGCACATTTTAGAACAAGCTAAACCCATCTTCTATTTAGCTTCGAATGTCATCCTGAACTTGTGTTCTTTCTGCAATCACTCCCCAACTTACCATCTTCCTCTCATTAGATATGAAGACAGCATAACACTCTTCTAAAGGATACTGGTCGTGGTTTTTGATGTATTCGCAGAGCTTCCAAATATTTTCTTCACTGGAATAAAATAATTGTTTAAGCAATAAAATTAAGCAAGAACACTCAGTTCACTCAAATTTGAACAAAAGAACAATTATTATATTAAAAAATGTTGGTAGAGACCTTAAACACCACCGCCTCCAAAAACTGGCTAACAATTGTACCTCCTCTGAAACATCCCCAGCAACAGCTGTTACCAACCTGAACTGTGCGTGGACCCCTCTACGGACAGAGCTCACTGCCTCTGTCAGCACTGTTAACACAGAGGCATTCTAACTGCTCAAATGCTCCATCAATATTCTAAACGTTCTGAGTCCAGGGACTTGAATTCCAGTTCAGCCACTTACAAGGTAATAAGTTTTGGACACTTTGACCTCTCTTGAGTGTCTACTTTTCTCCTCTGTAAAGTGGGCATAATCATATCATCAATACTCAATAAATCTTAACATTGGTTGGCTGGTCCCCTTTGGAAATGGCAGGATGGGTATTGTGTAGGAGGGATCCTGACTGGAAAAGATATGTCCAGGAATTCTTCTGGAGGGAGCCTCTTGTGAATGCTATTCCCCAAGCCCCTCTGGTATGGAGGAGGTCCTGACTTTTAGAAAGCAATTCCTCATGCTGAACTGAAATCCATCTTTCTTACACTCCTGTCCTAGAGGAATCTCTCTTCTATATGAGAGGCCTTCAGCTATCATGAAGCAATGGTAAGAACCACCGAAGTAAAGCAACGCCCAGTGCATCAAACCAAGCCATGCTGGCAGTCACACTCCAGCACGGGCAAGCCCCAGCACTCCTGGCAGTATTCACAGCCCAAGCTTTGGGTTCCTGTCTTCTTCTTTGCCCAAAACAAGCTCACACAAGTGACTCAATTTGCCAAAACCTTAATTCTAGCCACCTATACCATGCAACCTGGAAATGGCACTGAGAATGGCACGATTCTGTGAAGAGACACACTTTTCACTCAGTCGTGCCCTTGTCCACCTGTCTCAGCACTTCATACAACCAGACTTAAAGTACCAAAGTTAAATATTTTTCTCCCATGATTTTGTTTTCCCCTAGAATATCTAAGAAGTCTTATGGGGGAAAAAATTGGTGGCAGAGATACCAACAGGAGAATGCTAATAATTCTATGGGATGTGCAGCACAGAGTAATAATATGTGAACTCTTTCAATATGACATATAACATGTAGTAGCTAAAATCTTTTTAACCTGGATGTTCTCAGACAAGAGTTTTGAGAAGACATTTGTCTTTCCAACCTAGAGACATTCAGGAGCATTGACTATCAACAACAGCCAGTGATGTACAAATCATTGTGCTAAGTGCTTCCAGTTTAGAATGATAAATCAGAGTTGTAGAGGATGAGAGGAGCCACACATATCCATAAATAATCAAGAACCGCATGAGACCATAAAAGATGCACAGAGCAAGTACAGAGGAGGGAGTCATTCATTTTGAGGGATACAGGTTGATGGAGGAAAAAGGTCAGCGGGTTCTCCTTGTGTGTTCCCCTTTCTCCTCCCAAGAATGGAGGAGTTAACCCCAAAAGTCCTCAAATCCATATGTACCATGAGCACTACTGGTTGGCTAAATACACATGTAGCTTGGACATACTTTGCTTATTACTTTTCAAATATGAGTGAATATTACACGGAGAAAAAAATTAAACCTAAGAGTTACTGAATTTGTAGTCCCTTTTAATCAACAGTTTTGTCTTCAAAAGTACAACTAATATCATGAAAACTAATCTCATAAAAGTACAACTAATCTCATAAAACTTTTCATGCTAATTAAAAAAAAAAGAGGGCCTCATCCTTGGAAATGCTGGGAGTCACCACTGGAATAGAAAGTGCCGCAGATTAGGTATGAGTCCTGCAACTCATTTATTTGGTTTGAAAAAATGGGGGGGTGGTGATAACAATAATGCCCCAGGCTGTCAGCTGACTATCTGGGTAGCAGAACACTGACAAAGCAGTACTGAGACTGGGATTCTGCAGGGGTGATTGGTGATGAGCTGATAGAGAAGCATGCAGAAGGGGAGGATCCCTGGGACACAAGGTCTTAACAACTATTTGAAAAATCCCAAACAATTACAACAGAATCAAAAACGTTTTGCAGGAGACTTCCCTGGTAGTCCAGTGGCTAAGACTCTGTGCTTCCAATGCAGGAGGCCTGGTTTTCAGCCCTGGTCAGGGAACTAAATCCTACATGCCACAACTAAAGATCCCACATGCTGCAACAAACACCTGGTGCAGCCAAATAATTTTTTTTTTGAATGCTTTGCAAACGCACAGAAACACAAATATTGGCTACCACTATTATCATTCAGCTGGGTCTTAAAAGCTAAGTGACATCTGACAAACGCTAACAGAAGTAAAGAGGAGGCATTTATTCCAAGTTCAAAGAATCCGCAGGAGCAAACATAGAAAGGTGCACCAGCCTGATGCGTTCGGACAGGATAGAGCACTGGTTCTCCATCAGAGGTAAATTTTGCCCCCCATGGAACATTTGGCAATAGCTTGTGACATTTTGGGTTTTGACAGATTGGGGGAGGGTGGGCATCTAATGGGTAGAGCCTGCCCTACACAGAACAGATGCCCAAACAAAGAATCTCCATGCTCAAAATGTCAACAGAGGCAAGGCTGAGAAACCCTTGGGCAGAGCAGAGAAGCCAGGTTCACGAAGAGGTCGCAGGAACAGATGGTGACCAGATCTTTAGAGTGCTTGCTATACGCAGGAGATAGACTTCATTGTCTAGGCCTGAGCTCCTGAAATGGGATCAATGGGCCAGACTCCTCTATGGTGCAGCTCACACATCCAGGCTCTCTGGGGTTGGACTCTAAGATCTGCATATTCTATAAGCTCCAGGTGGTTCTCTGGTACGTTCAAATTTAGACTGGCTTTGAGCAGTATGGAGCCAGCCGAAAATTAAAGACTTAATGGGCTATGGGAGAGCTGGACAGAGATGCCTGTCAGGAAGGACCAGAACAGGCCCAAATGGCCAGACCCAAGGAGGGAGAGACCTATGGCTGAAGACACAAAGAGGAGACGATCAACTGAACAGATATTCATCTCCTAGTATTCTTCCACTGAATCACTGCACTCCTATTATGTCGGCCTCTCTGTCATTCCTCGAATACTCTGCCGGCTTCCTTCTGAGAGCCTCTGTACCTCCAGTCCCCCTGCCTGGAGGGATTTCCTGCCAACATCCACAAAGCTCCTGCCTTTTCTTCAGCTCTCTGTTCAAATGTCATTTTATCAACATCTTTAAGTATCCTAATAATATGGTGAGTCACCATCTCTTATCTTGTTCTATTTTTCTCACAGCACTTAACACACCCAAGTGTGGTTAAACTTGCTTTTGTCTGCTTTCCCCCAACAAAAATGTAAGAACTATGAAATCCTATCAGGGAATATGTCTACGTTGTTCACTGAAGTATCCATAGTGTCTAGGATTCTGCTTCCCATCCTCCATAAACATTTACTGAATGAATGAATAAAACAATGAATGGATCTCAGAGACAAGAATGAAGAGGACTGAGGTGAGAGGAGGGGCAGAAATAAAGTGTAGAAGTACCCACTCCAGAGGTTCCAAGTTCAGCACCACCACTTGCTAGATGTGTGAAAGTGGAAGTCACTCGGTCCTGTCCGACTCTTTGCCACCCTACAGTCCATGGGATTCTCCAGGCCAGAACACTGGAGTGGGTGGCCTTTCCCTTCTCCAGGGGATCTTCCCAACTCAGGGATCAAACCCAGGTATCCTGCCTTGCAGGTGGATTCTTTACCACCTGAGCCTCGAGGGAAGCCCTTGCTAGATGTGTGACCTTGAGCAAACTAAAGGCCTCCCTGTGGCTCAGTATTTTCATTAGTAAAGGAAATAAGAAAAAGCATAATAATAGAACCATCTCCTAAGCCTAAAAGGAAGTACTTGGCACTGGGCCTGACATGCAGTCAGGGCTGAACAAACTCCAGCTTTTCGTGGCACTGATTTGATGACCAGCTGAAGGAAGGAAGGCAGTTTCAGAGGACCCTGAGGTTTCTTGTGCAGGACTGGAAGTCTCCATTCAAGCAAGGGGATGGTAGGCGTGGGAGTGATAAGGACCAAGATTAAGAGTTGTGAAGTCACCACAGAAGTGGCCGAGGAAAGGGGTACAGTATGTGGACTCTGCGTTCCCAGTCTGCATTCCTTCACTCAAGCTATGTTGTTGTTGTTCGGTCCCTAAGTCGTTGACTACAGCCAGGCCTCCCTGTCCCTCACAAGTTATACGGCCTTAAGCAAATTTCTTGCAACCCTCTGTACGTCGACGAGCTCACCCTTAAAACGGGAGTAACAGTACCTTCCTCCTAATGTAACTGTGGGGAGAAATGAATTCGTTTACTGAAACATCTGGGAACAACGCTCGGTATATACTGAGTACCACGTGTAAACGTAACCACTATTATAATAACAACGTGGTGGTCTTTAAGCTCCTAGTTTCTGGTACAACGGGGCCTGAGTTGGAATCCTGGCTGCCTTTAATGAGTGACCTTGGGAATGTTATTGCAAAATCTCTATGCTTTCATTCTCTTTCAAAATTAAAATGACCTTCACATCAGTGCGAAACCACTTGGGCTTTAATTTAGTACAATAATTTTCAAAAGCTCTCTACCCTCCACCCTCCGCCCCCAACTCCCCCTTCCAGGCGCCCCCAAGCACTGAGAGCTCCTGAGAAAGGTCTAGGAGAAAAAGGCCTGGCAGAAGTAAACCACCAGCGACCCGACCCTTCCTGGCGGATACCACCCCCCCTCCCCCAACACCCTCCGAATGCCCTCGCTCCACTCCAGACTCTAGGGCTGCCATTCCGGCCCTCTCCGCCCCTCAAACCGGAAAACCCTCCAGCCAGGCCCAGAGCGCCCCCGGGGAGGGGCCGGGAAGAGGCGGAGCCCGGCTGCGTCTACACCGCCGAGTGGGCCGGGGAGACGCCGGGGGCTGCCCCGCGCCCCCTCACCAGTAGCAGCTGTTGTAGACACAGGCGTCCCGCGGGGGGCTGGCCGGCTTGTAGTGGGCGGCTGCGGCGTTCCCTTCCATGGCGGGCCTGGGTACGGGCCAGAAGCGTAAGGACCGGCCCGGCCCCGCAGGCGGGCTTCGGACGAGGAGCGGGCGCACCACACGCAGCGCTAGTTTGCTGGGCGGACTAGGAGGAGCCCGAAGCCGCGGGTGGCGCCCCCGGGTGATGGGGCCTGGGGCAGGGTGGGCGGAGCCTGAGCGGCCGAAAGCGCAAAATCCCGCGCAGAAGCTCGAGATACCCGTGGCAGGTTCCGGGAGGGTGGAGCTGGAAATGAAGAGAGTTGTCAGTGTCCGGACTCGGGCGGCCCTGGATTGGCTGGGCAGGTTCTGGTGGGCGGAGCTTGGGCGGGGCGAGCGATGCAAAGTCCCGGCGCGGAAAGACGTGGGCGGAGCTCGAGGCGCTCAGTGGCGGTGCCGTTGAAGGTGGAGTCTGAGCTTCAGGGGCGGATCCTGGGTGGGTGAGCGGCGTGAGTTCTTAGTGGGCGGAGCCAGGGACGTGGAGGCTCGAGTGGTTCCTGGTTTGCGAAACCCCGCCAGGTGGGTGGGGTCGGGGGCCAGGGGCGGGGCCATGAGGCACGTGGTCCTAGAGCGGCGGTGTGCTGGAGTGTGGCGGAGTGCTGGAGGCTTGGAACAACGTGGTTTCGATCAGCGTGGGGAAAAAAAAGAGGTCACCGGCTGGCCGCTTGAGAGGGGAGTCAAGGGAGGGCTTGGAGTTGGTCAACGGTGTTTCGTGAGTCTCGGAGGAGTCTGACACCTTCTAACCCCTTGCCAGCTGCGTCCGATGAGTGTGGGAAGACTCCACGCGTGCAAGTGAAATAAGAGGATCTTGTGTGTGAAAAAGGTTTATTTTTGAGAGGGGTGAGGGGGCGCAGGGAGCGAAGAGGACGGTGGAATGGTGGAGGGAGGTTCATTCCAAATATACTGACTCAAAAAGGTATATTGATTCTTTCATAGAGTAAGTAACGAAAGTTTTGAAAGTCCTCATAGTGCCCTTTTAGTGTTAATCATATATTTATTTGCCAGAAGTCTGGAAGGAAAGACACCAGATTATTGAAAGTGTTTATCACTGGTGAATGAATAGCATGGAGGACTTTCACTTTAGATTTGTATCCTTCTGAATGTTTATATTTGCAAGGGACATATACAGCTGATCAGGTATTTTCCATTCTGAAAACCGAAATTGTTAGATTGGATTATAGACCATATATGTTAATATAAGTCGTTGTGTCAGTTATCGATGTATTACCTCTCAGGTCCAAATATGTACTTCAACATAGACTCTATAATAAATAATGGAATTCCTTCAAGCATTTATCCTTTAAAATGAGCAGTGTTAAACCTTCTCTATTAAGTGCACTGAAGGAAGAAGCTTTCTGCGGTTTCTGGGAACCAAGCAGGGTTAGGAGTGTGGTCTCAAAAACATCCAGTAGGGTCTACTCCAGCCACAGCCCCAAAATTGGCCCTTCTGTGACCTTGCAGCTGTAGCCTTGCAATAACCTTTTTGCAACCTTTACTCTTCTTGACACAGAAACTAGAGCCCTGTGAGGGCTGCAGGCAACCACCTAGCAAACCTTTCAGAGGGGGAGGGTGACACACTGAGCAGTCCTTCTGCTTCCATTTCTCCAATCCCCCAGTGTCTTACAGATCTTCTGTCCCTGCCGGTTCCCAGATTCCCATGGCTCCCCGCAAGGCTGATTGGTGATCACTCTCCTCTACCCTCTTCTCTGTTGTTTGCCCAGCTACCCTGGACTGCCTCCAACCTGCTAAATGAGCAAATGTCTCTGCTATCTGGTAGCCAACCCAATGAGATCCAGATCCCTCAGCCCAAGATACCATAGTTTCCTTTTATCTCAGATTTCACTTTTATCTTAGTTAATTCTTGACATTCACATCTGCTCTTTAACCTACCGTGTGGTTTCTTCTGATTGGACCTAGACTGCAGCAGGACTCTGAAGCCAAACTAGTAGGTTCCAAACTTACTAGCTGTGTGACCTTGGGCAAAGTTACTTCACCTCTCTGTCACTCAGTGTCTTCATCTAAAATGAAGTTAATGATAATAACACCTACCTCAGAGGGTCGTTATAAGGATTGGTTGAATTTATGTATATAAAGTAGAATGAATTTGTACTGACACATAATGATGTGCTTAGTCACTCAGTCGTGTCCCACTCTTTGCGAGCCCATGAATTGCAGCCCAACAGGCTGTTCTGGTCCATGGAGATTCTCCTGTCAAGAATACTGGAGTGGGTTGCCATGCCCTCCTCCAGGGGATCTTCTCAACCCAGGGGTCGAACCCAGGTCTCCAGCATTGCAGGCTGATTTTTTACCATCTGAGCCACCAGGGAAGCCCAACACGTAATGATAAATGGTAGCAGTCATGATTTGTGGTACAGTGAAATGGAAACCCACTCCAGTATTCTTGCCAGGAGAATCTCATGGATGGAGGAGCCTAGTGGGCTACAACCACGGGGTCACAAAGGGTCGGACACGACTGAGTGACTTCACTTTCACTTCACTCCGTTATCTCCAATATATCCTAATTTCCATCACTGAGTGACTTACTACTCAGATAAACCTTTGCAGAAGATACATGTTCAGTTCAGTTCAGTTGCTCAGTTCAGTTCAGTTGCTCAGTTCAGTTCAGTCGCTCAGTCGTGTCCAACTATTGCGACCCATGAATCATAGCACACCAGACCTCCTTGTCCATTACCAACTCCCAGAGTTCACTCAAACTCATGTCCATCGAGTTGGTGATGCCATCCAGCCATCTCATTCTCTGTCGTCCCCTTCTCCTCCCACCCCCAATCCTTCCCAGCATCAGAGTCTTTTCCAGTGAGTCAACTGATCGTAAGAGGTGGCCAAAGTATTGGAGTTTCAGCTTTAGCATCAGTCCTTCCAATGAACACCCAGGATTGATCTCCTTTAGAATGGACTGGTTGGATCTCCTTGCAGTCCAAGGGACTCTCAAGAGTCTTCTCCAGCACCGCAGTTCAAAAACATCAATTCTTTGGCGCTCAGCTTTCTTCACAGTCCAACTCTCACATCCATACATGACCACTGGAAAAACCATAGCCTTGACTAGACGGACCTTTGTTGGCAAAGTAATGTCTCTGCTTTTTAATATACTATCTAGGTTGGTCATAACTTTCCTTCCAAGGAGTAAGTGTCTTTTAATTTCATGGTTACAATCAGCATCTGCAGTGATTTTGGAACCCCAAAAAATAAAGTCTGACACTGTTTCCACTGTTTTCCCATCTATTTCCCATGAAGTGATGGGACCGGATGCCATGATCTTTGTTTTCTGAATGTTGAGCTTCAAGCCAACCTTTTCACTCTCCTCTTTCACTTTCATCAAGAGGCTTTTGAGTTCCTCTTCACTTTCTGCCATAAGGGTGGTGTCATCTGCATATCTGAGGTTACTGATATTTCTCCCGGCAATCTTGATTTCAGCCTGTGCTTCTTCCAGCCCAGCGTTCCTCATGATGTACTCTGCATAGAAGTTAAATAAGCAGGGTGACAATATACAACCTTGACGTACTCCTTTTCCTATTTGGAACCAGTCTGTTGTTCCATGTACAGTTCTGACTGTTGCATCTCTTTTAGAATTTTCCACAGTTTATTGTGATCCACACAGTCAAAGGCTTTGGCATAGTCAATGAAGCAGAAATAGATGTTTTTCTGGAACTCTCTTGCTTTCTCCGTGATCCAGCAGATGTTGCTCTGCTGCTGCTGCTGCTGCTAAGTCACTTCAGTCATGTCCGACTCTGTGTAACCCCATAGACAGAAGCCCACCAGGCTCCCCCATCCCTGGGATTCTCCAGGCAAGATCACTGGAGTGGGTTGCCATTTCCTTCTCCAATGTGTGAAAGTGAAAAGTGAAAGTGAAGTTGCTCAGTCGTGTCCGACCCTTAGCGACCCCACAGACTGTAGCCTACCAGGCTGCTCCATCCATGGGATTTTGCAGGCAAGAGTACTGGAGTGGCTTGTCATTGCCTTCTCCGGGATGTTGCTCAGTCGTGTCCAACTCTTTGCGACCCCATGAACCGCAGCATGCCAGGCCTCACTGTCCATCACCAACTCCCGGAGTTTACCCAAACCCATGTCCATTGAATCGGTGATGCCATCCAACCATCTCATCCTCTGTCGTCTCTTTTTCCTCCTGCCCTCAATCTTTCCCAGCATCAGGGTCTTTTCCAATGAGTCAGATCTTCGCATCAGGTGGCCAAAGCATTGGAGTTTCAGCTTCAGCATCAGTCCTTCCAATGAATATTCGGGACTGATTTCCTTTAGGATTGACTGGTTCGATCTCCTTGCAGTCCAAGGGACTCTCAAGAGTCTTCTCCACTCTCTCGCCTCTGCGCTTCCAAGATGACCAAGAAGAGAAGGAACAACAGTCATGCCAAAAAGGGCCGTGGCCACGTGCAGTCTATTCGCTGCACCAACTGTGCCTGATGCGTGCCCAAGGATAAGGCCATTAAGAAGTTCGTCATTCGGAACATCGTGGAGGCCGCAGCCGTCAGGGACATTTCTGAAGCGAGTGTTTTCGATTCCTATGTGCTTCCCAAGCTGTATGTGAAACTACATTACTGCGTGAGTTGTGCCATTCACAGCAAGGTAGTCAGGAATCGCTCTCGGGAAGCCTGGAAGGACCGAACACCTCCAGCCCGATTTGGACCTGCGGGTGCTGCCCCACGTCCTCCACCAAAGCCCATGTAAGGATCCAAGTCCTTAAAGACTGAAGAAATTTTGGTTTCTCTGAAAAGACAATAAAATGGAAATTATACTTTATGTATCATGTTGAATGTATGTTGCCAGATGGAGGAAAAAAAAAGAGTCTTCTCCAACACCACAGTTCAAAACCATCAATTCTTCAGCGCTCAGCTTTCTTCACAGTCCAACTCTCACATCCATACATGACCACGGGAAAAACCATAGCCTTGACTAGACGGACCTTGGTTGGCAAAGTAATGTCTCTGCTTTTTAATATGCTATCTAGGTTGGTCATAACTTTCCTTCCAAGGAGTAAGCGTCTTTTAATTTCATGGCTGCAATCAGCATCTGCAGTGATTTTGGAGCCCAAAAAAATAAAGTCAGCCACTGTTTCCCCATCTATTTCCCGTGAAGTGATGGGACCGGATGCCATGATCTTTGTTTTCTGAATGTTGAGCTTCAAGCCAACTTTTTCACTCTCCTCTTTCACTTTCATCAAGAGGCTTTTGAGTTCCTCTTCACTTTCTGCCATAAGGGTGGTGTCATCTGCATATCTGAGGTTATTGATATTTCTCCCGGCAATCTTGACTCCAGCTTGTGCTTCCTCCAGCCCACGTTTCTCAAGATGTACTCTGCATAGAAGTTAAATAAGCAGGGTGACAATATACAGCCTTGACGTACTCCTTTTCCTATTTGGAACCAGTCTGTTGTTTCTTGTCCAGTTCTAACTGTTGCTTCCTGACCTGCATATAGGTTTCTTAAGAGGCAGGTCAGGTGGTCTGGTATTCCCATCTCTTTCAGAATTTTCCACAGTTTATTGTGGATCACAATAAACTTTGGCTTTGGCATAGTCAATAAAGCAGAAGTAGATGTTTTTCTGGAACTCTTGCTTTTTTGATGATCCAGCAGATGTTGGCAATTTGATCTCTGGTTCCTCTGCCTTTTCTAAAACCAGCTTGAACATCTGGAAGTTCACGGTTCACATATTGCTGAAGCCTATCTAACATGTGCTCTTTCACTTTCCTTATTTTCAGCTTTTCCCAGGGAAAGTTCATTGCTCCCTTCCAATTCTGCACAGCTTTTTTTTTTTTCTGTTTTGCCACAACATTTTAGTCATGTGTCTTTAATACTATTATCACTTTAAGTAACTTGACCTGTCTCAGCCTCTGCCATGAGCAGCACCATGATATGGTCTTATCTTGAGACAGTTCAAAATAATAGCTCCAGAGTCAGACAGACCTACTCAAATCCTTTCTCAGTTAACTGTCCTGTATGACCTTGGACAATTCACCAGTCTTCCTGTGTGTCAGTTTTTTTTTAAAATGAGAGTAATACAGGTAGATGTCTACCTAACAAAGCTGTCATGAGCATTAAATGCACTAATCTGTGCAAAACGCATAGTGCCTGGCACAACAGAGAAGTACCCTATGTAGTAAACAATTACCAACTTTCACAACTATGATTATCATCATTATGCTTCTTTGTGAACAAAGTATAAGCACTGTGACTGGGATAAATCTCTATTGAATTAACGACTGTTTTGCTAAGATACAAGTGAGGTTACTGTCACAAACTCAAAAATGTGGTTTAGGGGAGATACAAATGTATTTCTTATATAACACCCTGGATGTTTACATTCCAGAGCTGATAGACTGTCTCCACAGTGTCTGTACCCAGTTGCCTGAGATCTGGGTGGAAGGCCATATCTAGAATGTTGCCCTGGTTGCACATAGTGGAAACAAATTGCTTCAGTCGTGCCTGACTCTTGGCGACCCTATGGATTGTAGCCCCCCTGGTTCCTCTGTTTATGGGGTTTTCCGGGCAAGAATACTGGAGTGGGTTGCCATGCCCTCCTCCAGGGGATCTTCCTAACCCAGGGATGGAACCCACATTACCTTTGTCTCCTGCATTGCAGGCAGATTCTTTACAGCTGAGCCCAGTTGAAGAATGCTCACCACCAATTCTGCTGCAATTGCATTCTGGCCTGCAAAATCAGGAAAAAGGAGTAACAAGGTTTAAGAACAAAAATCCACAAAATGGTACATATCACTTCTGCTCACATTCACTGTCTAAAAGATAATCACAAGGTCACATCCACATGCAAGGGAGATTAGGAAATGCAGGGTTGACTCTGGGCAGCCCAGGTAATAACAGTATCTCAAGCAGGAGGAAGGATGGACACTGAGAGAGTCCAAAGTCTCTGCCATAATGTGCCTTCTTTAAGCTACTACATCTTTTCTTAAAAGCAGGAATTAATCTTTAAATTGGAAAAAAAAATAGATCGTATTTTTAAAACACACACAATTTCATGGTAAAGTCTATTAAGAAGAGTATGGTTTCAGAGGAGTTAGGAAATACGTAGACCCAGATTCTGACCTCAAACCTTAGTGATGTGGATATGGAAGAAAAGAGAGATGCACTCAGACAAGTCAATACCCAATAAAATCAGGATGTTAAAGGGCAGGGGTTTGGAGGAGGAACTCATTCATAACAAAGGAAAATACAAAAGAGGACCACAGACGTGAAAGGGGAGATTCAGGAATAGAGTCAGGTTTAAGAACAAAAGGGGCTTTTAGTTTTTGTTAGGGGAGGAGGTATCTTAATGTTCAGTATTAAGAGCTAGAAGAAAAAGAAAGAGAATCCCATTGCTTGAGACCCAATGATATGATGTGATCAGACAGCTGAAAAAAAAACAAAAAACAGGAATACCCAGTGTCTATTTTGCTAGCATTTTCTCTATTAAAAAAAAAAATCCTCAAGCTGTAAAGAATAAAGAAAATAGCTGTAAGAGGAAATTAAAGCCAAGATAACTGTTAATCGGCTCTACCACAATACAAAATAAAAAGTCTGAAAAATAATTAAAAATAAACTAAGATAGGTGCAGTGGTAAAAATCACCAAGTTACCTTAAAGGGGTTAAAAAAATCTTTAGACTCAGATGAGTTCCATTCCAGCATACTTAAAGTGCTTTAGTTTATGACCCCAAAGTCTTTCTTATGGATCTTTGAGAAAGTATGTTGGAAAAGATGACATAAGACTAAATATGAATAGTTGCTGTCTTCAGTTTCATAAAAGGAAAAAATATATACATATATATGTATTCCAGACCCTACACCCTGATGAACTTGATGTCTTTTCCCAGGATGATTTGTGACCATGAAAAAAAAACGGTTATTATTTAGAGGCCTCTACTGATTTGCCAAGCCCACTTCATGCCAAATGGACCTCATTTCATGTAGTTGGAAGAATTAATTGATCATTAGAAGAGGATTATAGCACAAACAATATAATTTGATTCCAGCACAGCAGCTGTCCCCATTGTATTAGTCATGGCTCAATCAGTTAAAAGTCAAGGCAGGGAGGCTGTTATTAGTCTGTTGAACAGGAAGAACACCGAAGTGGCTCTCACAGTGAAAGATGAGCTGCAGAAGCCAGGCCATCAAGGAACCAGAAGTGGCACTCACTTCCCGCAGGCCTTCTTGCTCCCCATCGCTGTCTGCTCAGTGCTTGGCTTCATCCTGAGGTGACTTCACTTCTTGCTGGAGGAGGATGGCCACTGGCAGCCCCCTACTCATATTTTCCAAGCTTGGCAACCCTAGTGGAAAGAGAAAACTTCTTTTTCCTCATGTCAATCACACAGAGTGACTTGAACCTTTATTTTTCACATTTCTGTGCTGCATGAATTTTTCGCATGGGATACTTTCTAATAAATTTTTGAATACCTTTCTAAAAAATCAAAGTCATCAACATCAATATAAAAAGCTGCATGGACAGACTGTTGTCTACTTAGCTCTTCTGCTTGTTGTTGAGCCACTCAGTCACGTCTGACTCTGACCCTGTGGACTGTAGCTCACCAGGCTCCTCTGTCCATGGGATTCTCCGGGCAAGAATACTGGAGTGGGTTGCCATCTCCTTCTTCAGGGGATCTTCCCGACCCAGGAATCGAACCCGCATTTCTGCATCGGCAGGCAGATTCTTTACCACTGAGTCACCTGTGCAGCCCCAACTTTCCCCCTACTGTTGTACATTTAGTTTGTTTTCAGATCTTGCTCATAAATAAAGCTGCAATCAACATCTTTGCACATAAACCTTCATCCTCTCCTCTGATTATTTATGTTTGGAAGGAATCCTAGAAGTAGAATTCCTGGACTAACAGCTTTAAATATTTTCCAGGTCCCTTAATATACGTGGCTATATTACTTTTAAGAAACAAGCCTCTACCTCAACATCACATTGAGTATGTTTATTAAAAAAAATTAAAATACAGGCAAAAAAGTGGCATTCCTATTGTCATTTGAGAGTCCCTTGGACTGCAGGGACATCCAACCAGTCCATTCTAAAGGAGATCAATCCTGGGTGTTCATTGGAAGGACTGATGCTAAAGCTGAAACTCCAATACTTTGGCCATCTCATGCAATGAGTTGACTCACTGGAAAAGAGTCTGATGCTGGGAGGGATTGGGGGTGGGAGGAGACAGGGACGGCAGAGAATGAGATGGCTGGATGGCATCACCGACTCGATGGACATGAGTTTGAGTGAACTCCGGGAGTTGGCGA
The DNA here is from genome assembly GCF_049115385.1 of Moschus berezovskii. NCBI lineage: Eukaryota > Metazoa > Chordata > Mammalia > Artiodactyla > Moschidae > Moschus > Moschus berezovskii. The sequence continues at coordinate 52,599,208 of NC_142475.1, read as the reverse complement.
TGGACAGGGAGACCTGGCGTGCTGTGATTCATGGGGTCGCAAAGAGTCGGACACGACTGAGCGACTGAACTGAACTGAACTGAACTGATTGTCATTTATTTTACATTTATCTGATTGCAACTTTCCCATGTTAAAGGATAATTTTGACATAAAGCAATAAATGCTAAGGCAGCCATGTACTACGTGGGCTCTGGGTGGGGGTGTAGCACCTCATCATTGAGGGTGGGGAGTTGGGCTGGGTTGGAATGCCATACTATTATTACCGATCTTACTCAGAATGGGGTGGGAAGGAGGCAATAGTACCAGGACCCATGCTTATGCCTCAGGGCTGTGTCCCACACCTTACATGGGCAAATTGAGAAACAAGTATATTCAGGGGACGCTGATAAAGACAGAATGTCTGAAAACCACATCCTAGAATTATGACGTGTCTTTCTGTCCCACTTCCACATCCTCTCTCCTGGCCCTCCCTCCTCCACATCTGATAGGGGTGTCTGTCTCATGCTGTGCCCCTTATAGGAAACCGCTGGTGAAAGTCCCTTTTCTGACCTGAAGCCTCTATACCAGAGTTCTTTTTTTAAAAAAAAATTTTGGCCATGCCACAAGGCATGTGCGATTTTAGTCCCGCAACCAGGGATTGAACCTGTACCCCTGGCATTGGAAGCACGAGGTCTTAACCACTGGACTACCAGGAAAGGCCCCAGAAACCATCTCTGGCCAACTTAAACAGGAAATCAAATTTACTAGAAGAATGGGGAGGAGAGTTGGGTGGGGCTTAGAGAAGCACAGCCAGGTCAAACTGATAAAATGCTCCAAGGATCCAAGAATGGTGGTGATGAATAATCTCTGTCCCTGCATCTTTGGGTCATTTCTTCAAGATGTGTTGAATGTCTCAGGTAGGAGTGGCTTAGTAATTGAGATGAGGTAACATGCCTGAGCCCTGGAAGCCAGGTCAACAGGGAAATGAAGTATCCATCCCTGTGGGATCCCCATCAAAGGAGGTGGGCTCTGCCTCGCCCAAACCCACCCAAAGAGAAAATCTCTCATGTAGGAGAAATGTTTAAATTTGGAGGAGCTGAAAAATGGACAATATCAACTGCGACCCACCCCCACCGCCATGTGATTAATGATTTTCTCCTCTTTTGTGGGAAATCACTGAAATTAGCTATCAAATTTAAGTAAGGTCAGATTTATAACATTGAGAGAAATCCCTCTTCAAACTGATGTTTACTTTCTAACTGTTACTAAAGAACAGAAAGGGTCCCACCTATGACCTCATCTCAAATGAGGTAATGGAATTATGATTAGCTCTGACTTCAGCCCTCTTTTCTGTCTCATGTAAGCTAAGAACACTGACCCTCTTTAGGAAGTTGGGGGTGGGGGAGGAGAGGAAAGAACCTGAGTTTCTGCTGCCCCTCTCTTTCTCTAAAGACATTCCTATCAACCATAGCTAAGACTTTGGCAAAAGAAAGAAATATGACTTGCTAAACACCAGTTCCAGGGAATCCACCTGCAACGCAGGAGATGCTGTTCTATCCTTGCGTGGGGAAGATCCCCTGGAGTAGGAAATGGCAACCCACTCCACTGTTCTTGCCTGGGAAAATTCCATGGACACAAGTCTGGCAGGCTACAGTCCATGGGGTCGCAAGAGTTGGATGAGACAGCCACTCAGCAACAACAAAGACCAATTCCAGACCAATTCTATTTCCTATTTGCTGTAACAAATTACCACAAATCATGTGGCTTAGACACACACACACACACACACAGACATTTATTCTCACAGTTCAGGAGCCCAGAAGCCTGAAATCAAGGTGTCAGCACCACTGGTTCTGTCCTCAGGCTCTTAGAGAGAATGCTCCTTACTTCTCTCTGAGCTTCTGGTGGTTGCTGGCAGTCTTTGGTGTTCCTGGGCTTACAGAGGCATCACTCCAATTTCTGCCTCCATCTTCACATCACCTTCTTCTCTGTGAGTCTGTGTGTCAACGCTTCCTTTCCTTTCTGTGAGGACAAAAGACTTGGATTTAGGGTCTACCATATATCCAGGATGATCTCATTTCAAGATCCTAGTTACATCTGCAAAAGCCCTATTTCAAATTAGGTCCTGTTTTCAGATGCCAGAGTTTAGGACTTGGATGTATCCTGTTGGGGTACACAGATCACCCACTACATCAACTAAAGGCTGAAGCAAGTGTAATATTTCTTAATGTTGAACAGAGAAAACCATTTGGCTGCCTCTGTCTCTTGGTGTTCTGAAAGTTTTATTTCATTGCTTACTCAAAACAAAACTAAAACCTAAAATGACAACTATAACTTCTGTGGAGGTCAATTTGGTAATATCGAACAAAATCATAAGTGAGTATATTCTTGGGTGGAAGTTCTTTTTACAAATGCTTATCGAGGTATAAAGGTTTCCCAGGTGACTCAGTGGTAAAGAACCTATCTGCCAATGCAGGAGACACAGGTTAGATCCCTGGTCCAGGAAGATCCCCTGAAGAAGGAAATGGCAACCTACTCCAGTATTCTTGCCTGGGAAATCCCTTGGACAAAGGAGCCTGGCAGGCTACAGTACATGGGGTTGCAAAAGTGTCAGACACAACTTAGTGACTCTTAACAACAACAATCAAGGTCAGTACAGTTCAGTCGCTCAGTCGTGTCCGACTCCTTGTGACTCCATGAATCACAGCATGCCAGGCCCCCCTGTCCATCACCAACGCCCAGAGTTCACGCAAACTCATGTCCATCAAGTTGGTGATGCCATTCAGCCATCTCATTCTCTGTCGTCCCCTTCTCCTCCTGCTCCCAATCCCTCCCAGCATCATAGTCTTTTCCAGTGAGTCAACTCTTCGCATGAGTTGGCCAAAGTATTGCAGTTTCAGCTTTAGCATCAGTCCTTCCAATGAACACCCAGGATTGATCTCCTTTAGAATGGACTAGTTGGATCTCCTTTCAGTCCAAGGGACTCTCAAGAGTCTTCTCCAGCACCACACTTCAAAAGCATCAATTCTTCAGCGCTCAGCTTTCTTCACAGTCCAACTCTCACATCCATACATGACCACGGGAAAAACCATAGCCTTCACTAGATGGACCTTGGTTGGCAAAGTAATGTCTCTGCTTTTTAATATGCTATCTAGGTTGGTCATAACTTTCCTTCCAAGGAGTAAGCATCTTTTAATTTCATGGCAGCAATCAGCATCTGCAGTGATTTTGGAGCCCAAAAAAATAAAGTCAGCCACTGTTCTGTTTCCCCATCTATTTCCCATGAAGTGATGGGACCAGATGCCATGATCTTAGTTTTCTGAATGTTGAGCTTCAAGCCAATTTTTTCACTCTCCTCTTTCACTTTCATCAAGAGGCTTTTGAGTTCCTCTTCACTTTCTGCCATAAGGGTGGTGTCATCTGCATATCTGAGGTTATTGATATTTCTCCCGGCAATCTGGATTCCAGCTTGTGCTTCTTCCAGCCCAGCGTTCCTCATGATGTACTCTGCATAGAAGTTAAATAAGCAGGGTGACAATATACAACCTTGACGTACTCCTTTTCCTATTTGGAAACAGTCTGTTGTTCCATGTCCAGTTCTGACTGTTGCTTCCTGACCTGCATATAGGTTTCTCAAGAGGCAGGTCAGGTGGTCTGGTATTCCCATCTCTTTCAGAATTTTCCACAGTTTATTGTGATCCACACAGTCAAAGGCTTTGGCATAGTCAATAAAGCAGAAATAGATGTTTTTCTGGAACTCTCTTGCTTCCTCCATGATCCAGCGGATGTTGGCAATTTGATCTCTGGTTCCTGTGCCTTTTCTAAATCCAGCTTGAACATCTGGAAGTTCACCTTTCATGTATTGGTGAAGCCTGTAAGGAGAATTTTGAGCATGACTTTACTAGCGTGTGAGATGAGTGCAATTGCGCAGTAGTTTGAGCATTCTTTGGCATTGCCTTTCTCTGGGATTGGAATGAAAACTGACCTTTTCCAGTCCTGTGGCCACTGCTGAGTTTTCCAAATTTGCTGGCATATTGAGTGCAGCACTTTCACAGCATCATCTTTTAGGATTTGAAATAGCTCAACTGGAATTCCATCACCTCCACTAGATTTGTTCATCGTGATGCTTTCTAAGGCCCACTTGACTTCACATTCCAAGATGTCTGGCTCTAGGTGAGTGATCACACCATCATGATTATCTTGGTCGTGAAGATCTTTTTTGTACAGTTCTTCTGTGTATTCTTGCCACTTCTTAATATCTTCTGCTTCTGTTAGGTCCCTACCATTTCTGTCCTTTATCGAGCCCATCTTTGCATGAAATGTTCCCTTGGTATCTCTAATTTTTTTGAAGAGATCTCTGCTGCTGCTGCTACTAAGTCACTTCAGTCATGTCCGACTCTGTGCAACCCCATAGATGGCAGCCCACCAGGCTCCTCTGTCCATGGGATTCTCCAGGCAAGAATACTGGAGTGGGTTGCCATTTCCTTTTCCAATGCATGAAAGTGAAAAGTCAAAGTGAAGTCGCTCAGTCGTGTCCAACTCTTAGCAACATCATGGACTGCAGCCTACCAGGCTGCTCCGTCTTTTTCCTAGTCTGTTGTTTTCCTCTATTTCTTTGCATTGATCGCTGAGGAAGGCTTTCTTATCTCTCCTTGCTATTCTTTGGAACTCTGCATTCAGCTGCTTATATCTTTCCTTTTCTCCTTTGCTTTTCGCTTCTCTTCTTTTCACAGCTATTTGTAAGGCCTCCCCAGACAGCCATTTTGCTTTTTTGCATTTCTTTTCCATAGGGATGGTCTTGATCCCTGTCCCCTGTACAAATGTCACGAACCTCCGTCCAGAGTTCATCAGGCACTCTATCGATCAGATCTAGTCCCTTAAATCTATTTCTCACTTCCACTGTATAATCATAAGGGATTTGATTTAGGTCATATCTCAATGGTGTAGTGGTTTTCCCTACTTTCTTCAATTTAAGTCTGAATTTGCCAATAAGGAGTTCATGGTCTGAGCCACAGTCAGCTCCTGGTCTTGTTTTTGCTATCTGTATAGAGCTTCTCCATCTTTGGCTGCAAAGAATATAATCAATCTGATTTCGGTGTTGACCATCTGGTGATGTCCATGTGTAGAGTCTTCTCTTGTGTTGTTGAAAGAGGGTGTTTGCTATGACCTGTGCTTTCTCTTGGCAAAACTCTATTAGCCTTTTCCTTGCTTCATTCCATACTCCAAGGCCAAATTTGCTTGTTATTCCAGGTGTTTCTTGACTTCCTACTTTTGCATGGGGTTGCAAAAGCGTCAGACACGACTTAGCGACTCTTAACAACAACAATCAACGTACGGTGTACCGTAATGCATAAAGAAAAGGGAACAGACTAGGCTGATTTAAATACTGTTCTTTTTTGCTTTCATTTATATTGGGTAAACAATCATCTGAAAGCTTTTTTTCCCTGTTGTAAAAGTAATACATATTTAGTGCAAAAATAGAAAAATTGATAAAAGTACAAAGAAACTATACAACGACCATAATATTGCCATCCAGAAACTAACCATTAATATTTTGTTGTAGTTTCTTTTGGGCTTTTTCCAATGCAAATACACGAATATACACATATCCTTTTTTTAAAACAAAGATGGAATTGTATGTTACGTCTTTGTACTTTCTTAACAAGTTACAATGCATTATGCACAACTTTCCATGTAATTAACACAGCTGCATCATAATTTTAAAAACTGTTTATTTATTTGGCTGTACCAGGTCTTAGTTATGGCATACAGGATCTTTAGTTGTGGCATGTGGGATCTAGTTCCCTAACAAAGGATCGAACCTGGGTCCCCTGCATTGAGGGCAGTCTTAGCCATTGGACCACCAGGGAAGTCCTGCGTTGTAATTCTTATTGATCGTATAGCAGTCTTCTTAAGGATCCTCTGAGGGACATTCAAGTTGTTCTCTGCTTTTTGACATTATAAATAATGCTGTGGTAAATATCACGGTGCATACATTTCTAAAAACTCTTAAAAGGTCAAATTTTAAGTGCTGAATATTTAATAATTTCTGTATCTTAGGTGTGAATGGAAAGGAATTTCAGATATTCCCTCCAAACTTGCTTTAGCCATAGCTTTCTCTAAATTAAGTACAGCTTCATCTTGCCATTAGCTCAAGCAAACAAGCAACCAAATACTGGGGTAATCTTCGACTCCTCTCTTTCCCTCATTCCTAAATCCAATTAATGAGCAAATTCAGTTGGCTGTTTCTTCCAAACATGCCTAGTATTTGACCATGTCTCATTACCTCCACGGCTCTCATTCTGGTCTGTGTCACTTCATCTGTTGCCTGAATAATCCTGGTGCCCTCCTAACTATAATTGCCAGCCTTAGCAAAAAATACAGGACACCCAGTTAAAACTGAGTTTCATATTAACAACTTTTTTAAACATAAATTTGTCCCCAATATTGTATTCTCAAGGCAGCAGCGAATGGGATTCTTTCCATAAAGTCCAAATAGGTCACTCCCCTGTTGAAACCCTGTGATGTCTTTTCATCTCACTTGTAATAAAAAGCAAAAATCCTTTGAGGCCTTGAAGGATCTGCTTCTAGCAGCATTTTCCTCTTTGATCTCACTGGCCCGCTGTCCCCCACTCCCTTCAGCTTGCATCTCTCTTCTCCCAGATATACATAACCTCCTTTAGATCTCTTCTTAAACTTCATGAAACTCTCTCTAATCGCTATTTAAAATCTCACGCTTCCCTTCACCTTCCCTACTGCACATTTCTCTGTAACACTTACTACCTTGTAACAAACATTATCATGTATTTAGTCTTCCTTCTTTCACCAGAATTTAAGTTCCACGAGGGCATTTTTGCTTTTTGTTCACAGCTGCATTCCGAGTGCTTAGAATACTGCCTGGCACGTAATGGTGCTCAATAAATATCAAATACATGTCGAGTTAAGGAAACGCAGACATCCAAATCAATAAATAGCTTTTGTTTCTGTTTCGCTAGGACTCCGCTCACATTCTGATCATTCAGCATGCTGCTGTTATCAAAGTAGTGGTGTCACTGCTTTATTTTCAGATAAGTTATTTTCTTCTGGAATAGTAGTAAACATTTATATGTAAGGCATAATAATATCTTAGAACCTTAGGTGTTAAAAATTAGAGTTAATTTATAGATTAGGAGATTTAAGAGCAGGCGGGGCGAATCTTTTTCTCAAGATCGCGGGAACGGGTGGCGCTGGGTTACAGAACCTGCGTTTAACTTTAACTCTACCCGCTCGCTTCTAACTCTCTGTTAAACTCGTTTGGGTTATCAGTAAGAGTCCTTAAGAAGCAAAGTCAAAACCTGTCAAAAGTCAAGTGCATTCTCCCGCCCCAGTCAAGGACTCCGCATTTTCCTTTTGAATCCCGCGTGGCGGGAAGCGGAGGAGAGGGGCGGGGCGGGGCCACCAGGCCCGCCAGCCAATCAGAAAGGCCGGGAGCCTCCCTTTCCGCCCCCGCCGGCGTCCACGCGCCAAAATTCCAAACAGGAGTTCGCCGCGCTGCCCGCAGTGTCCCTCCGCCTAGCTCAGCGAACCGGAATTATCTAAGAAGAAGGAGTGAGCAGTCTCCTGTCACTGTCGCCTCGGGTCCCTGATACCGTCGGTGTGGGTTCTGCTCAAATTCGGCCCAAAGCCCTCCGCGTTACGAAGAGAAAAGTTTCGAGCCCGCCGCGGTAGGGGTGGCGGCGTGGGAGGGGCTGGCGGCGGAGGGATTCCGGGCGCGCGCTCTGCGGCCGGCGGCGCGGCGCGAGTGGCGCCAGAATTCGGAGCGCGGAAGCGCCAGAGCGGCTGTGCCCCGAACTCTGGTGCGTCTGCCGCAGCGGACGGCGGGGCGAGAAGGGAGAGAAGATGGTGGTCCTTCGCAGCAGCCTGGAGCTGCAGAGCCGCCCCGCCGCCTCGGCTACGGGCTCTCTGGACCTGTCCAGCGAATTCCTCAGTTTGGAGCAGATCGGCCGGAGGCGGCTCCGCTCGGCCGGCGCCGCTGAGCAGTCCGCCGTCACCGCCGCCGCGGGCGTGAGTACCGGCCTGGGGCGGGCCCCTGGGGCCGGGCCTGGGGGGCTGCCCGCTGCCCGCTGCCCGGCAGGGCCTTGGGAGATCGGGGTGGGAGGTGGGATCCGAGTGACAGTTGGCCGGGGGTGGGGCAGGGGAGAGGGGGTGTAGGTTGGGAGAAGTATTTGTCGAGGACGTGTAAAATGGAAGGCTTCTCAGGATCGGAGCCCGAAGGGGTGTGTGGGTCGGGTGGAGAGAAGAGCTGACTGTTGGGAGGGTGTGTTAAAGGAAACCGGAGGTCTCCGCAGCAGGAGTGCAGTTCGGGGCCCCACCTTGGTTAGCGGCTTGCCCCGCCCTCCACCTTCCGCCCTCCACCTTGCACACCTCCGGGACCGATGGCCCAGGCTGCCGCCGTTTTTTCACAGCGATCGCGAGCCACGCGGGTTTACCGAGCGCTTACTTGTGTGCTTAACGAGTGTCTGAGGAGCCGCGAGTGGATAGGAAGATTGTGACTCAGGTTCCCTGACCTGCAGTTTATGATCCAGAGAAGTTCTGTAATCCGATCGCCGTGAATAACGCAGGTTGCATAACGTGGAGGGATGGAGAGCGACGTTTCATTTACGTCTTCCTCACTTAAGCCTCATAACAGCACCATGAGAATGGATAGTTACGTAAATTACCGATGAAAGAAACGGACTCGGGAAGTGGTAGATCGAAAGTTGGAACTTGTATTTTCCACTTCCACAACCCGTTCCTTTTCCCTTATTTTCATGTTAACAGCTATAAACAAGGTCTGTAGGTTTCCATGGAGGTGGAGCAGTATAGTCTTCTTGAAAGAAGTTCTCCTAGGTCTGATGTGCAGATGGGATGTTTGATTGGTAGATTTAATTAAGGCCGAGGGAGAGAGTCCCTCCACCTTCCCTCCGCCACCCCCAGCTGCTGAAAGAGACACAGATGGAGGAGACCGCGTTCACAGAATGTTACAGTAATTGAGGAAGCAACAGTAAATAGCAAAGTTAAAGCAGCAGAAAGTAGTCTAGTTCTGTTGAAGCGAAGGGTAGTCATGGGGGTGGGAAAAACAGGAGGGGAGATAGGGTTAGAATTGGTAAGTCAGACTGAAGCTGAGGGGAGGTGTGTGTGGTGGGAGAGAGTGAAAACCGTAGGTATGGGAGAGATCGCGATATGAAATTGTCAGAATCTCTTGTAGAGGCCTCATCAGAGTTACTTCTTAACCGAGGGGGATGAAAGAGCCCATTCAGTCTCTGACATTGAGATTCTGAATTGAAAAATAATTTCCTGACTTTCAGGATCTGTTTCCCAGTCACAGGCTGAAGTTGTTAGAGATCTAGGGAGGCTGGACACTTCTTCAGTGAACTCGGTCACTTGACTTATTAACCTTTGTTCGGAAGAACTAATTAATTTCAGTAAATATTATCGAGTGTTTATTATCTTCAGGACAGTGCCAGTTCCTGTGACCGTAATGATGTATTGAGTAATGGTTAAGTAATATAGGCACTTAAAACAACTGTTAGTTCTACCTGTGATAAACCATAATGAAAAGCATATAAAAAAGAATGTGTATGTTTATGTAAAACTGAGTCACTTTGCTGTGCAGAAGTAATTAACACAGCGCTGTGAATCAAGTATATTTCAGCAATTAAGAAATTAATTTTTAAAAAATGTTCTGAACATCAACTTACCAATATCAGCAGGTTTCTGTACTTTTGTGGTGGGGTGAAACCCACCACATGGATAATGAGAATTAAATGTGATCATGCGTGTAAGGTGATTACCTGGACACTTGGCTGATATATATAGGACTCAGTTATTGTCAGCTGTTAAGACTTCAGTCAACTTTAATGGGCACTTTTTTTTTTCTTTGAAGTTTCTGAGGCTGAAAACCTTAGAGTCATCCTTTCCTCTGCTCTCAGTTCATATTAGCAAATTCTGTTGGCTTCACTTTCAGAATGTATTTAGAATCTGACTACTTCTCAGCTGCTCCAGTGTTGCCTTGCTGATTCAAGCTGTTATCTCTTGCCTGGATTATTAAAATATATATATATATATATATTTTTTTGTGGTCACATTGGGTGGCTTGTGGCATCTTAGAACCAGGGATTGAAACTAGGCCCTGGCACGGAGTCCTCACCAGTGAATTACCATGGGTTATTAACATAGATTCTTGACTAGCCTCCCTATTTGCCACCCTTACATATAATGCCCTCCTCCTTTGAAAGTCTGAGTTCTCAGTATAGCTTACAGAGGGATCTTTTTTAGAAGTCGTAACAGTTGATCACTCTGCTCAAAAATCCCTGTCTATATAGAATAAAAGTTGAGAAGCAGCCCTGTCCATCCTTGCCCCCTTCCCTTTATCGTGACATCCTCTTCCATTCTTCCTTTCGAAAAACCCAGTCTATTCCAGCCACTCATTGAATCCTAGAGCCTTTCCACTCGCTCTACCTTGGGTTGGGAATACTTTTTCCCTGGATATCTGCATCAGATGTTCCTTTACCTTTTACATTTTTTAAAATTAAAAGCAACAACAACAATTCCGAACTTATAGTACTTAACATGTTCCAAGAATCTTACAAATATTGACTCACTCCTCATAACTTTATAAGATAGCCATCCTTGTTTAACAGGTAAGAGGACTGCGGCGCAGACTTTAAATAACTTGCTCAGTTCACCTTTATATGAAGAAGTAGCACTGCGAGTCCCACGTAGGAGAACCTGGATGAAGTAGCCTGTTTGAACTGTTTGCTAACTACCTTGTCCTAACAACCCTACTGAAAATTGCAAACTGCTCACTGTCAGGCTGCTCTGCTCTGTTTTATGTTCCCTAGCACTTACCATCTTCTAAATATTGTATAATTTCCTACTTTTAAAATACTCTTCTCTCTCCCCAAATCGGAATGGAGCTCCATAGGGATTTGGATTTTGGACTTTGTTCAGCAGTATATACTCCTAGCGCCTAGAGCATATTAGGTGCACAGTAAATATTTTGTTGTTTATTGTGTTGCTGTATCAGTGGTATGTGGTGGTCCAGCAGTTAGCACTCAACTAGTTGTACTAGGGTAGAAAAAATATTTTTCCAGGCTAGGATTTCCAGTAGGGATTATTATACCTTTTTGAGACATAGTATTCCTCCGTAGGATAGATTGTAACCAGTGGGTTATTTAGTGAGCATGGGATTGGGTCTTGTGGGGGTAATATATTCATGCTGAGTAAGTTTGCCAATACAAAAAATGAAACATACTGTTGTGATTGGAATATTTTCTAATTACAGGACTTTACACTCAGTGGATTTGATTTTATTATAGCTTGCTTTTTACATCAGTCATGCATTTCAGAAACTTCGTTGATCCACTCCCATTGCACTTGAGTATATCTTAGGCTCATTCATGCTTTTATTGACAGAGCATTTCTTGGAGATTTCTTTTTGAAGATGATAGGATTTATTCATATTCGTTAACTTGTATTTTTCTTCATCTGATCTTGGAGGTTGACTTCTAAAGATAAAGTTACCTGTTAACCACATTTTGCTTTTATGTTTTGAATATGATCTCACTCAACTGGGCTTAAGGATTTTTTTCCCCCTGACCTGTATGGGTTCCTGGAAAATATTTTGTTGTTGTTTTAAATCTGTTTCTTTGATTTTATTTTCTTAAACTTTATAAGTTTGGATGCCCGTTTCTTTTGGAGTCAGGCTAGCCATTGTCCTTCTGGGCTTTCACAGAGCTGAGTCTCTTCATTCATTAAAGTTAGGGTTGTTTCTCATGCTGAAGAGACATTTAAGGGTGGTCGTAGGGTTTGGTTGTTTTTGTGTACATGTTATTCTGTATGTTATTAGGTAAGATGAGCACACTGTAGTATGTAGAAGGTACTGGGTTGTTGTTTTTTTTTTCATTGTATGTTTATTTAGAAGTCTGGAAAAATAACCCAAACTTGACACTGATATATACAACCCATGGGAGATTTTTTAAAACTTGAAATATATCACAACATAATGAAAAATGCACAGCTCAGTGAAGTATCTCGAAGCATGGATAGATTTTGACACATAGTGGTGAATATTACTTCCTGGAGTTGGCTACCCTGCAGTTTAGAGAGTATACTTGTTTTGTGACAATAATAGTCTGTTTTTATCAGTTTGTTTTGGGCTGGCTCTTGATTTTAGGCTTAGAAGTTGCAACTTTTAGATCAGGGATCTGATAAGATAGTGTTTAAGATGGATTATAGACAACAAATCTGGGAGTTTCTAAGACCAGTTAAAAGATTATAATACTAGTAGCTACCAGGTATTATAGCACTTGCTGAGTGCCAGGTTTCCCCTGTAAAGTAACTATTAAGCAGTTTGTTAAATAGATTCATGTAATGACTGGATTACTATTCATTTATCTAAAAAGATTTTTAGAATAATACTTCACAACTTGGGAAAATGATTGTATCACTGGAAAAAAGTTAGAAAGCATAAATAATATTAGCTCAGTTTTAAAATTGTGTGAATGTGTATGCATAGGAAAAGAATGGTTTGTGTACCCAAAGGTTAACCCCTTTCTATCTGTAGATAACTGAAATTGAGGGTGATAGTTTTATTGCTTTTATTTTTATATTGCTCTTATAAAGAACATTTTTGTAAGTTATATTTTTAAATTCACCAGTGTATGCCTGGGTACAGGTGATTCTCAAAACACTTGTTTTGTTTTTTTCTCCATGCTGTTAAGGAGAGCCTTTCTCAATGCTTAGTACTTACTTTGGGACCACTTAAAGGTTAAGTCTTCTGAGTTTCTCAGGGAATCTTTTTTTCCCAGTATTTAGCACTCCCCTCCTTTTTTTCTGTAGAAACAAACCTTTTTTTTTTTTATTCCCAGGAATATGGTGATGTTTACTTTTTTTAATTGTAATAAAATAAAAATAACATTTATCATTTTAGCCATTTTAAGTATATAGTTTTGTAACATTAAGTACATTAACATTATTCAATAACCCATCACCACTCTCTATCTCCAGAATTTTTCATCTTTCAAAACAAACTCTGTACTTATTAAATATTAACCCTCCCTGGAATTCCCTGGTGGTCTAGTGGTTTGAACTCAGCGCTTTCACTGCAGTGGCCCAGGTTGAATTCCTGGTCAGAGAACTGAGATCCCGCCCAAGTGGCCAGAAAATCACACACACACACTCTAACTCTCCATTTTCCCTTTTCTGAGCCCCTGGCAAGGAGCCTCATAAGAGGAAACCTACAGTATTTGTTCTTTAGTGACTGACTTATTTCACTTAGCATAGTATATATCCATTCATGTTATTTCAGTGTGTTAAAATTTCCTTTATTTTTGACTGTATAATAAATATTTCATTGTGTGTACTATATATTGTTTTAATCCATTCATTTGTTGATGAACACTGCTTTCACCCTTTGGCTATTGTGAATATGCTGCTATGGACAGGAGCGTTCAGATATCTCTTCAGGCCCCTGCTTTCACGTTTTTTGAGTATTATGCCCAAAAGCAGCATTGCTGGATGCTGTGGTAATTCTGTGTTTAATTTTTTTTGAAGAATTGCCATATGAGTTTCCACGGCATACACAGGGGTTCCAGTTTCTTCACTTTCTTGCCAACACTTTCTCTCTCTGTCTCTTTTGTTTTCTGGTGATAGCCTTCCTAATTAGTGTGATCGCCCATTGGGTTTGATTTCCATTTCATTATGACTAGTTAAGCATCTTTTCATGTGTGTATGGGCTATTTGTGTATATTCTTGAAGAAATGTCCATTCAAGTCCTTTGCCTGTTTTTAACTTTTTGTTGTTGTGACAGTATAGAATTTCTTTATATATTGTGCGTATCAGTCCTTTGTCATTGTCAAATACATGATTTGCAGATATGTTCTCCAGTTCCAGGGGTTTCCATTTTTATTGATAATGTCCTTTGTACAAAAGTTTTTTTAATTTTGATGAAGTCCAACTTATCTTTTTCTTTTGTTTTCTGTGCTTTTGGTGTCGTAAGAAATCATTGCGAAATCCAATATCATGAAAGTTTTCCCTATATTTTCTTCTGAGTTTTTAAATTTTTTTAGCTTTGTAATCTCTTACATTTTTAAGCTGCCATCTAAGGTCCTCCCCACCCCCCACATCAGTTTAAATAGTTACAAAGGGGATCATTTCTGTCATTTTTTTAAAGTTGACATTAAAAAATAAAACTATTGCATCACATTTTCATAAGTAAACCCTGGAATCTAAAAATCGTAGTTATTTGATACCTGTCTTGCAACAATAAAAGTTAACACATGAGCAAGCTCTTTTAGCAGCCAGAAATTTTACCTTCTTTTCTCTTTTAATTTTTATTTCCAATCCACTTAACTAACAGCATTTTATCTTGATATATTTTCATGTTTGAAAGTCATTGGTTAATTATCCTTTCATACTTGTAAAACAAAATTTGGATTTTTTCCACTTTTCCATGACAGAGCTCCAAGAAATAAAATTTTTGTGTATTGAATTATCGTAATTATTAATATTCAACTGATCAAAACAACAAAAAATATTTTTATTAAAATGATTAAACATAGGAAGTAATATTTTACTAGGATTTCATGTGGTTGAAGTCTCCCTACCCACCCAGTTAGTTTATGTATCTGTGGATAGATCTTATTTATTGTTGAGGACAGTGTTTTGGCATCTTGTTTCATTGTTTTTTAAAGGTAAGTGCTAAGAAACATTGTTCATATAAATAAATAGATAGTAATAAAAGGAGTTTTGTTTGCAGTGCCACTCAGTTTTTCTGGCTTATGTGCAGAAAATCACTTGCCAAACATTTTTAATGGTCTTTTAGCTTGATTAGGTCTCCTTTCAATTTTATTAAAAGTGAAGAATTGAGAACCATTTAACAAAGGAAAGGATTTATTGCCTAGCATAGTAATTCATTTTCTTAACACCTGCATTAGTGTTTTTCTTTGTTTGGCTCTTCGAAGATTTTTAATGCCTTGAAGCAGTCCATAATAGTAAAATTCAGAATGAGTGAGAGACATGACTTTCTTTTGTAAAATGGGAGAAAGGTAAATTTAAGAGGATGCCTTGTGTTGGATGTCTTCTTAGATCCGTTTTAAGAAAAAGTACATATGGAAGTTGAAAAACTGAAAATAGATACCCTTAAATAATTTTTTTTGGAGTCTTATGTTACACCACATCCATATAAGATGTAGGTATTCATTTTAAAAATAGTGCACTTATCTAAATGTATAGGTTTCTTTTTTCAAACATCTTGAAATACGGGCACACTGATGAAAGTGTGTAACTCACATATATCACTTAATATCTTATGAAGAACCTAATTTTTTTTAACTTGTCCTCTCATGCCTTTAAAAGCATGTCAGTTTCTTACACAGGTCCTTATGATATAAATATTCTTACTTGTGAGCCAATCAAATATTCTTCCTGAAACAAAATTAAATGACAAAATATCCTAATAAAACATAATGAAATGACCAGGTAAAGACAGCCTAAGAAACGTGGGGGGAATGATATTTCATTTTAAAAAATAAATGCCTGTTTTTCTAAAATTATAAATTTTTAGAGTAGTAAAGTTTAGGATTAGAGTTGTTAGGTACATTTGCTTCTCTTCTAATGTAAAAAGATCCTTTATGTAATTTCTAAGAGGCGTGTATGAAATCTGAACACTTTATGACAGAACTTCTGTAGCATATAAAGCCAACCCTCTAACTTAGAGAGTCTCTATTGAGCAAAAACAAAGTTACGTGGAGCTCTATGGTTTTTTACAAAAAATTAACGTATTTAATGGAGAAGGAAGTGGCAGCCTACTCCAGTATTCTTGCCTGGAGAACCTCATGGACAGAGGAGCCTGGAGGGTCCATGCTGTCTTGAAGAGTCGGACACGACTTAATAACTGAACAACCAACATATTTAAACAGTCTTTAAATTCATTTTTACATTATCTGACTGAAACTGTGTGAGATAGTAATAACTCCTTTTTGTCATTGAAGCCAAAATTGCAGTTCTGATTGTCTAGTTATTTTAAAGTTGCTGCCCAGTGGTTCCATGGTTTGTGTGTGTCTCTTTCTAATTTCTGTAGCCTTAAAAAAGAGGAGTACTTACTGTTATGAACTATTAATGACTTTTTATCAGTGGTAGAAAATTTCACTCTAGACTACTTGTTATGAAATAGAACTATAAACCATTAATAAATCTTATATTAGCCACCTTATAGACATTACTCATACTTGTTTATCATAAAATGATTATTCTAGATATTAACTATTTTAGTTTCTTGCAGAGATGCAAAAATAATACTATACCAAAAGCAGTTGTTACAAACTTTTTAATCAGAGAGAAGTCTTAGGAATTTACCTGGGATATTTGAAGAAAAACTTAAATGGCTTTTTAAATTTTTTCTTGAAGGATGGGTCTTCAGTTAAGGAAGTTGAAACCTACCACCAGACACGTACTTTAAGGTCCTTGAGAAAAAATGCACAGAATTCTTCAGATTCTAGTTTTGATAAGAATATGGTGATAACGGAGAAACATGCTAATGGCAGACATTTTACAAGGTAATACAAGATGCTTGAATGTTAATTCAAAATAGTTTTAAAGTATTGATTTAGGATTTGCATTTAATTTTTAAGTGTGTTCTTAACTGATCAAGAGTTCAAGTTATAAAGTGAAATTTATTGGAAATGAAATTGTACTAAATGAATATTATTGAATTAAAAATTTAATATGTACTAAGTTTGTTATTTTCTTATTCAAAAGCAGTTATCTATTATGTGTGTGAGTGCAGCTGACAAGATTGGTTGATACAGAATCACTTCTGGGTACTTGAGTAATGTAAAGAGACTTTATGTCTGTAAGTTGCTTATGATATCCGCTTCTGCTTCAGAGCCTATTCTTTGCATGCTAAGTTGCTTCAAGTCACATCCAACTCTTTACGATCCTTTGGACTATAGCCCACCAGGCTCCTCTGTCCATGGGATTCTCCAGACAAGAATACTGGAGTGGATTGCCATGCCCTCCTCCAAGGGATCTTCCCAACCCAGGGATTACACCTGGTCTCTTACAACTCCTCATTGGCAGGCAGGTCCTTTACCACGAGCACCACCTGGGAAGCATGTATAAAAAGCTTTTATTCAAGATAGTATTTGTATTTCTGATTGCTTGCTATTAAGTTTTTCATCAATTCAAGGTCATTTATGAATATCTCTGTTGGTATGCTTCTAAAACTGTCTTCACAAAGGAGGCAGAGCATGTTTTTTCTTTGTTTTTGGTTTTTGATTTGTTCAGTGGGACTAGGTGGCGTTATACATATTTAAATTTCATTTCTCAGGAACCCTGAGGTAGATAGCATGAATCCCATTTTAATACACTCAAGGAATTAGTTTCAGTGAATTAGGAAGTATCTACTTCATGGAGCTTGGGTTTACTTGGCCCAGGGAAAATTTAAATCTAATTAGCTCAGAAA
This sequence comes from Moschus berezovskii, assembly GCF_049115385.1. Classification (NCBI taxonomy): domain Eukaryota; kingdom Metazoa; phylum Chordata; class Mammalia; order Artiodactyla; family Moschidae; genus Moschus; species Moschus berezovskii. The sequence continues at coordinate 52,581,744 of NC_142475.1, read as the reverse complement.
CTTCACTTTTCTCCCCATTTTGGTGGGCTTAATACAAATAGGGGGTGCCAATTAGAATAAAATTTGTTTTGATGAAGTAATTATTTTTACATTAATTCTTCTCATAAAGAATGTAAGCCCATTTACTCTCAAGTAGAATTTTTTTATTCTTATATTGTGTAACAGATTCTCCGGATAAGTGAGGTTGTGCCCCTTTAAGTTTGTTTCTTTGTTACTGTTATTTTTTCAATTATTTACTTGGTCTATTATATATATTTAAATCTGCATCTTATTTCATCTACTGTTCATGTAATTGAAGAAAGAAATGGTTACCCACTCCACTATTCTTGCCTGGAAAATTCCATGGACAGAAGAGCCTCGTGGCCTACAATCCATGGGGTCACAAAGACTTGGACATGACTGAGCACATTCATGGAATACCTACTGCTGTATTTCGTGGAATCCAAGGTAGCAACAATTGAAACATGCAACATTATTTTATGAGACAGTAAGAAAGGAAAAAACACTGAAAATTAAAACTATGACATACCATCAGTTATAATATACATCCTAATTTCGGGGATATTAAAATGGAGGGGTTTTAATTTTTAGAATTATTGAAACACAATTTAAGTTACCCCACTATTTCTAAAACTTAGAGTAAAGTTGGGAGGAGAGGGTCTATAAATTCTCAATGAGAATTTAAAGATTTCTTTCATGATCTGAAGAAAAAAATAAATGTTCTAAATCATCTAACTTGCTGCCTTATAGAGAACAGCCATAAAATTTCAGGCTCTACATTTATGTTTACAACTGGCACCAAGTAGTACTGCTTTCGGAGAAGGCAATGGCAAGCCACTCCAGTACTATTGCCTAGAAAATCCCATGGATGGAGGAGCCTGGTAGGCTGCAGTCCTTGGAGTCGCTAAGGGTCGGACACGACTGAGCGACTTCACTTTCACTTTTCACTTTCATGCATTGGAGAAGGAAATGGCAACCCACTCCAGTGTTCTTGCCTGGAGAATCCCAGGGACGGGGGAGCCTGGTGGGCTTCCGTCTCTGGGGTCACAGAGAGTCGGACATGACTGAAGTGACTTAGCAGCAGCAGCAGTACTGCTTTAGTTATCTCAGGGTCATGAGATGATAACCCAGTCTGACCTTTATACATAAACGATACATCTGCTTCCAAGAGAAAGCTATGTGATGTGATGTCATAACAGGCTGTTCAGATGAAGGTTTAGAGCCCTTTAGGTAAGAGAAGTGGATGAATAAAGTCATCCAGATACACAACAAGCATGATAGGTAACATGCTAAACTCAAGAAAAACCCATAGCAATCTGAATTACATTCACACAGCAGATAGAATTTGTGTCAGGAAACCTCCAGTGTATTCTGTTAATATTTTTGTTGATGGTTGTTTTCATAGTTTTATTTGTATAAAACTTAAATGAATTTATATCTAGTTTGGCTTGTACATAATCAAAAACATTTAATATAGGAAATCCTCAAAATCTTTATAAGGCTTTGTATATTACTCAGGTTTGTGAAACATTGTGCTTGGTATTAAAGGAATGTATTAAATGCTGTTTTAATCTTGATTTAAAGATGAGTGACTTGGTATTTTTAAATTAGAATCTTCCTAAAATATATTGAATTCCTGTCTTTTTATTATTTTAAAATAACCATTGAAATATAGTTTACATACCATAAAATTCATGATTTTTAAGTGTAATTCAGTGGTTTTAGAATATTTAGTGGTATTGTTCAAGTGTTGCTGCTATCTAATTTCAAGACATTTTCTTCACCCTAAAAAGAAACCCAATGCCCAGTATCTCTCCATCCCTAGCCCCTTGGGAACTGCAAATCTACTTTCTATCTCTGTTTAGATTTCTAAATCTACTTTCTGTTTGCTTCTTCTGGACATCGTATACAAGCAGAATCATACAATGGCCTTTTGTGTCTGTCTTCTTTTACTTGGTATAATGTTTTGAAGGTTTATCTATAGTGTCTATCAGCACTTCATTTGCCAAGTAAGATTTTCTTATATGAATATTTTGTTTATCCACTCATTAGTTGATGAACATTTGAATTATTTACCCTTTTGGATTATTTTGAATGATATGAACACTGGTGTACAGGTATTTGTGTGGACACAGAGTTTTGATTTTTGGGTATATGCCTTGAAGTGAATTGTTGGGTTGAATGGTAACTCTGTTTTAATGTTGAACTGCCAAAGTGTTGTCCATAGCAGCTGTGCCATTTTATATTCTCACCAGCACTGTGTGAGGATCCCACTTTGTCTGCATCTTCACTAACACTTACCGTAGTTTGTCTCTTTGACTTTAGCCATTTTAGTGGGTATGAAGTATCTAGTTCTGATTTGCATGTCCTTGATGGTTAATAATGTTGAATGATTTTTCTTGTGCTTGTTGGCTGGCTGTTTATCTATCTCCTGTGGAGAATAATTCCTATCTTTAAAAGAATTCCCTGTATTCAGATCATTATTACAAAGGCTGTAATTTATATAGATGACATCAGGATCTGTTTGTACAAGACTTACATAATGTGGCCTATAGTATTTTTGAATTCTGCTTTATCTAGTTTTCCTATTTCTTACCAGGATTACTGTTCGCTATTGCCAGGTTGCCCGATTATAGTAATTTTTTTACTTCTTTCTGTGTGTTTTTACCCACTAACCCTTTGTTTTCAGTTGATTTGGGACTCAAAGACCAGGAAACCAAGGTTGTTAGAATAATACAGAAAGATTTGAGTAACTATGGCTTGAGGGAAGACTATATATCTGTTTGGTGGTTCCACTAATAGTGTTTTTTCAGGCGGCATGTGAAAACCCTGAAACAGTGTTTAAACTTATATGTGTGTATGCAGTTTTCTAGGGAGAAAAGGCCCATAGCTTTCATCATATTCTCAGGAGTTGACAAAAGTCCAGACACCTGTTTTTGTAAACAGTTTCATTGGAACACAGCCATGCCCATTCATTCTGTCTAGGGCTGCATTCCTACTTCAATGTTAGAGTTGTATGAGTAGTTATGACAGAAACTGTACAGCTGACAAGCCAAAAATATTTATTATCTAGCTGTTTAAGAAAAGGTGTAGCAACCCCTGCAAGTAGGAAATTGCTTCCCTTCCCCTGCAGACAAAAAAAGAAAAAAGACACTGCTTTAGTCTTTGTATCCCTAGCATCTAGTAGGGGGGCCTTGTTTGTAGAAATGTAGACCTACATGGTATGGAGAGAGGGGCTCTTTCATAAGGAAATTGTATGAACGTGTCAACAAACTAGCCCTTGATCTGTAGATGGATTGCTGAAAAGGGTTTCTTTTTGTTCTTCATTCTTAACGCGTGTTCCAAAAGAGTTAAGGAGGTGTAATGATGACTTACATTGTTATGAAGATATGCATGAGTTAGCTGGATAGATGGTTTAGAATATGATGGTTTCATTTTAAAGTGTCACATTTGAAATTCCACAGGTATAACCAGCCCACTTGCAAAGAGCTTGATTTATAGGTTGATTAATGAAAGTGAAAGTTGCACTGTCCCGTCTGACTCTCTGAGACCCCATGGACTATACAGTCCATAGAATTCTCCAGGCCAGAATGCTAGAGTGGGTAGCCTTTCCCTTCTCCAGGGGATCTTTCCAACCCAGTGATCAAACCCAGGTCTCCCACATTGCAGGCAGATTCTTTATCAACTGAGCCACAAGGGAAGCCCAAGAATACTGGAGTGGGTAGCCCTTCCCTTCTCCAGTGGTTCTTCCTGACCCAGGAAACAAACCGGGGTCCCCTGCATTACAGGCGGATTCTTTTACAACTGAGCAACCAGGGAATATATAGCCTATCCAGGTATGGAAAATTGAATCCCTAAAAATAGGTGAATTAGACATACTGCTTTGTTTGCTTCAGTGGGTTTGGGGAAAAATGAGAGGAAGATACCTTTTTTTTAAAGCCTTTGGAAGATGTTCTTTCCAATCCAGCAGATTATGTATGTCAGTTTATGGATGGGATATCTGATTCACAAATGTGACTTTCTACCTGTGAATGATAATGCATGTCGTGTGAAGATTGTAGCCAGCACATGTTCTCAGAGGAAAATTCATGTGTCACTAATTTCTATGATGTGTTCATAGGCCCTCAAGGATATGGGACCACTATATTCTTGTTGTATAAAATACCTTGTCTTCTCTTTGCCCACTACTCAGTTCAGTTATACCTAAATACCTGGGATAAGGATTTCATTTCATGTTTCAAGTAAGATACTATGGTTTGATTAATTCTCTTTAGCTAAGACTTATGAATACAGTTCGGAGAAGGCAATGTCAAGCCACTCCAGTACTCTTGCCTAGAAAATTGCATGGACAGAGGAGCCTGGTGGGCTGCAGTCCATGGGGTCGCTACTAGTCGGACACGACTGAGCGACTTCACTTTCACTTTCACACATCTTGCCTGGAGAATCCCAGGGATGGCGGAACCTGGTCGGGTGCCATCTGTGGGGTCGCACAGAGTCAGACATGACTGAAGTGACTTAGCAGCAGCAGCATGAATACAGTTGACCCTCTGTATCCACTGATTCTGCATGTTCAGTTTCTGTCAACTGTGGATCAAAAATATTTTCCAACCAAAAATTCCAGAAAGTTCCAAAAAGCAAAACTTGAATTTACCACTCACTAACAACAATTTGTTGTGATCCACACAATCAGAGGCTTTGGTGTGGTTGGTAAAGCAGAAGTAGATGTTTTTCCGGAGCTCTCTTGTTTTTTCCTATGAGCCAATGGATGTTGGGAATTTGATCTCTGGTTCCTCTGCCATTTCTAAATCTGGCTTGAACATCTGGAAGTTCTCGGTTCACAAACTGTTGAAGCCTTGCTTGGAGAATTTTGAGCATTACTTTGCTAGCGTGTGAGATGAGTGCACTTGTGCGGTAGTTTGAACATTCTTTGGCACTGGCTTTCTTTGGCATTGGAATGAAAACTGACCTTTTCCAGTCCTGTGGCCACTGCTGAGTTTTCCAAATTTGCTGGCATATTGAGTGCAGCACTTTCACAGCATCATCTTTCAGGATTTGAAATAGTTCAACTGGAATTCCATCACCTCCACTAGCTTCGTTCGATGTGATGCTTCCTAAGGCCCACTTGACTTTGCATTCTATAATGTCTGGCTCTCAGTGAGTGATCACACTATCATGGTTATCTGAGTCGTTGTGATCTTTTTTGTATAGTTCCTCTGTATTCTTGCCACCTCCTCTTAATATCTTCTGCTTCTGTTAGGTCCATGCCATTTCTGTCCTTTATTGTGCCCATCTTTGCGTGAAATGTTCCTTTGATATCTCCAGTCCCTTGGACTGCAAGGAGATCAAACCAGTCAATCCTAAAGGAAATCAGTCCTGGATATTCATTGGAAGGACTGATGCTGAAGCTGTAATACTTTGGCCACCTGATGGGAAGAACTGACTCCTTGGAAAAGACCCTGACACTGGGAAAGATTGAAGGCGGGAGGAGAAGGGGATGACAGAGGATGAGATGGTTGGATGGCATCACCGACTCAATAGACATGAGTTTGAGCAGGCTCCAGGAGTTGATGATGTCCATGGGGTTGCAAAGAGTTGGACACGACTGAGTGACTGAACCAAACAACTGTTTATGTAGCATTTACATTGTATTAGGTATTACAGGTAATTTAGAGATGACAAAGTATACAAGAGGATGGACATGGGTTATATGCAAATTCTAAGAGACTTAAGTATTCTTGGATTTTGGTATCCACGGGCGACCCTAGAACCAATCCCTTCCTCACTGAGGGACAACTGTATATCATTGAATTTCACAACAGGGTTCTTTCTTAGCCTTTATTTAGACGTAACTTATATAAACATATTTTTCCATTGTCCTGGTTCATAATATTATGAAATATAGGATTTGAAATTATGTCAATTATCTTGAGTTATTTAATATATTTTTTAATATAGGCAATTGGCCAGACAGCAGGCTGATAAAAAAAAAGAAGAATGCAAAGAAGGTAAGTAATGTTAAAGGCATTTAAAGTTTCTTACATATTCGCTTTTTGTTTACAGGCATACTGAGGTACATACAATAAGCTGTCCATATTTACAGTGTACGGTTGTTGGTTTGGTTTTGCTGCAAGTGTGTGCTGTCAAACCATGACCATAAGAAGGCAGTAACGAGAACTACCTCCCAGAAGTTCCGCAGGCCCCGTGACAGTCACTGCCGGCGTCCCCAGGCCCTCTCCATGCCCCAGGGTTCCTGTGTGGCCACCAACCTGCTTTCTGCCCCTGTAGAGTGCTTTGTAGTTTGTACAGTTCTATATCAGTGGGATTATACAATATGTGTTCTTTTTGTCTGCCTTCTTTTACTCAGCATAATTTCTTTGAGAATCATCCACAGAGTTGCTTTCTGTTGCTGAGTAGTATTCCATTATATGGATATACCACAGTTTTCTTCCTTAGCTTTATTTTAATATAATTGATATATAACAGTGTGTTAATTTAAGGAGTACAAGGAATGTTGATTTGATCCTTATATATTACAAAATGATTATCATGGTTTTAGCTAACACCTGCATCATGTCACATAATTACCACTTCTCTTATTGCTGAGAACATTCAAGCTGCACTCTCTTAGCAACATTAAGTATCCAGTACAGTATTATTAACTATCATCAGTCTGCTGTACGTTAGAACTCCAGAACTTACTCATTTTATGGCTGAAAATTTGTATTCTTTGACCAACAATCTTCCCCTTTCTCTTACTCCCCACCCAGTCCTTTGTAACCATTATTCTAGTCTCTGTTGCTGGATCACACATATAAATGATGTCATTTAGTATTTGTCTTTCTCTGACTTACTCCATTTAGCATAATGCCTTCAAGGTCCATCCGTGTTACTGCCAATGGCAGGATGTCTTGTTTCTTATGACTGAACACTGTTCTGTTGTGTGTATATTCCACGTATTCTGTGGGGGATTTTTGTTTGTTTTTTGGGTTTCTTTTTGTGGGATTGGTGGCATGCCACACAGCTTGTGAAATTTTAGCTCCCCAACCAGGGCCCGGGGATTGAACCCAGACCCTCGCAGTAGAAGTGTGGAGTAATAACTCCTACACTACCAGGAAATCTGCAGTTCCACATATTCTTCATCCATTCACCTCTTGGTGGACACCTAGGTTGTTTCTCACAATTGGTTTGTCTGTCTCTTGATGGACATTTGTTTTGGGTTGTTTCCATTTGGGGGGCTGTCACAAAACTGCTTCGAACACTGTGTGCAAGTCTTTGTCTTATTTATATATGTATGTTTTCTCTTGAGAATGGTATGATCGGACTTATGGTAGGTGTATGTTGTTTGTTTTTACATAAGATAAGGATAAGTTCAAGAAACTAAAACTTTGTTAAACAAAAGTGTAGCTCTTCAGTTGTTCACTTTAGAATTGTTTTATAAATGCTGTTATTTCTAATCTTTTTGTTTACTTTTATGTACACATCTATGAAGACAAAGCAATTGCAGTTACTCGGTCATTGAGGACTAGAAACACAGTTCAGAAAACAGAACACTTGCATGAAGGGAATGGTGATGTTGAAGTTCGCCGAAGTTGTAGGATCAGAAGCCGCTATGGTAGTGTGAACCAGTCTGTACTGTTTGACAAACTTATAACAAAGTAAGTAAAACTCATTTAGATGAAGGTGATTTAGCTGACGAAAACTTTTCGTTGGGGACTAAATTTTGAGTAGCATGAATGTTAAATGCATTCCATTTATGTAAAGTATAAAGTGATCATTAGAGGACTTTGTAATAATTCTGTATGTACATTTAACTATATTTGTATTTAATTCTTATAAAGAATAGCTAAAATTTTTATAGTAGTAAATCAGTGCTTCTTACAAAGATATTTAAAATTCCAGCAGTTGAAGAATATAATGGAAGAAAAATGCAGTTTTTAAAAATATACTACTCTTTAAAATATATATATATATATATATACTATACTTGTACAATTTTAGCTTATGTTTGTATCATTTTTTTTAAGCACTGCTGAAGCTGTGCTTCAAAAAATGGATGATATGGAGAAGCAGCGTAGACGGCAAATGAGAGACCTTGAAGACATGGAAGTATTTAATGAAACAGAAGAAGTAAATATATTCTTCCATTAAGGGGATGATTTCATAATCTCCAGTTTAACCTTTTTTCTGTAGTCCCTATCCTTTTTTTTGGTTGTTAAATTATTCATTTTATTCAGCAATTGTTTTATCAGTCACTAGAGTTACTACTGGAGTTGTAAGAGTTTATAACTGGAAATATCTTCATTATTTAAGGTTGGAAGGTCCTACTGGATTTATTTTAAATAAACATACTAAACAATAATGGATTTTATTTAAACGTTTTTAGGGGAGTCTTAACATGTACACAAGAGGAAAACAAAAAGATATTCAAAGAACTGATGAAGAAACAACTGACAATCAAGAAGGCAGTGTGGGTTAGTCTTTTCTCTTGTTCTGTCTTCTGGGTTTGAATTTCAGTGCTTTTTATTTAGTAGGATATAGTCTTTTTATTCAGAAGCTATAACATATATGGTAATTTGTGATAAATTAGGGAGTTGGTCATAGTGTCAGAGAAAAAAGTGAAAGTAAGGGAGATAAAAGGATAATGTGTTTTGTTAGGAATATATTTGAAATAAACAGCTCTAAAACAGATGAACGACTGAACTGAACTGATAGCTTAATTCAGCATATAGTTTTACTTATTCCATGAATTTTATATTTTAAAGATCTTCTCATTACATTAAAATTCTTTGAACAATTGTTTTAATGGCTATTTAGAAATACCATATAGTCACATCATAACAATCTGAACCAATCTTCTTAATGGAACATTTTAGGTAGCTTTAAATTTTTTTCTGTTATAAATAATTCTGCAATAAATTAAGTCTAACTGGTCTGGCGTGCTGTGATTCATGGGGTTGCAAAGAGTCGGACACGACTGAGCGACTGAACTGAACTGAAAACAGATGAAACTGGTTTGGGTATAATACATCTACAGATAACATATGTCTACCTGTTTTAGTTAAAAGTTGATTAAAGTTAAGTTTTACTATTCTGCCATTAAATGCCCTATCACTGATCTGTACCCTTATGCCAGGTTTTACTGTTCTCTTTAGGACTTACTGCTGCAATTTCTTAGAAATTTTCTTGAATGAAAATTTGTTTTCTGAAATGTGTTTTAAATGTTTGCTGAGGGTATTTTACATTATCTTTAAGTAGACTACATGTCATGTAACTCAGTGACAGAAGTTCACTTATTAATGAATTAGGAGTAATACTTTAAATTTTAGTTTAGTACTTAGTGACAGTGGCCTTTAAACTACTTTTTTCCTTCCTCTAGTTATTTTTAATTTTATAGTTTTTTACTTCATTTTTCAAAATCTTCAGTCTTTAGTGTTGCAGAATTAAAGATTCTTTGGACAATCTAGAAGTAAATGAGTTTTAAAAGGAGGGTCTTTTCTATTCCCCTGTGTTAAAAACTTAACGTTTGGGTGAGAAGCCTGAAAGTAAATGTTTCTTAATTTGTAGAGTCATCTGAAGAGGGTGAAGACCAGGAAGATGAAGATGATGATGGTGAAGATGAAGATGATGAAGAAGAAGAGGAAGATGATGATGATGAAGATGATGAAGATGACGATGAAGACGAAGAGGACGTTGAAGAAGATAATCAGAAGCGATACTATCTTAGACAAAGAAAGGCTACTGTTAACTATCAGGCTCCATTGGAAAGTAAGACATATCTATTAATGTTTTTTCCAGGAGAAGACGTGATTAGGTTACCTTTATCTTTACTGCCTTTCCATTGTCATTCTTATTTTTCAAGTTTTCACTTTACAGAATACTCATGGCAATTGTCTTTCGTAACTTACCCAAGATGTGCAGGAAGTTATTTCTGTTTCTGGTGTGTGTGTGTATTTATATTTTAAATTTTATTGGAGTATAATTGCTTTACAATGTTATGTTTCTTCTGTATAGCAAAGTGAATCAGTTGTACATATATCCCTTCTTTTTTAGATCTTCCCATTCAGGTCACCACAAAGCATTGGATATAGAGTTCCCTGTGCTATGCATAGTTCCTCATTAGTCATCCATTTTATGCATAGTAGTGTATGTATGTCAGTCCCAGTCTCCCAGTTCATCCCACCATCGCCTGCTCACTCCCTCGGTATTCATGAGTTTGCTCTCTATTCTGCTTTGCACATAAGTTCATCTGTACCATTTTTCCAGATAAGCGATAAGCAGCTTTACATGGTATTTCTTTTTCTCTTTCCAACTTAAGTTACATCTTCTGAAAATTAAATGTTAGCCTTGACCAAAGCAAATAACTGGGTGACTTTGAAATTTCATGTCTGTTTTTAGTTATTTTAGCTTTCACAGTTTTGTACTTAATTTATTTTATAAGTTTGTATAAATAGGACCACTTTTGATTTATGTTAAAGTTGTACCTCAACACTTAAAAGTATATATATATGTTTATGTGTGTGTGTGTGTGTGTATGTAGGGCTGATAATCAGCCATTATGCATCAGTATAGTCATAATGGTTGTTATGGTCAGTGTGTGTTTTTGTTGGTTGTTGTTAATAGTATTTTCATGGAAGGAAGGGCATGGCAACCCACTCCAGTATTCTTGCCTGGAGAATCCCATGGACAGAGGAACCTGGTGGGTTACAATCCATAGGGTTGCAAAGAATTGGACATGACTGAAGCCACTTAGCATGCACGCAAGCATAGCACCTTTGTAAGTATTTAGATGAAGAGCAAAATTGTTTTTATAATATTTATATGTCATGTCATATCATTTTTTTCTTAGAACCTCGTCATCAGAGAAAGCCCAAAATATTTTATACTGGCCCAGCTTCTCCTGTGAGACCAAGATATCGATTGTCTTCTGCGGGACCAAGAAGTCCTTATTGCAAACGAATGAACAGGTTTGGTTCTGAAATAGTGATTGATTTATGACATGATTGTGGCTGTATTAGAGTAGAATTCTAGAGTCTTAAGATTGGGTGTATCAGGATGGAATTCTAGAATTGTGTATTTTGGAGAGTTAGCTCTGTGTCTTCAGGGCTTTACTACAGGTTCCACAACTACTGACTAGTTTTCGGTTTTGCTTTCACTGATAGGAATTAATAACTGCCATGGTAAGATAGTTTATTCAACTGTTCCACAGTAATGATAGAAAACTACTTTTGCTTCAGTGTTTACTGTATTCCTGGCTTGGTGTAAGCATTTTACATAGACTGTCTCATTTAATTTTCACGTTGTTAGAGTATAGGTTTAGTCTTGTGATAGTCTTCACATACTATCCCAGACATATTTTCTTAACCATGACAAATTCTAAGTTACATAGCTTTTAGACTTCTTACGACTCTGCCCGTCTTTTTTTGGCCAATTTGTTTTTCTTACATAGTAGGAAACATTAATTTTCTTTGACTGTTAAGATTATTTGTGGGTTTCTTTTCCTTCTGCATCCCAACACTTGTCTGTCATATTTAAGTCTGAGGAGGTAATTCTTATTAACTTCGTTCTCCCAAGTAATAGAAGATTTTCTGATGTGTTAGAATTTTCTGGGTAATAGTAGCATTATAGTAGGTCATGAATGAGGAAGCTTATAGGGGAAGCCTAAAAAGGCAGGACACAAGTAGAATTTCATCTTTTTCTTAATTTCATTTTTAGAGTTTCAAAATCATAAGTATACATTCTGGATTTCTTGTTTCTTCATCCCTTTTCATACAACCACAGCCCAGAAGGATAGAGGATGAGAAAGACAACCTGTTGGGGCTGCCTAAGATAAATTGTACTTGAAAGGTGCCCATACTTTTGGTACTTTTCATAGACCCTGTAAGATATTGTTAAAGACCAGTATTTTGATAGTGAAATAATGATCCTTAGAAAAGGAGAGTAAAGTGTAGTATGCACTGGAGTCCTCATTAGCATAGTACCCAGGGCGGCTGCCCGACTCACAGGACAGGCTGCCCGACTCACAGGACAGGCCTCTGTTTGAGCCAACAGAAGTGAGAGGCTAGCAGTTACTTTGAAATTTAATTTCTTCTCCCGTATTTAGTGGGTTTATATTTCTGGGAATAGCATGATTGTTGACTGATGACCTCTGTAGTCACCAGCTTGCAGTGGGTAGCAGGTAGGTTTTTCGTGTGTTTTTTTTGCCATTTTGGTGTTGGGGTTCCCTTATTTGGTTCACAGGGTATACTCTTTCTCTATGGTGAGTGTCTTATGTTATTGTGTAACTCCTCAGATGCAGGATTTTCCCACCTCTTTTTTAACAAATATTGGAGTACTGCTATGTGCTGTGTACTATGGATATAAAAATGGCTCAGCCAGAATTCCTGCCCTTGGATCTCAGACACATTTGAAATATGAAGCAAAAGACTTAGTTGTTCCCTGAGTTATATTAGTGACCTTTGTATGGTTTTGATAACTCCATTTAAACTTTTTCATTTTGATAACTTTATTGTAATATAATTCACATACCATATAGCTTACCCATTTAAAGTGTACAATTCTTGCCTTAAAAAATAACCCTGTACTCTTTAGTTATCACTCCATTTCCTCCAGCCCTAAGCTACCACACATCTACTGTCTGTCTCTATAGATTCTGGGTATTTCATTTAAGTGGAATTTTTTGTGACTGGCTTCTTTTGCTTGATAAAACATTTTCTAGGCTCATCTACATTGTAGGATATATCAGTACTTCATTCTTTTTTTTAATAAATTTAAAAAAAAATTTTAATTTAAAATTTTTTTTTTTTTTTTTAATTTTTGGCTACGCTGGGTCTTAGTTACTGCCCATTTGCTTTCTCTAGTTGTGGTACATGGGCTTCTCATTGTGGTGGCTTCTCTTGTTGTAAAGCACAGACTGTAGTCTCACGGGCATCAGTAGTTGCAGCATGAGGGCTCAGTAGTTGTGGAGCATGGGCTTTGTTGCTCTGCAGCATGTGGAATCTTCCCAGACCAGGGATCGAACCCATGCCCTGAATTGGCAGGTGGATTTTTTTTTTTTATCTTGTTTATCTTACAAGACCTTAGAAAATTAAAGCAACACTTTAATAGCTTATCCCTACCTAGGTGAATCTGGTCAAAGGCAAAATTCATTTTTAAGAGAAACAAGAATGGCAGGCAAATTCTTAACTACTGGACCAGCGGGGAAGTCTCACGTCATCCCTTTTTATTGGCAAATAAGATTCCTTTGCATAAATGTACCATATTTTGTTTATCCCTTCATTAGTTGATGTACATTTGTGTTGCTTCTAATTTTTGGCTATTATGAGTAATTCTGTTAGAAACATTCATATGTAACTTTGTGTGGACATATTTTGGTTTCTCCTGGGTATATACCTGGAAATGAAATTGCTGGATCAGATACTAACTATATTTAATGTTTTGAGGAATTGCTAGATTATTTTTCCAAAATGGTTGCTGCACTTTACATTCCCACAGTGTACTAGAGTTTCAGTTTCTCTACACCATTACCAGATCTTTTGAATGTAGCCCTTCATAAACCTTTTTTTTTTTTTTTTCTCTCAATTTTCTTTGCCAGGGTGGAGTTAACATCTCATTTCTTCTCACAGCTTTAGTGGTAGTCATTTTGCTTAACCTTTTTACTTTTTCTTGAAGAGATCAGCCTCTGTTTATAGTTCACATCCTGCTTAGGCAGGGAAACAAAACACACGTCCAGAGAATAGTTGGAACTTTGCTTTTAGTGAAACTTGTAGCCACCATGCAGGATCTTCCAAGGATCTCTTGGCATACTTACTCAGCAGAGCTTCAGAAATACTGCCTTAAAGTAGGATTTTCTTTCTTCCTTGTGATTGCTAACCTCTCATCATCTAAGGTTTATTCTCTAGCCTCAGTTTGCAGTTTCTGAAACAAACCGAGCACCTTTAAACAAGAAGGTAACATAAATAGCACAATTGCTTCACCAGTGTTTCAAAGTATATTGTCAAGGAACTAGAACTGACCTCTCTAGAAGCTCTAGTTGGATTCATAGTGCAGGTCCAGTGCTGTCTGTGTCAGATTTTCAAAACTTCTTAGTAAAATGGGAAGAAAAAGAGTGAACGTGGGTTATATATATTTAGAATTGTTTTCAACTGAAACAATAGACTTTCTGCAGTGTAGTGTAATTTTGAAGAGCTAGGACTGCCTAGATTGTGAATTCAGTTCTACCACTTAACTTATTAATGACCTCTTCCAAGTTATTTAACCTATCCATGCTTAACTTTTTGATCTGTAGAATGGAGACAATAGCACCTATTTCATAGTACTGCAGATTAGATGAGTTAGTACATGTAAATCACTTAAAATAGTGCCTGGAGTATGTTAAGTACTGTAGGCATTTGTTACTACACTTTAATGGTTAAAGCTAATCCCTACCTACTTTGCAAATCAGACATTGGAAACTGTGTCAGTACACAGCATTTTGTGGTTTGCTTATAACTTATTTGATTTATGAAATAAACAACTGGAGATCATCAGTGTGGTAGTATACACAATGTGAACCTTTTTTTTTTTGAATAGACAAAGGTTTGAATTCTGACACTGTCACTGACTAATTCTGATATTTTAAGCAGATTAGTTGAACTGTGAGCCATATTGGCCCTGATTATACAATGAGCCTACTAATAAGTACTTGTCCAGAGTTTTAATTATTTAAATGAGATATGTCAACTGCTGGGTACAAGAAACAGTAAATGCTAGTCCTTTTCATTAATTGTTAGTCTTAATTACGTGTATACCTATTGAATTCACAGTTATGTGTACTATGTAGTTGTGAGGGTCTCTTTATAATATTAATTGTAGTATTAAATAAGTTTTTCATATACAATTGTAGACTTGTATATGAAAAACTTTCGGAGAAGGCAGTGGCAAGCCACTCCAGTACTCTTGCCTAGAAAATCCCATGGATGGAGAAGCCTGGTAGGCTGCAGTCCGTGGGGTTGCGAAGGGTCGGACACGACTGAGCGACTTCACTTTCACTTTTCACTTGCACACATTGGAGAAGGAAATGGCAACCCACTCCAGTGTTCTTGCCTGGAGAATCCCAGGGACGGGGGAGCCTGGTGGGCTTCCGTCTGTGGGGTCGCACAGAGTTGGACATGACTGAAGTGACTTAGCAGCAGCAGCAACTAGATATTTTTAGTTTCAGGCAGATCACAAAATTGGTCTTGGGCGTGTTTGAGTGGGTCGACGGTAGAGGAGTATCAAAACCCTGGGGCTCTTTATGTTTCAGCATTCAGATTTGTGGCCAGGGGTAGAGTTACAAAGATAATATTCAGCAATCATAATGTGCAACATTAACATTTGTAAGTGTGTCTGGGCCCCCAGTGTATAGTCAAATGTATTAATTTTATAGAAAAACATATTAATAATCATACTAAGTGGGACAAATAGAGATTGTGAATTGCATTTGTGACATTTCAGGTCATGTTTTGCTGCTAAGTGAATAATGGAAAAACTTGTTTTCAGGGTTTTTCTAGGTACAAGATTATGGACTTCAATTTTCAGATAATAGATTGTGAACTTCTGTATTTTTGGACATACCTTCTTAACCATGACTGTATTCTGACTCAGGAAATGCTGTCCACCCTGAGCCAACAGAATGATTAAAAGTTTTCCCAGCCAGATTTCTTTATCTTTTTTTTTTTTTGTTTTGAAAGTAGGAAAATAGAGGCTTATATGGGTTGAGTAACTCATCCACATTTACACAGCCATTAAATGGCGGTTGTGAATTTAGAGTTGAGGACACACTATAGATGAAATACCATCTGTTTTCTCACTGTTTCTTCGCTTGTTTTGACCCCTCTTCTTCCCCTTTGATTTACATTAAAAATTCTAAAGAAAAACAATTATCTGTTCTCCTTTTAATATTGTTTGACATTTTGAAATACATGATTCCCCTCCAGATGTAAATTATATATAGTATAATCTTGAAAATACTTTCTAAAATTACAGTTGCAAAGATTCTAAAACCCTCTTTATCGTACCTTTTCTCTGAGTATACCTGACTTATATTAAGACAGGAAGTCACTCTGCCTGGACCATGTTTTGTCTTACTGATGCCTGTAGCCTCCTGTCTTTTCCATTCTTAGTTATCCAAGTCTTTTATTTCCTTCAAAAGATTCAGCCAACAAAGCTCACTTCATTGATTCAGCAACTGTATTAATTTTATGATAAACATTTTTGGATCACTGGGTATTTAGGTATTTCCGATATTTATATTGTATATTTCTCCTGCCTTCTTCCATTATGATTTCAATTTCCCTCTTTAGGCGAAGGCATGCAATCCACAGTAGTGACTCTACTTCATCCTCCTCTTCAGAAGATGAACAGCAGTTTGAGAGGAGAAGAAAAAGGAGCCGTAATAGAGCTATCAACAGGTAACTGCTTGTTGATTCCTTTAAAACTGCCAGCTTTTTTTAAGTAGAAAGAAAAATGAATAATTTGGGAATATATACAGCTTGGCACATATTAAAAAATTAGTTAAAAAATTATATACCACGTTAATATATCAGCCTTAATATATAATACCTCTTGTTTGAAATATCTGCAGTTGAAACTAACTGTGGTTAGAACATGTTTTTTAAAATGTATATATTTTTGGCTGCACTGGATCTTTGTTGCTGTATGTGGGCTTTCTCTAGCTGTGATGAGCAGGGTCTTCTCTTCATTGCAGTACTTCTCACTGCAGTGGCTTCTCTAGTGGAGCACGGGCTCTAGGCACACAGGCACGTGGGCTCGGTAGGCCCAGCTGCCCCATGGCATGTGAGATCTTCCCAGACTAGGGACTGAACCCATGTCCTCTGCATTGGCAGGCGGATTTCTAACCATTGGACCTCCAGGGGAGTCCAGAGCATATGTTTTCTTATAAAACCAAAATGCTGCTTGGTAAACACTGACTTGAGGAAATAACTATTTTTTCACTGAAATTTTTTTTTTTGTGTGTGTGTTTATAATGATAAAAATTTCTTATTGTAGAACTCTTCAGGAAAATTGAAAGGTTAATTTATTTCATAACTGCTTGTAGTATAAGTTCAGACATACTAAATCAGTTCATTTGATTTTTCACAATAATCATAGAAACAGGGCAAAAATTACTCCCATTTTACGGATATGGGGGGTTAAATGAAAAATTCAGTGCTTGGATTTTAACAATACAATATTCATAGGGTAGAAAAACAGTGTTTGATAAAGCAACTAGAACATATTGAAGGGGCATGCAGACCAATCATTTTTTATATCCCAAGTTCTCTGTGGCTTTTAAATCATGTTGGCTCTGTTCTATTCAATATGCTGGGCTTCCCTGGTGGCTCAGCGGTAAGAATCTGCCTGTGATACAGGAGCCCTGCGTTTGATCCCTGGGTCAAGAAGTTCCCCTGGAGGAGGAAATGGCAATCCTCTCTGGTATTCTTGCCTGGAGAATCCTTGAACAGAGGAACCTTGTAGGCTACAGTCCACAGGGTTGCAAAGAGTCAGATATGACTGAAGCAACTTAGCACAGCATTCAGTATGCTGGCTACTAGCCAGCCACATATGACACTTAAAATATATCCATAGCTCATCTGAAATGAGATTTACCATCCGTTTTTGTAAAAAAAAAACACTCTTGGATTTCAGAGACTTAGTACAAAAAAAAAGAGAATGTAAAATCTGTCAATTTTTAAAATATTGATTTTGCATGATGAAATATTTGGGATATATTGAGACATTGTTGTCTGAGGAGGCCATACAAATATCTATGAATAGAAGAGAAGCAAAAGGCAAAGTAGAAAAGGAAAGATACACTCATGTGAATCTAGAATTCCAAAGAATAGAAAGGAGAGATAAAAAAGCCTTCCTCAGTGATCAGTGCAAAGAAATAGAGGAAAACAATAGAATAGGAAAGTCTAGAGATCTCTTCAAGAAAGTTAGAGATACCAAGGGAACATTTCATGCAAAGATAGGCACAATAAAGGACAGAAACAGTATGGACCTGACAGAACCAGAAGATATTAAGAAGAGGTGGCAAGAGTACACAAAAAAACTATATAAAAAGATCACAATGACCCAGATAACCATGATGGTGTGATTACTCACCTAAAGCCAGACATCCTGGAATGCGAAGTCAAGTGGGCCTTAGGAAGCATCACTACAAACAAAGCTAGCGGAGGTGATGGAATTCCAGTTGAACTGTTTCAAATCCTAAAAGATAATGCTGTGAAAGTGTTGCACTCAATATGCCAGCAAATTGGAAAACTCAGCAGTGGCCACAGGACTGGAAAAGGTTAGTTTTCACTCCAATCCCAAAGAAAGGCAATGCCAGAGAATGCTCAAACTACAACACAGTTGTACTCATCTCACACGCTAGTAAAGTCATGTTCAAAGTTCTTCAAGCCAGGCTTCAGCAATACATGAACCGTGAACTTCCAGATGTTCAAGCTGGATTTAAAAAAGGCAGAAGAACCAGAGATCAAATAACCAGCATCTGTTGGATCATCAAAAAAGCGAGAGAGTTCCAGGAAAGCATCTATTTCTGCTTTATTGACTATGCCAAAGCCTTTGATTGTGTGGACCACAACAAACTGGAAAATTCTTAAAAAGATGGGACTATAAGACCACCTGACCTGCCTCTTGAAAAATCTCTTTGCAGGTCAGGAAGCAACAGTTAGAACTGGACATGGAAACAACAGACTGGTTCCAAATAGGAAAAGGAGTACATCAAGGCTGCATATTGTCAGTCTGCTTATTTAACTTATATGCAGAGTACGTCATGAGAAACGCTGGGCTGGATGAAGCACAAGCTGGAATCAAGATTACCGGGAGAAATATCAATAACCTCAGATATGCAGATGACACCACCCTTATGGCAGAAAGTGAAGAAAAACTAAAGAGCCTCTTGATGAAAGTGAAAGAGGAGAGTGAAAAAGTTGGCTTAAAAAGCTCAACATTCAGAAAATTAAGATCATGGCATCCAGTCCCATCACTTCATGGCAAATAGATGGGAAAACAGTGGAAACATTGACAGACTTTATTTTTTGGGGCTCCAAAATGACTGCAGATGGTGACTGCAGCCGTGAAATTAAAAGACACTTGCTCCTTGGAAGAAAAGTTATGACCAACCTAGACAGCATATTAAAAATTAGAGACGTTACTTTGCCAACAAAGGTCTGTCTAGTGAAAGCTGTGGTTTTTCCAGTGGTCGTGTACGGATGTGAGAGTTGGATTATAAAGAAAGCTGAGCGCCAAAGAATTGATGCTTTTGAAGTGTGGTGTTGGAGAAGACTCTTTGAGAGTCCCTTGGACTGCAAGGAGATCCAACCAGTCCATCCTAAAGGCAATCAGTCCTGAATTCATTGGAAGGACTGATGCTGAAGCTGAAACTCCCAATACTTTGGCCACCTGGTGCGAAGTACTGACTTACTGGAAAAGACCCTGATGCTGAGAAAAATTGAAGGTAGGAGGAGAAGGGGACGACAGAGAATGAGACGACTCAATGGAAGTGAGTTTGAGTAGACTCCGAGAGTTGGCGATGGACAGGGAGGCCTAGCGTGCTGTAGTCCATGGGGTTGCAAAGAGTTGGACACAACTGAATGACTGAACTGAACTGAGACATATAAAATGCATTATTAAAATTAATTGTATACTCTTTAGTGTGGTTAATACATTTTGGTGTGCATTTCATTTCTATTGGACAGCAATGAGTTAGATCATTCAAAAGTTATGTACTTGCCTTCATTTTATAGAAATGTGCATTCAGTCCTATGACTTTTATATTATGCAGTTCTATTAAGAATTATTTAAGAAATATCTTTTTAAAAGCCACAATTGAAAACTTTTCCATCTTAGGCTTGGCAGTATAAATTTCTCATGGAATTTGAAACTAGCAAGAATTGTCACTTGGGGAGAACATGATGTGCTTTTACTTGTATGTAGTAGTAGCAGGCATTCTTTGCTTAGGCATTCTTGTACAAGTATCTTAACTTTTAACATGAGTGTTTTCATTCTTCCATCTATAAAAGAAGAGCTTATTCTAGGTATATATTTTTGTAACCTAGCGTGAATGTTTTTAAAAGTCATTAGGAGAGTAATGGTTCACTCCTGCTTGAAAAGGTTGTCGTGGATCCAGGTGCTGATGGGCTCTGCGTATGTTGCTGAGAGGTGTGATAGCAAGAGGCTGCTTGGGTTTGGTTCCTAGCTCTGCCACTTACTATCTGTGTGATCCTGGGCAGAACAGTTTACCTTTTCTGTGGCTTGGTTTTCTTTTAAAATGGGGAAAAAAATAATACCTATGTCATAAGAGTATTGTGAGGATGTAATGACCTTATACTTGTTTAGCACCTAAACTAAAACTGTGTCCAGCAAATGGTAAAGTGTCTGTAGGTCAGACACTGTCGTTATAATGTATGTTGATACTTCCTGAATTCTCAACCATAAATTACTTTATGTTGCTGTGGTATCTTGTGGTATTTTCATTAGATTGTATATCTTTAATAATAAGCCTTCAGATGTAAATATTTCTAACACTGAAGTTCTCGACCTGTAAAGAAAAGGAGGAACTCAAAGCACATAATCTCATGATAACTCCATTTGGAATTTTTTTTAATTCTTAAGAAAAATGTCTATATTCTAACATGGAATTTGGGAGAGGAAAGTGGTGTTTGATGAATGTTTGGGGTTTGTAATCTTAGGTGCCTCCCGCTAAATTTTCGCAAAGATGAATTAAAAGGAATTTATAAAGATCGAATGAAAATCGGAGCAAGCCTTGCAGATGTTGATCCAATGCAACTAGATTCTTCAGTGAGTACAGTCTGAGATGTATTATTTTAGTTTAAAATTTAAAAAGAAAGCAGTGTTTTATAGAAATTTTTATCTTTGTAGAACCTTTTTTTTTTTTTTGATCTTTAGGCCACAACTGTTGCTCAGTTGTTAAGTGACTGTTACTCAGTTGACTATGTGTGGCTTGGATATAATTTAAGAATGGAATAAGATTTTAGCTTTGACTCCCAAATCTCAAAATGTCAATGTTTCCCTTCTATTAACAGGTACGATTTGATAGTGTTGGTGGCTTGTCTAATCATATTGCAGCTCTAAAAGAGATGGTAGTATTTCCATTACTTTATCCAGAAGTCTTTGAAAAATTCAAAATTCAACCTCCAAGGTAATTTAATTATACATTTTATTTTAGCTAAAATCTTTCCTGTGCTATGTCCAGAAACCGCCTCTCGAAAATTTCCAGGTCTAGAGTCTTTTGTTATACTTGCCCTTCCAAGGTCCTGGGTGATTTGAGTATTTTTACTTTCTTAATGTTTAAGATGGAAAATGGTTTCAAAATTGATTCTCCATTAAAAAAATCATTTTCCATGGCTTTTCATACATTTAGTAGAATTCCTGTCTTATATGCTCTTTTCCTTTCAGCTTTGTGATTTAGTTTTAAATTTATATCAAAGTAATATATGTACATAGTTTTTTAATATATGTATTTTTATTTTATTTTTTTCACAGTAGTAAAAGATATTTTTCAGTTTTCACAATCAATAGCCAGATAAAAAATAAAAGATAGTTACAATTGCAAGTCATAATGGGAACATGATTAACTTAACAATATAAATTATTATTTTGTAACAGCATAAAATAATTACATACAATTGGGAGGTCAAGCAGAGTGATGTAGTAAGTGGAAGTGCATACATGCACATAATTTTTTAATATATGTATTTTTATTTTGTACTGAAGTATATCCATGGACAGAGGAGGCTGGAGGGCTACAGTCTGGGGTTTCAAAGAATCAGACACAACTGAGCTCCCATGTGCGCATCAGTTCAGTTCAGTTCAGTTCAGTCGCTCAGTCGTGTCTGACTCTTTGCGACCCCATGAATTATAGCACGCCAGGCCTCCCTGTCCATCACCAGCTCCCGGAGTTCACTCAAACTCATGTCCATCGAGTCGGTGATGCCATCCAGCCATCTCATTCTCTGTCGTCCCTGTCTCCTCCCGCCCCCAATCCCTCCCAGCATCAGTCTTTTCCAGTGAGTCAACTCTTCGCATGAGGTGGCCAAAGTATTGGAGTTTCAGTTTTAGCATCAGCTGATTATATATATACATAAATTTAAAAGCACTGTAAGTTTCACGCTAAAAGCACCATAAAAAGCACTAAAAGCACATTAAAAGCACTGTAAGTTTCACAAAGAAAAATTTACAAAAGTAGGGTAGGCCCTCTTCAACCCTTCTTCATTTTAATTTTTCTGTTCTTTAAATTTGTTTCTGTTTTTTGGCCACACTATGCACCTCCAGGGAAGTCCCTCATTTTTCTATTTTAGACAAAATTTATAGACTTCTAAAATCCTGGGTGTTCATTGGAAGGACTGATGCTAAAGCTGAAACTGCAATACTTTGGCCACCTCATGCGACGAGTTGACTCACTGGAAAAGACTCTGATGCTGGGAAAGGTTGGGCGGGAGGAGAAGGGGATGACAGAGAATGAGATGGCTGGATGGCATCACCGACTCTGTGGACATGAGTTTGAGTGAACTCCGAGAGTTGGTGATGGACAGGGAGGCCTGGCGTGCTGTGATTCATGGGGTCGCGGAGAGTCGGACACGACTGAGCGACTGAACTGAACTGAACTGAAGTATGAACAGTGGCTATTTGGCTCCTTTACTTTCCCTTCCCTTCATACATAAATATTTATTCCCTTTCCTTAATACTTTCAGTAGTTTATTTGTACACGTATAAACTTACTGACTGATGCTAAAGCTGAAGCTGCAATACTTTGGCCACCTCATGCGACGAGTTGACTCACTGGAAAAGACTCTGATGCTGGGAAAGGTTGGGGGCTGGAGGAGAAGGGGACGACAGAGAATGAGATGGCTGGATGGCATCACCGACTCTGTGGACATGAGTTTGAGTGTACTCCGGGAGTTGGAGATGGACAGGGAGGCCTGGCGTGCTGTGATTCATGGGGTCGCGGAGAGTCGGACACGACTGAGCGACTGAACTGAACTGAACTGAAACTTATTGACTCAATTTTCAGTGTTTGCTTTATGCCTATATATATATGTTTTTTGTAGTTGAGCCATGTATAATATAATTGTATTTTCTCTTTTCTATCTCTCCTCTCCTTACCAACTTTAATATTTGCTGTTTTGGTGACAGGAGGGTAGGGGTTTTTTGTATCACCATCCTTTTTTTATCTTCTTTCTTCTAGTTTTTATACCTGGCTTACCAACCAGTTTTTAAACCCTAGTTCCTGATTTTCTTTTTCTTTTATAATTTTTATCCCTGAATCACCCTCTATGGAAACATTGATTTAGGTAAACTTTTAAAAGTTTGT
Source organism: Moschus berezovskii (assembly GCF_049115385.1). NCBI lineage: Eukaryota > Metazoa > Chordata > Mammalia > Artiodactyla > Moschidae > Moschus > Moschus berezovskii. Next base: position 52,558,388 of record NC_142475.1, on the reverse strand, counting down.
AGGCTTTTTAAAGCATAAATCATTTTAGTGAAATTGAAGCATAAATCAATTACAGTTAAACACTGGTGAATTTAAAAAAATTAATAAAAAAATATAGAATGTTAAATAATAAGGATTTAATGATGACAGGACATGTTGAAAATACCTAGTTAAAGTGATTTAGGGAATTCCTGGCAATCCAGTGGTTAGGATTTCACACTGTCACTGCCAGGGGCCCGGGTTCAATCCCTGGTCAGAGAGTTAAGATCCCACAAACCACGGGTTATGGCAAAAAAAATAGTAGTTTAGTGAATTAAAGCAACAACGACAAATTAGAACAGTCTCTAACATCATATACAAAAATAAACTCAAAATAGACCAACTTTAAGACCAAAAACCATAAAACTCCTAGTGGAAAACATAGGAAAAATAGAACTTTTAATGTAAATCATAGCAATATTTTTTTTGGATTCATCTCCTAAAACGAAACCAAAATAAATAAATGGGACCTAATTATATTTTATGCTTTTTCACAGCAAAGGAAACCACTGATAAAATAGAAAGGCAACATATAGAAGAAAATATTTGCAAATGATATAACTGATAAGGGATAAATATCCAACATATATAAAAAGTTCATACAACTCAACATCAGTGAAACAACCTGATTAAAACATCGCCAGAAGAATTGAATAGGCATTTATCCAAGGGGACATGCAGATGGCCTATAGGCACAGGAAGAGATAGTCAGCATCACTAATCATCAGGGAAATGAAAATCAGAACCACAATGAGGATTTACCTCATACCTGTCAGAATGGCTATCATCAAAAAGACAAATAATAAATGTTAGTAAGGATGTGGAGAAAAGGGAACCCCTTATATTTTGTTGGTGGGAATGTAAATTGTGCTGCCACTGTGAGAAACAGTATAAAGGTTTCTCAAAAAATTATAGAATTACCATCATATACCAGTAATTCCACTGTTGGGTATATGTCCAAAAAAAAAACACTAATTCAGAAAACACACATGCACCCCAGTGTTCCTGGCAAAAGATACAGATGCCACCTAAGTGTCCATATCAACAAATGAATGGATAAAGAAGATGTGGTATATGTTAATATATACACAGTGGAGTACTACTGAGCCATAAAAAAGAATGAAATATTTCCATTTGCAGCAACATGGATTGGATTGGAGGCCATTTTGCTGGAGGAAACAAGTCAGAGAAAGGCAAATACATATGATATTGCTTTTATGTGAAATCTAAAAATACAGCAAACTAGTGAACATGAAAAAAAAGCAGATTCATAGATACAGAGAGCAAACTAATGCTTACAATAGGGAGAGGGAACTGAGAAGGGGTAGGGGATTCCCTACCCCTGTGTATGGGTAGGGGATTAAGAGGTATAGACTATTAGGTATAAAATAATCTGCCAGGATATTTTATACAAAATGTGGAATCGAGCAAATATTTTATAAAAACTGAATGGAATATAACCTTTAAAAATTGTAAATCACTATATTTTACACCTCTGAGTTAATACTGTATATCAGCTATACCTCTATTTAAAAAATTAAACCAGTTCCTTCCATTTTTTCTCTTCATTTCTACTTTCTTACATTTCTCCTTTCTTACATTTTTGCTCATAAAAAATCAACATATAATTGTGTTAAACTGTTTTTATATGGTAAGTTCTATTTCCATTTTAATGGCTGAATGAAACTCCATTTTGTGGATGTATCACATTTTGTTTAATTGATTCTGCTATTGCCGACTATATTGTTTTCTCCTAAGTTTTGTTATTACAGATATCAATACCATGAACATCTCCATTGCTTCCTCTTTATGGGAATCCTTACTTTTTTCTTTAAAATACAATCTCACAAATAAAACTTGGCTCAATAAATATATTTTAAAAAATCTGTTTCTGTCTTGGCTTTTGTGCATTGAAATCACTGATTTATTCCATTTAAATTCTGATTGTTTTCTAAACAATTGTTTTTTTCTCCCATCTTTATTATGTCCGTTTCCTATTATTTTTGTTTTGACTGTGCTGCAGGGTTTGCAGGATCCTGGTTCCTCAGCCAGGGATTGAACCCAAACCCTGGCAGTGAAAGCACTGAATCATTCCCAGTAGACTGCCAGGGAATTCTCTTGATTTTTCTTTTATATTTTATCCTTGACTTTGAATAGATTTATTTCATCCATCACTTTTTTTATATGTTTGGCCATTCTTATTTTGTCATTTCTATTTTTCTGAGATCTTCTGTATCTTTTCAACTAAATAACTGTTAGATAGTTAAGGAGCAGTTACTTGATCATTTCTGCGAAGAGTATGAATATAACTCATTTTCTCAGAATTCTGCCATGAGAACAATGAATAACCTTGGGAATAGGTGAAAAACTGTATTACCCCATGACAGTGCAGTGATATCACCAAAAATTATTGTGAATTGTGTACATTGTCCTGGTCTCTGTCACCCAGCCACTACTTCAATTTCTCTCTTTTATCCTACTTTATCTCATGGTCGTTCCCACCATTTTCTTGCAAAACTTTTGGTGTTATATGTTACAGGCACTCAGACCAAGGATGATACTTGAAATCTGCTATTCTTCCCACTGATATGTTATAAAAGTAAATTGTCAATCATAGCTTTTTTGCAAGATAAGGTAATATGAACAAATTTGAATGAATAAAAGAAAATATTTCAAATAAAGGGTTTATTTAGCTTCAGTATTCATTTTGTAGTATGAATATTAATCCCCAGGTTTTAAGTTGTGCTTTGTGTATTGAAACGTGTTAGTTGTCTTGTTTACTTTCTTTTTCACTAATTATATTCATGAAATTGATCTCTAATTTTGTTTAGGCTATTTTTTAATGTAGTGCTAAAATAATACTCTTTTACAGAGGTTGTTTGTTTTATGGTCCACCTGGAACTGGAAAGACTCTGGTTGCTAGAGCACTTGCCAATGAATGCAGTCAAGGGGATAAAAGAGTAGCATTTTTCATGAGGAAAGGTGCCGATTGTCTGAGTAAGTGGGTAGGAGAATCTGAGAGACAGCTGCGATTGCTATTTGATCAGGTATGATATTAAAATTTGCCTATATAGATCTGTAATCAGTGTAGATTAAGTATGTAAGGATTGGATAAACCTTGCATTTAATCACTTTTCATAGAAATAGACTTAAGATACTTATGTCAAATATATAATGTTTCTAGATTATTTTCCTTTGTATGTCTTGATTACACCAACTTATGACGAACAATTTTAGAAAAGAGGAAAGAATAATTGGGTCTAAATTCTTTGGAGTCTTAAGTCTCGTATCTAGAGAAAGAGTGATATTTTCATACTTAAAGAGATAACACTAGTGAGTTTATGTTTCAGTGTGCAAACTGAAGATTAGCTCTGCCCGAGTGGCTTTCAGTTTCATATCCCAGATGTATTGACAGTAAGTTATGAGAATACATTCTTATCTATTGAGGCATATTGCTACAAATACTTTTATATCTCTTTGTAAAATTCACTGAGGCTTTTTTAATTTTACTGAAATTGATTTTAAACTATAGCATCTTGTTAAATGTTTTCTCATCCTGACATGGAGGAAGGCTGTGTAACTGTCTTCTTCTGTTTTGCTTTGACAGTTGGTCTTCTATAGATATTTTTTGTGTCCCAGTAATTATAGCTATATGAAATCTAAGGGATATAACCAGTGGAGTATATATTTTGAATATTTCCAGCTGAATATACAAATAAACTTAAATCATACACTGTTATAATTTAGTCTAAGTCCTTAAAACACAAGTCTTGAATTTACAGTTATATTTTTTAAAACTTGTTAAACACAAGTAGGAATGATTTTAAAGTGGTTTATATTGAGTCTACATATTTGAAGTCTTTCATGATAGCATGCAATCACTGGACTGCTTTCTAGGCCTATCAGATGCGCCCATCAATTATTTTCTTTGATGAAATTGATGGTCTGGCCCCAGTACGATCAAGCCGGCAAGATCAAATTCACAGGTAAAACTTGCTTGATGGTACTTCTGCCTTTCTCCCTATATTCTGAGCTGTATTAATATTGCAAGAGGGATAGAATGTTAAGCGGTTAGAAACTTTATAAACTAGTTGTTGTTTGGTAATAGAAACCAGTGTATAGTACAGGAAAGAAAAGTGAACCTGTTCTAAATGGTAGGATGTTCTCAAACACAGTATTGGTTATAAATTTAACTTGTGATACAGACTTAAATGCCCACTGGCCCAGTGAGTTAAATAAAGGCAGATAAAATGAGTGAGGCAGGCTAGTGATAAGAGTGGGTCAGGGAAATGTGTCTGAATGTCCATTCATCAGAGCGTATTCAGTTGCTTCGCTCCAGCGTATTATTGAAGTGCAAAAGCTGACTCAGATTTGAAAAATAAGCTTTCTCTTTCTTAAATTTTATGTATGTTAACTATCTTTTAGATGTTGCCAACTAGTTCGGATGCTTTAAAGGCACTACCTGAGCCCAGCAAAATATATCTTAGTGTATGACCACTAGTTTAAGTTTCTAATACTAGCTCAAATTCCTCATTTTCAGAATGAGAAAATTGCATCTCCCCTGCGTACCCAAGGGAGCAGTTTTCATTAGTGCCACTGCCTTAACTTGAATCTGAATTACTTTAGTCCTAGTTCTTCAGTTCTTCAGACCTTCTTCTTAAATGTAACTACTTAATTAATTTGGGATACCCAAAAGCAAATGTTTGCATGCCTTCATAATGCCAGTATTATTTTTACTGTAGATGTTGTAAAAGAGGAACAAGATGTTAAAATATGAATGATATGTAGGTTTTGGCAGTATGAACTCATGATGAAATTTATTTTTAAAGAAAAAAGAATTCCTGTCTTGGGCACTAAAAAGACCTAGAAGCAATCACAGTCCAGTATATTCTGTTTCACTTTGGCATCCTTTGATAATGTGTACACAATTAAACTTTTGAAGCTTTTTTTTTTTTAAGTTTCTGTTTATCTGCCTAATACTTGTATTTTTTTTTTTTTATGTTGCATCCTTGTTTGAGAACTCCAAAGTTCTATGTGAAATTGTGCTTTATGAAATGGCTTCTAAGATACATTTGTAGCATTCTAAGAAGTGTGTTTTCCATTGATTTTAAATGTCTGTGTGCCATGTAGTATGTTATTTTACAGATTTTCTTTTTAAAAAGTCTATTGAAAATAGTGGGATGCTCTGAGAAAATTTATTCACACATTTAATGTATTAAATCTTCACACAAAAAATTCGGCTTCTATATAGTTAATCTCTTCTCTCTTATTTTTAAATTTAGTTCAATTGTTTCCACCTTGTTAGCTCTTATGGATGGATTGGACAGCAGAGGAGAAATTGTGGTCATTGGTGCTACCAACAGACTGGATTCTATTGATCCTGCTTTACGAAGGCCTGGTCGTTTTGACAGAGAATTCCTTTTTAGCCTACCTGATAAAGATGTAAGAATTGAACATCACTCAAATTTTGACAAAATTGATTGTTTTTATCTTGAACACGTCTTCAGTTCAGTCGCTCAGTCGTGTCTGACTCTCCGTGACCCCATGAATCACAGCACGCCAGGCCTCCCTGTCCATCACCAACTCCCGGAGTTCACTCAAACTCGTGTCCATCGAGTCAGTGATGCCATCCAGCCATCTCATTCTCTGTCGTCCCCGTCTCCTCCTGCCCCCAATCCCTCCCAGCATCAGAGTCTTTTCCAGTGATAGTGCAAATTTGAAGACTGAGTTTTGTATGTTCTGAAGCAGAGTTGTATGATTAGCATTCAAATAGGTATGTATGTATTTTTAGAGAGGCATTATTTAAAGAAAAGAACTCAGATAATTTTTTATTTATTATTTTGGGGGAATGCATACCTTGTGGCATCTTCATTCTCTAACCAGGATTTTAACCCAGGCTCATGACAGTGAAAGTGCTGAGTCTCAAACACTGGACCAGGGAATCCCTAGACGTGCACCTCTGCGCCCTCCCCGCCACCCAAAGCACAGCCTTTGCTTGTTAATCATATAAATTTATTTTGATTCAGAACACGTGACCTAACAGTTAGTCCTTAGCCAGTTCATTAGACTTGACTTTTTCATGGATACAACCATGTAATTCTACCCAGTTACTTTAAAGCTGCTGAATATTTTGAGAATCAAGTATGAAAATATGGGTTGAGCTGTCAGTATTCAACAATTTTTAATATGTACCAGAATAAACAATAATCCAGTAGTTAGTTAATTTTTCTCATTTGTGATGACTGGAACTTGAGCACTAAAAATGCAGTCTTATTTAATACAAATTTCTTAAGCTCATACCAATATATCATTTTTTCCCATTTTTACTGTTTCATATTTCTGTTTATATTAGGTATTGACAGCTTTACATTTTTAGATAACCCAATTATCTTAAAGTTACCCTAATCTGAATAGCACTGTATTATAGAAAAATTGTTTTTGTTTATAGGCTCGAAAAGAAATTCTAAAAATTCACACAAGGGATTGGAATCCTAAACCACTGGACATATTTCTGGAAGAACTAGCAGAAAACTGTGTTGGTAAACATTGCTTTGAGCATTAAAAGAAATATTACGTGCATTTCAAAGATGGAACAAGTTGTAGTTTTGCCAAGGTTTAAAGAAACCTTGTTTCTTGTTTAAAGAAATACATAGTTAGATTTGTTTCTTATTTATGATTTGTGGCATGTTTTCTTATAAAGTCCTAGATACCATATAGAGGTACTTAACATCTTGACTGTCAAAGAATTTAAGAATGAAGTTAGATCTTTTACTGTTTGCATTTTTCTGATTATCCTGTTAAGCATTCTACATATGCTATTTCAGGTAACTCTTACATCAATCCTGTGAAGTAGGTAGCTTTATCCTGTTTTACAGATACAGAAATGGCTGAGAAAGCATAAATGATATTCTAAAAAGATCATACATCTAGTAAATGACAAACTGGAATTTGATCCTGATTATCTGATTTCAAAACTCATGCTCTTGACCCCTGCGCTCTGCTTCTAGTGCTTGCTGTTTCACTCTCAAAAGTTGATTGATTTGTTAGGGGTTATTATCAACCATGTGAGTTCACTGAGGGGATGAGAGACATTTTAGCCTTGTTACTCCTAAATATTTTGCTACTGTATTGCTAGGCTGATCTTTGATTTATCTTTGATTTTCTTTTAACCACTGTCTTACTGAATGCAGCGGTGATTTACTTTAGTTTTTTCTTTTTTGGCTGCCTTGGATAGGGTACTGTGGTGCAGACATTAAGTCAATCTGCTCCGAAGCTGCTTTATGTGCTCTGCGCCGACGCTACCCCCAGATCTACACCACTAGTGAGAAACTGCAGTTGGATCTCTCTTCAGTTAATATCTCAGCCAAGGACTTTGAGGTAGCCATGCAAAAGATGATACCAGCCTCCCAGAGAGCTGTGACGTCACCTGGGCAGGCCCTGTCCGCCGTTGTGAAACCACTACTGCAGAGCACTGTTCACAAGATCCTGGAAGCCCTGCAGAGAGTATTTCCACATGTGGAAACCAGAACAAATAAAGCATTAGACTCTGGTATGAAACTTGATTGACTGTTTAGTTTTCAGTCAGTAAAACTAAATATTTTGTACATCTCAGTAATGTTTCTTTATGAAAGAGCCTCTTGAAAGGAATTTGGTCATGCTTTTCCTAGATATATGAAGGAAGTTTACTTCACAGATTGCCCTAGACTTCCTTAATTTTAGATTTAAATAACAATTTATTTGTTATTTATACGTATACAAACTTTTTTGAAAAAAAGTCTTGTTGGAGTTGCTAACTGAAGCATTATGTGAAGATCCACTTTGTAATTGAGAAAAGCTACTAATGTACACTTTTTTTGCTTGCTTTACAGATATTTCTTGTCCTCTCTTAGAAAGTGACTTGGCATACAGTGATGATGATGTTCCATCAGTATATGAAAATGGACTTTCTCAAAAATCCTTTAATAAGGCAAAAGAAAATTTTAATTTTCTTCATTTGAATAGGTACATTTCCCTTGAAAATGTATATATGTATATATTCATTTTTGTGTGAATTCCCTAAAACTAAATGAAATTATGCTTGAGAAGATAAAGGATGCCAGCTAATTTACTTTTTTAAAAATTAAAATATTAGAAAATATTTTGTTACAGTTGTCATGATGTTAGAAACTATAAAGTATTCCTAAAAATCTGTTTGATTATTTCCCAAAGCCACGTGAACCTTGCTACTATGATTGACTGGCCATATTGTCAAAACTTTTGACTTATAAAAGTTCATAATTGATAATTGGGAAAGAAATTCAAACTTTTTTCCCTAAAACATAGGTTATTACTCATTTCTTTCAGAAATGCTTATTATCAACCTATGTCTTTTCGACCAAGAATGCTGATAGTGGGCGAACCAGGATTTGGGCAAGGTTCTCATTTAGCACCAGCTGTCATCCATGCTTTGGAAAAATTTGCAGTATACACTTTAGACATTCCTGTTCTTTTTGGAGTCAGTGCTACATCTCCTGAAGAAACATGTGCCCAGGTAATTCATTGACAGACAAATAAGCTGTAACGTGAGGTAGTCTTCCAGAGACAGTCTAGAATTGCTTCATTCTTTTTGTACTGTGTGTTTTAGTCTTTCTGATTTCTGACTTCAGGTTTTCAAAATAGAACCATGCCTAACTGCTTAGTTATTAAAAAGTATGACTTTAAATCCTTTTCTACCTCTTAATTGCTGTGTGACAGGAAAGTTTATTAAATCTCTCTGCCCCATTTTCCCCATTTGCAAAATGGAAAAATCAATACTTGCATGACTGTTGTGAGAATTAAATGAGTGAAGTACTTAAAACGGTGATGGCTATGCAAAAAGTATGCAAATGTTCTGCTGCTTCTGTTTTTGCTATAGTTATATTAAAAGTTTGTAAAAGTGTTTTATGTATTTTTATATTTAACCTTGGTTGCCATAACAGAAAAGTCTTTTAGATTTCTTGAGCTGTTTTCTAATTGGTTGAAGCAATTATGTTTTTCTAAAAATGAAACTTTTATAAGAACATTTAAAAACAAGATGGTGGGATTGGGGAAGCATTTTTTAAACTTAAGGGTTTCATATGACAGTTCTGGGAAGTTAAATTGTTGCACATTTAAAAAGCACACTGCCGATGTGCTGACTATAAGTGTATGTCATTGTTCTCTCTCTACTAGGTGATTCGTGAAGCTAAGAGAACAGCACCGAGTATAGTGTATGTTCCTCACATTCACTTGTGGTGGGAAATAGTTGGACCAACACTCAAAGCCACGTTTACCACATTATTACAGAATATGCCTTCTTTTGCTCCAGTTTTACTACTTGCCACTTCTGACAAACCCCATTCCACTCTACCAGAAGAGGTAATTTGTGGGAGAAATCATTATGTTTTAGAGTGGGATATTCATAATCATTATAATTTAAAAAGAGATATTCAGAAACTCTTAAGAATTTATGGGGAAAAAATTCAAGTGCTAAAGAGGTGAAGAAAATTATAAGGAAAAGTTTTCCTATTAAAGATACCATTGCTAGCTATTTGATCCATGTGTTTGTTGGGCAGCACATGTATCAGCATTTGTTGTGTATATGTGTATATGTATAGTGAGACCAGAGCTTTCCGGGTGACGCTAGTGGTAAAGAACCTTCCTGCCAGTGCAGGAGACGTAAGAGACGTAGGTTCGATTCCTGGGTCAGGAAGATCCCCTGGAAGAGAGCATGGCAACCCACTCTGCTGTTTTTGCCTGGAGAATCCCATGGACAGAGAAGCCTGGCGGGCTATATAATCCATAGGGTTGCACAGAGTACGACATGACTGAAGTGACTTGGCACACATAGTGAGACCACTTTATGAATTTTTTTCTCTAAATGGAATATGATACATTACTATTCCTTAACTACTTTATGTATCTATGTGTGTTTTAATACGTACGTCTTATTTAAGAGCACCGTAGCCTTTGCTGTTGTATTGGTATACCATAATTTTATTTATCCAAATCCTTATTGATAGGATTTCAGCTATTTTCTAATTTTTTTCTGTTGAACTGCTACAGTGAGCATTTTGGGGTTTTAAATCATATAAACATTACCACATGGATTTTTTAACATGCATTCCTAAAAGTGGAATAACTAGCTTAGTCGAAGGGTATGCCCACTTGACATTTTTAATAGTACCAAATTACTGTCCTTCAAATTTGTGCCAATTTCGACAACTACCAGTGACCAGGTTTGTTCTGTTCCTGCTTATAATACTGTTCTCCTATTGCAGGAACACCTCTGCCCACCACTGTCTTTTCCCTGACTCTGCTTTTTTTTTTCAATTAGTTTATTTATTTTTCAGCTGGAGTATAATTGCTTTTCAGATTGTGTTTCTGCTGTACAAAAACATGAATCAGCTATCTGTATATGCATATCCCTTCCCTTTTACACCTCTCTCCCATCCTCATCCCCACCCCTCAGGTTTGTTTCTGTCACTACTTGACATAACATATTAATTTGTTTGACTCTGTCTCTCCTAGCAGAATGTTAAATATGTAAAGTCAGGGACTTTTTTTCCACTTCTCTATCCCCAGAGTACATAATAAGCATATTGTAGGCTTCTGTGTGTGAGAGTGTGTGTGGTTTTTCCATACCTTTAACAGAATTGATATACAGTTTTTAGAACAACAGTAGGAAGATAAATTAAAATATTTAACTTGAAAATACTTTTGAGCACTTATACCATAACAGACATGGTTATAGGCATTGGAAATATAACACTGAACAATTTAGACAAAAATCTGTATCCTCCTAGGGCTTACATTTTAGTTGGGGGAAAGACAAACAAAAATAAAATACAATACTAACCTATCACTATGGAGAAAAATGTAGCTATGCAGTGCCGAAAGAGTGTGGTATGGTCACAGTGTTAAATTTGCTGAGTTGACCTCCTTAAGAAGATGGCATTTGAGCAAATACCTGGAAAAAGTGTCGTAGTGGCCCATGTGGGTATCTGAGGGACAAAGGTTCCTGGCAGAGGAACAAAGGTTTCTTGCTTTTGCAAGTATAAAAGCCCCAAAGCAAAAGTTTGTCTGATGTGTTAGAAAAATCGCAGAAAGTCTAGAGTGACTAGGGCAGAGGGAGTGAAGGGCCGAGAAGGGATTGATGCCAGGGAGCTATCAAAGGGCCAGGTTATGTTCCTGATGGCAGTTTTAGTAGCTGTGAATTATTCAACTAAGAACTGAATAAATTGGGAAGTGAATATTAAGTGTATATTAAGTCTCAATTCTTAGGGTGGTAAGAGTTCTTAAAAGTTTCTAATTTAATCACCTAGTTCTGGACTCTAAATTCTTTCTTTTGTGTAATAACACCTTCACAATTCATTTTGTTAGTTCTGACTCCTAAAAATATCAGCTTATTTTGAGAGGCTTCCATTTCTTTTTTTTTTTAATCTTCATTAATTAATTTATTTTTTATTGGAGGCTAATTATTTTACAATATTATATTGGTTGGTTTTGCCATACATTGACATGAATTTGCCCCGGGTGTACATGTGTTCCCCCTCCTGAACCCACCTCCCTCCTCCCTTTATCCTCCCTCTGGGTGGGGCTTCCATTTCTTAACCTCCATTTGTTTCCCAGGTACAATAGAGAACTTGTCTAATCTGTCATCATCATGCAAGCTCTTTTTATGTTTGAACATGCTTTTGTATTCATTTCTATTTCCTCACTCTAACCCAGCCTTCTTCACACTAAACAGTTCTATGATAAGATATACTTCTTAGGATTCTTAAATACAATGGAAGTTTATTTCTTGCTCACTTACAATATCAGGTAAATGAATGGAGTGAGGGATATACCCTCCCCCATGTAGTCATTCCCAACACTCAGAATGGGAGCGCATGCTCATTTTTATCACGTGGCTCTCCAGATTGTTTTCATTCCACCCAGCTGAAAGGATTGGCCCTTTCTTGTGCCTGGTCTGAAAGTGATGATACACATCATTTCCTTTCACGTTCCATTTTCTGAATCTCACATAGTCATACCTAACTGCAAGGGAGACTAGGAAATATGATATAGCACTGGATCCAAAAGGAAGAGAACATGAACTGTGACAATACCAAGCTCTGCTGCACGTCACACATATTTTTAGTTTCTTCAAAATTCTAGTCACTCTCCTGAATGTCTTTCTCTTTATATTCCTTTTGAAAGGCTGTACCCAGAATGAATTAAGTACTCTAGCAGTGTTCTGATTAACAGAGTAAAGGAGAATTGCTATTTAGCAGCCACATTAACCATTTATGTATTGTACTCACTGTCAATTAAAACAACATTATTTCAAAGTTTAAAACAAAAATAAGTTTATACTCTTGGTAATAAGTAAGGGAGACTAGCTGAACTTTATATTGGATGGAGGGAGGTTGAACGGAGAAGGCAATGGAACCCCACTCCAGTACTCTTGCCTGGAAAATCCCATGCACAGAGGAGCCTGGTAAGCTGCAGTTCATGGGGTTGCTAAGAGTCAGACACGATTGAGCGACTTCACTTTCACTTTTCACTTTCATGCCTTGGAGAAGGAAATGGCAACCCACTCCAGTGTTCTTGCCTGGAGAATCCCAGGGACAGAGGAGCCTGGTGGGCTGCCATCTATGGGGTCGCACAGAGTCGGACACGACAAGCAACTTAGCAGCAGCAGCAGCAGGGAGGTTAAAAAGCCATACTCAGTTTAATCTGGCATAACTTTATCAAGAATGTGGAAATTCTGTACTTAAAATGTTTTGGCTTTTTTTTTTTTTGCTATAGCTTCTTCTTTTTTATGATAATATTTCCTAAGTATGTCATTGTAAATTGGGTCGAGTAGCCCAGCATCACCTTATCCAGGAGGGTGGAATGGGCACCAGACCAGGAATTGCTGGTTTTGTGAAATGAATAGTCTATATGGATACAAATAAGCAAGTCTGCTTTAAGCCTTATGTAGTCTCTATTGTCCTTGGTGAGCTAGTGATACTGTGTATGTAGCATTGGACTGTAATATATGAGAAGTATTGTGTATTACATTACAATTTGTCCGTCTCAAAACTGCGGTCAGAGTACTTGTATCCATGAGCACTAGTAGACCCTAACAACTCATGAAAAAATGAGAAAAAATGTCAGTAATAGAAACGTCGGTGAATCGTGAAACACAAGCAGTGAGGATTAGATGGATGTGGGTAACCACATTTCAGAGTATGTGCATCAAAGGGCCGCTTTGAAAAAATGGGAGTGATTTTTAGCTCTAGATCAGTGCTAGGAGGGAATTAAGAGAGTCCTTGGACAACTTTGTGTTTTTTGGCTTTTTTCACTTCTGGCCATGCCAGACAGTAGTTGGCAGAGTTTGTCATCAGCTAGATCAGTGAAGGTGGACCAAGGACTAGTGTGGCAGGGCAGTAACTTACCTTCAGGTACTGAATGGGAGGAGTGGGAAGACCCTGTGCCCAGGAAACAAATTACAGGCACATTCTGTTTCTAATATAGTCTACCTTCTTTCATAATCACTGAAAAAGAAACTAGAATAAACAGAAAAAACATCTATGAACAGTCATATTTGAAAGGCAAAGATAAATTTATAAATAAGCATTTGAGGAAGGACAGTGCCATAGAAAATTATATCCATGCATCAGCAACAGATTGTTATAGAAAAGAACCATTTGAAGACATTACAAATGAAGTAGCTCCTCCCAAATATAAAACCCTGCAGGGCTGAAAAGACGCAGATGAAGAGTGAATAAATTAGCAAGAGGAGGGATCATGAGATCAGGAATTCTTATATAATACAATAGGACAGAGATTTGAAAAGTGAGGGAAAAATTAAAGGAAATAGAGGAGATAGATTCAAGTCTAACATCTATTTAATGGGATTTATGGGCAGAGAAAAGAAATGTAAAAGAGAAAAATAGTCAAATAATACAACATTTCATAAAATTAAAGAATACCATAATCTTCAGATTTAAAAGGTCCCCTGTTCTAACTGATGGATCTAGAAAGACCCATATCTAGATAAAATTTTAGAACATCAAAAATACAGAGAAAAATATAAAAATCTTCCCAGAGAATAAAACATTACTAGAAAGGACTGAAACTCAAATTACTTCTACATTTTCATTGGTAACACCAGCTCGTATGGAGGCAACTGAGCAATATTTTCAAAGTTAGAAGGAAAATAATTTTGAATCTGTAATTTTCTTCCCAACAAAGTTAGCATTTGAGTGAAAGAGCAAAATATATTTTTGACCATACAGTGCCTAAGAAACTATTACCCACAAACCTCTGACTGAAAGAATTATTAAAAGACCATTTCTCCTCTTGGATTTTTTTTTTTTTTTTTTGCGGAAGTGGCATATAAGAAGCAGTGCACGAAGAAAACAGTAAAACTTGTCACAAAATTGTGCTTGTTAACTTTTTTTTTAAGGAAGAGGAAAAATACTGCCTCAGGTTCTTTGGACAGAATACTCTTTAAGCCTGATGCAATCAATATGATAGACACTAAATACACAAAAACACATTTAAGTTACCTTTAAGATCTTGGGTCACTCAGATATCAAAGGAAGGAAGTTGCCAACAAGTAACGTTTTTTAAAGTTATGTGAAACTAGGTTGACCTTGGTTCTGAACTCAGAATGGCAGGCAGGAAAGACATCATGAAGGAGATATGTAGATGTTGATTAACTTTACAGTTTGATAGGAAAAGAAGCTTAAGGATATGTCTGTTAAAACTTGTAACAGTGAAAGAATAGAAATACAGCATAGAAATAGTACATAAAATATCTGTCCTTTCGTGACTGGCTTATTTCCCTCAGCATAGTGTTTTCAGTGTTCATCTGTGTTGTAGCCTGTGTTCAAATTTCATTCCTTTTTAGGCTGAATAATATTCTGTTGTATGTCTGTACCACATTTTGTTTATCTGCTCATCTGATGATGAACATTTGAATTGTCTTTACCTCATGCCTAACTCCTGAATAATCCTGCTATGATTATTGCTATGCAAGTACTTCTTGAGTCTTTTATTTTTTTTTCCAGTTTTTTTGGATATGTATACTGGGTTACATGGTAATTTTGTGTTTAACTTTTTTTGAGGAACCAGCATACTATTTTCCACAGTGGCTGCACCCTTTTAATTCCTACTGGCTCAGGAGATCTAATTTCTCCCTATTTTTACCAGTTCTTATTATTTTCCAGCCTTTATTCTTACTGAACAACCACTCATTCTCATATCTCACTTTCAGTTGTGAAAGTGAATTAATTGATCTCAGTCCAGTTCAGTCACTCAGTCACTCTTTGCGACCCCATGGACTGCAGCACTCCAGGCCTCCCTGTCCATCACCAACTCCTGGAGTTTACTCAAACTCATGTCCATTGAGTCAGTGATGCCATCCAACCATCTCATCCTCTGTCATCCCCTTCTCCTTCCACCTTCAACCTTTCCCAGCTTCAGGGCCTTTTCCGAGTCAGTTCTTCACACCAGGTGGCCAAAGTATTGGAGTTTCTACTCCAGCGTCAGTCCTTCCAATTCAGGACTGATTTCCTTTAGGATGGACTGGTTTGATCTCCTTGCTGTCCAAGTGACTCTCAAGAGTCTCCAGCACCACAGTTCAAAAGCATCAATTCTTCAGTGCTCAGCTTCCTTTATAGTCCAACTGTCCCATCCATGCATGACTAAAAAACCCTTTAAGTAAAATATTACCATATCAGTTATTGTATGATAGTTTGGAGTCTTGAGTTCTAAAGAAGACCCCATGGTTTTAGTTCCTTATCTAATGCAAATGTGATGTATACATAAGTTCAGTGTAAGTAAAAGATTTAAGAAATTACTCATTACACAACTTAGATTGTCATTACAGTAATGTACTGTTGCATTACATGATTGATACATAGTATGTGTGTGTATACAAACATATACACACACATGTATATACACACATATATATATATACACACACACACATATATATAATGCATCTGTTTTCTTTTTTAAGGTACAAGAGTTATTTATCCGTGACTATGGAGAAATTTTTAATGTCCAGTTACCTAGTAAAGAAGAACGGACACAGTTTTTTGAAGATTTAATTCTGAAGCAAGCTGCTAAGCCTCCTATATCCAAAAAGAAAGCAGGTTAGTTTCTTATCGAAGTTAATATGTAATAATTTTGAGAAAGTGGAAATGAAATAAATGGTATAGCCATCTTCTAATAGTCACTCAGTTGTCCGACTCTGCGACCCCATGAACTGTAGCCCGCTAGGCTCCTTTGTCCATGGAATTCTCTAGACAAGAATTCTGGAGTGGGTAGATATTCCCTTCTGCAGGGGATCTTTCTGACCCAGGAATCAAACCTGGGTCTTCTGCTTTGCAGGAAGATTTTTTACCACCCGAGCCACCAGGGAAGCTTCTAAAGTTGATACCTCTTATGTAAGAGGAAATGTAAGAGGAAATACAGGTAATGTATTTCCCATTAAAATATACTAACATTCTTAAAGCATACAAGGCCTTTCATAGTATAGCCCTAATCATTGTGGAATTTGGGCTGAAATTCATAGTATAGCCCCAATCTGTCTTTCCAAGCCCATCTTTGGTACTTTACTCTCTTCCATCCTTTTCCTTACAAAGCACTCTATCTTTAAACCATACACAGCATATTTGTGTCTTTTCACAATTTCATTCATGCTTGTTCTCTGTCAGTAATGCATCTGTCCTCAACCTTGTCTCTATGGAACTACTTTTCCTTCTAGTATAATTCATGTTTTCCTTCCTTAACATCTAGACAGAATTAATTGACTACCTTTATGATGTGCTGTACTTTTTTCATACTACTAATATGACATTGTGGTGATGTTATAATTATCTCTTACTACCTTAATAAATTGCCAACTTATGGGGGCAGCACTCTTACATTGCCTTTTTTATCCTGAGTAATTATTAGTGCATTTCTGTTTAAACAAACTCAAACTTTTGTCATATTTGAAACATACCACAATTTTTCATTAGCTGAAAAATTAACTAGTTGAGATGACTTCCTCCCACGCACACAGGGAAATTCAAAATTTTTTTATTGTAATTTTTTTTAATTTTGGCATTATGATAACACATTTACAAGAAACTTGGAAAATACCAAACAAGGTTATGTATAGTTACATAGAGTTCCACTATATATACAATTTTTTTTGAGTAGGTAAATTAAGATTTTTAATTGGAGTTTCAATATCAAACTCTCAAGCTAATAGAATGAATATACAGAGAAGTAGAAGGATATAGTAGACCTGAAAAGCACTGTCAGCATAATGAAGATTTATATAGTTTTCACACAATGATAAGATACAAATTCTGTTTAGGTTCCCATAGACTGTAAACTGTGAGACATTGGAGCATATACAAGGACATAAAGTGCAAAAATTTCATGGTCTAAAGGTATTGAAATCATACAGAGTCTGTTTTCTTATCACTGTGGAATTATGTTAGAGATCAGTATCAAAAGATATTTGAAAATACTTTAAGTGTGATGTGACATGTACCAAGAGAGATCTTCAACTTAGCCATCAAAAGCCTCAATAAAGTTAGGCTGAAAAAAAACACAGAGGGTGATGGCAGAGAAGAAAGCATTTAAATGAGAAATTAGTATCAATGATACTTTAAACAAAATCACATGTATTTGGAAATTAAATGTCTACTTTTAAATGATGGGTGTATCTAAGAAGTCATAACAAGGAAAATTACAAAATATTTATAATAGAATAAAGACAAAAAGATAATTTATCAGAATTTGTTGCATGCAGCTGAAGCTGCTCAATGCAGTTAAATATAATGTGGAGTCTTAAGATATGAAAACAGATAATGAGCACTAGCATGAAATTTTGCGAAATTTGGACAAAATCTGTACTTTAGTTAGTAATACTGTATCACGTCTTAATTTCCTGTTTTTTGGTTTTTTTTAAACATAGTATTTCTTTATATTCTCAGAATTGGATTAGAAGTTTCAAGCCTCATTAAATTTTTTTTTTAAATCACTAAGATAATGAATTTTCTAGGGTTTTAGCAGTAATACTAGATACTAAACTTCATGGAACTATATCAAAGTTTAGAGTGAATATAAATTAGAAATCTGGCATTCTGTTCATACTAAGTCAAACAAGTGGAATCAAAATGTCATAAACTTTTTTATCTAGGCAAAAATTCATAAATTCTCTAAAATACAGACTATATATATATATGTATACAAAAGCTTTTCTACTATACTTGATAAAGGCTTGAGAAAGAATAACAGCAACGAAAAGAGAGATGGAGAAATTGGAGAACATAACTAAATGAAATGGGAACACTGAATATGAAATAGAAGAAGTGAAACTAGATAAAAATAAAGCATCATCATATAGTCCAGTTGTTTTTAAATGTGGCTGCTCATTAGAAACACATCTAGAGCTTCAGAGAAGAATAGCAGTAACTGGGCATTTGTATTTTTAAAAAATTCTAAGATAATTCTGTTGTGCATCTGGATTTTAAAAAGTAGTTACCAGTTTTTCTATTAAAGTGGTCATTTTAGTGATACAGAATTCTATTATTTTCTGTTGACCAATCATGATACAGTAGTATTAAGGGAATAATAGTATATAACCATAATAGTAAAAGATGTTTGTCAATTTTCACAGTCAAGAGCCAGACAAAAAATAAAAGATAATTACAGTTGCAAGCCATAAAGGAAACATGATTAACCTAACACTTTAAAATAATTGCATACAATTTAGGGATTAAGTAGAGTGATGCGGTAAGTGGAAGTGCCTATGCACATGTTATGATCTGCCCAGCCAGTCTGTGTCTTTTGGTTGGTGCATTTAATCCATTTACAGTTAAGGTGATTATCAATATGTGTGATCCTATTGCCATTTTCTTATTTGTTTGGGGTTTATTTTGTGTAGGTCATTTCCTTCTGTTTCCTGCCTAGAAAAGCTCCTTTAGTATTTGTTGTAAAGCTGGTTTGGTGGTGCTGAGTTCTCTTAACTTTCGGATGTCTGGGAAGTATTTGATTTCTCCATCAAATGAGAGTCTTGCTGTGTAGAGTATCCTTGGTTGTAGGTTCTTCTCTTTCATCAGTTTAAATATATCATGCCATTCCCTTCTGGCTCATAGAATTTCTGTTGAGAAATCAGCTGATAACCTATAGGAGTTCCCTTGTATGTTATTTGTCATTTTTCCCATGTTGCTTTTAACATTTTATCTTTATCTTTGATTTTCATCATTTTGATTACTATGTGTCTTGGTTTGTTCCTCCTTGGGTTTATCCTGCCTGGGACTCTCTGTGCTTCCTGGACTTAGTTGACTATTTCCTTTCCCTGTTAGAGAATTTTTCAGCTGTTATTTCTTCAGATATTTTCGTGGGTCCTTTCTCTCTCTCTCTTCTAGGACCTGTATAATGTGAATGTTGATGTGTTTAATGCTGTCCCAGAGGTCTCCAAGGCTGCCTTCATTTCTTTTCATTCTTTTTTCTATACTGTTCTGTGGCAGTGATTTCCACCATCTGTCCTCCAGGTCTTAGCCATTCTTTTGCCTCAGTTATTCTTCTGTTGATTCCTTCTGTAGCAGTATGAATTGTTCTTCTGTGTTCTTTAGTTCTTCTCAGTCTTTGTTGCATCTTCTCAATCTTTGCCTCCATTCTTTTCCCAAGATCCTGGATCATCATCACTATATTTATTCTGAATTCTTTTTCTAGAAGGTTGCCAATCTCCACTTTATTTGGATTTTTTTCTGAGGTCTTATCTTGTCCCTTCATCTGGGACAAAACTCTTTGCTTTTTCATCCTGGTTAACTTTCTGTAGTGTGGTTTTGGTTCCAGCCACTGTGGGATTGTGGTTCTTCTTGCTTCTTCTGTCTGCCCTCTGGCGGAGGAGGCTAAGAGGCTTGTATGAGATTCCTGATGGGAGGGAGTGGTTGTGGGAAAAACTGAGTCTTGCTCTGGTGGGCAGGGCTGTGCTCAGTAAAACTAATGCAGTGGTCCATTGATGAGTGGGGTTGTGCTCTCTCCTTGTTAGTTGTTTGACCTGAGGTGACCTAGCCCTGGGGTCTGTGGGCTCTCTGGTAGGGTTAATGGCGACCTCCAGTAGGACTTAGGCCAAGGGGCCCCTTCCAGGACTGCTGCTGCCAGGGACCTCAAGCCATGGTCCACCCATACTTCCATAGGAAACACTCTTAACAGTAGCAGGTAGGTCTGGTTCAATCTCCTGTGGAGTTACTGTTCCTTTCTCCTGGATCGTGGTGTGCACAAGATTTTGTTCGTGCCCTCCAAGAGTGGAATCTATTTTCCCCAGTCCTGTGAAAGTCCAGTAATTAGATCCTACTGGCCTTGAAAGTCAGATTCCCTTGGGATCCCCCTTCCTTTTGCTGGATCCTCAGGTTGGGAGGCCTGACATGAGGCTCAGAACCTTCACAACAGTAGGAGAACTTCTTTGGTATTATTGTTCTCCAGGTTGTGGGTTCCCCACCTGGAAGGTACAGGATTTGATTTTATCGTGTTTGTGCCCCCTCCTACCATCTTGTTTTAACTTCTTTGTGTTTGGACGTGTGGTATCTTTTTTTGGTGGTTCCAGCGTCCTCCTGTCAGTGGTTGTTCATCGGCTAGGTGTGATTTTGGTGCTCTTGCAGGAGGAGATGAGTAATACGTCCTTCTCCACCTTCTTGAGGATGACATTTTTAGTAATTAGGATATTCTTAAATGATTTTAAAATGATAATGACTCAGCAATTCACATTCCCAGTTACAAACTGCCAATTACTGCTGGAAGAGATGTGGAGGGTGAGATTATGGTAGCACTTTAGTATTTCAAAACCCTTGGTTCCTGACAGACAGAAGGAGGATCATTCCTGAAAGCGTGTCTGCTTGGTGTACTAAATTTTGTCGCTCTTGATCTGGTGGGAGAGCAGTAACTAACTTCCATTCACGTAAAGTTTTGCAGGCCCTGGAGGTACTCCCTGTGGCACCACCACCTGAGCCAAGACCACTGACAGCAGAAGAACTGAAACGACTAGAAGAACAAGAGGAAGATACATTTAGAGAACTGAGGATTTTTTTGAGAAATGTTACACACAGGCTTGCTATTGACAAGCGATTCAGAATATTTACTAAACCTGTTGACCCTGATGAGGTATTAATTTAGTCTTTGGATCAGAATGCTTCAGACTTAGAGAATATTTAAATAGTTTTTTGTGTGTCCCTCTGTACACTCTGAACCTGCTTTCTTATTTGGAAGCATCAAGTAGTGTTCTCAGCACATAGAGGCTTCAAGAGTTATGTATGGCGTTTTCCTTTCCTGCAGAGCATAGACAATTAACTTTGCCCAACTCAAATGTTCTAGAAGTAACTTGCGATTGTCTTAATGCTACATGACATTCCTGTGACCTTCACAGTAAAGAATGCAGTCCTAAGTTGGCATTGAAGGGTGGGTGGCATTTGGATAAGCAAAGAGGCTTAAGGTGTTATTGGAGATAGAGGTGTCCAAGAATGAGAATGAATACAAAACAAAAGCCACCTTAAATACAGAGTTTCACATTAATATATTTTCATTATCTCTTACGTATGTATTCTCTCCTGTTTTGCCTGGCAGAAAAACTTAACTCAAATTTTTCAGTGTTCAGAGTTAGTTTGTGATTTGGTCATTTGTTTGAATTTTAGGTTCCTGATTATGTCACCGTAATAAAGCAACCAATGGACCTTTCATCTGTAATCAGTAAAATTGATCTCCACAAGTATCTGACTGTGAAAGACTATTTGAGTGATATTGATCTGATCTGTAGTAATGCTTTAGAATACAATCCAGATAGAGATCCTGGAGGTGAGCATTTAGTGGGTTTTGTTTTGTTTTGTTTAACCTCAAGGAGTGGAATGAGGGCTGCTAACACTTAGTGAAGGGTGATTTCATACTTGATGCTATGTTAGAAGCATTTTACATTCACAATGCCATTCAGTCCTCAAGGTCATACTACCAGGAAATGGCAAGGGTAGAATTTGGATGCAAGTTTCTCTCACTCCAAAACAATTATATGATACAACCTCTAATGAAACACAGAATTGCATTAACAATTTAGCTTGTTTTTGTTAAGTTCTTTCTCAAAGTAGGAAAATAAAAACTCTTTGTAATAAGTTTGAAAGTTAGTTAAGACCATTACAATTTTTATTACAACAAAGTAATATACTCTCTAACAGAGGAAGTCCCCCATTTCCTTTCTCCAAAGGTAAGTGTAAGTAAGTGTTGGTTACTCAGTCATGCCCAACTCTTTGCAACCCCATGGACTGCAGCCCACTAGGCTCCTGTGTCCATGAGATTTTCCAGGCAATGATACTGGAGTGGGTTGCCATTTTCTTCTCTAGGAGATCTTCCCGACCCAGGGATAGAACCCGGGTCTCCTGCACTACAGTCAGGTTCTTTACCGACTGAGCTACAAGGGAAGCCCTATCTCCAAAGGCGGATGCTGTTAAGTTTAGGGCTATCTTTCCAGACCTTTTCTATGCATAGAATGCATCCACAATCTACCTCACCTATGCAGGCTATTAAATGAAATGTATAAAGTAAGAGATTTTTAGGTGATGGATTTGTTAATATGTATAATGATATATTCAAATATCTATATATTTGTTATAAACTCACTGATTTCCAAAAAATACTCTTTCAGGTTCTTTTTCTTTGCTTCTTGCTTTATGAATGCCCTATCCTTAACTGTGTTGGTGGATAATTTTTTTTAATAGTTCTATTTCCTGTGTTGACTCTTTGTAACATTGACATTCTGTTTTTAAATTTGTCGTGCTTAAAAATGAGATTGATTTCCACCACTGAGATTTTACCCAATGATTTAAAAGCCCACTGTTCTTCCCTCACCAGTCTTCTACCCCACCTTCCCTAGGCTCTGTGCCACAGTTCAGAGTTCTGGAGGTAGCAGTGGACAACAGGCTGCAAGTTGGGAAAACCCCTTAATTGCAGAAAGAAGGAAGCTTCTCCTGGAGGAAGTAGGCTTCTTCTGTTTCCTTGCAGTCCTACTGCTGCTGCTTCCCGTTCTGACCATTCTGACAAGTGTAAAGTTACTTGAGGGCAGTGGTGTTCACACTTGAGATAGCACCAGCATCTCCTTCAGGACATGCTAAGGTACAGCTGGCCAGGCCCCACCTCCGCAGGTTTTGATTCTTTAGATTGAGGACTGGAGAGTGTGCATCCTGACAAGTTCTCACATGGTGCCAAGGCTACTGCATTGAATGAACCGGGCTGTCTTCAGGTCGTGTTAGAAGGCCCCGGCAGCATCCCTTCTGCTGTAATCCTGTCTGCTGTAAACTGAATATTGTGTGAATGCTGCAGCAGCCTCCTGCCCTGCGAGGGGGACTGATCCAGCTGTTCAAGCAAATTTACATTCACTTGTGATCTGCCTTTCTTCACCTTGAGACATATTCCAGTTCATGGCGCTTAGACTCAGTTTAGGATTTTTTCCCAGCGCTTCCTATGTAGTGTTGCTGTTCCATTGTCTTTGTTTAGTTTCTCAGTCAGTGTCGTAACATCCTCTATATTTCTTCCAAAATTGTTTTACATCCCCGGTTCACTCATGACCCTGATAGCCTTCCTTGCTATTTTTGTGTCATCGTATTGTTGATTAGTTTTGCTGTTGACTGATTCTTACATTTTCCTTGGTGTTTCAAAGGGATTTAGCTAGGACAGGACAATGAAATTGGGTTTAGTCTGCTGTGTGGAATCAAATGTCCAGAACATTAGATGAGCATCAAAACTAGAAATAACATAGTTCCAGTAACTTTTACCATTCATGGTGGAAGTAAAAAACAAATTGTAATG
This sequence comes from Moschus berezovskii, assembly GCF_049115385.1. Lineage (NCBI taxonomy): Eukaryota > Metazoa > Chordata > Mammalia > Artiodactyla > Moschidae > Moschus > Moschus berezovskii. The sequence continues at coordinate 52,534,541 of NC_142475.1, read as the reverse complement.
GCTATAATCTTAGCCCAATATGTAAAATTAATTTTTGTTAAATTATTTAAAGGAAACCGTTTTAAAATTCTTTTTTTTTTCTCGTTTTAAAATTCTTTCTTTATTCCATAGATCGTCTTATTAGGCATAGAGCCTGTGCTTTAAGAGATACTGCCTATGCAATAATTAAAGAAGAACTTGATGAAGACTTTGAGCAGCTTTGTGAAGAAATTCAGGAATCTAGAAAGAAGAGAGGTAGGAAAATGATTTGACATAAGAAAAAAATGCTTTAAATGTATTGAGTACTCATAATTCTCCATTTAATTTTTATATCTGAAAATTTTATTTGATATTCCGCATGTCTATTTATAAGGTTGTAGCTCTTCCAAATATGCCCCATCTTACTACCATGTAATGCCAAAGCAAAATTCCACTCCTGCTGGTGATAAAAAATCAGATCCAGAGCAAAGTGAAAAGCCAAAGACACCCAGTACTCCTATGGCTTGCAGCACTCCTGGTAAGTGCACTTGGGTGATTTTTACTTGGGAAACTCTAGCCTTTATTCTGTTCTGATGCTGTTTACTTTTCTCCCTCAGTTTCCTTTGTCCATATTGATGCCACTCATTTCATTGATTTCATTTCTATTAAGGCAACTTTCCATTCTTTAAATAAATCCATGCTTGCAGTGAGGTACCGTTTGCAATCTCAATCCACCTTTCAGTTTACAATCTAATTGTGGGTTGATTTGATTTGAAACTGATTTTTGCTTCCTATAATCCTAGTCTGTTTCCTGTTCCCTCTTTATTCTTAGGGTATAACTCCACAGAGTATCCACCCAAATTCTGTGGGTTTTCCAAGGCCTCTTCCTTGTCAGGCTCCTAATTTAAGTTTTTGCTTTTAAAGCTCTGTGAATATCAGACTGTCCTCAACTTCCTAGCCTCTCAGCTATTCATCTGTTTTCCCAGATTGGGGTGCCGTAATTCCTCAGTGCTTTTAAACGGAATGTTCATAGAAACTATTCATACTAGCCCAACTAATGCTGATCAACAGTAGAATGAAAAAATATGGATTATTATACAGAAGTGAGAATTATTAAACTTCAAGTAAATTCAACACTATGGGTGACTTTCCCAAATATGAGATTGCAGAGTGGTTATACTGTGTCTAGGCAGAATTTTTAATCTCTGTGTACCATAGTTTCTTCATCTATAAAATGATGTTGAGGAATGGTAGCACACCTGAGCGGGTTAAAGTGGAATTTCAGTGAGTCAGCACATACGAAGGAAGGCCTTAGAAGAGTTCCTACTTCATGGTAAGCATTCGGTACATGTAGGCTGTTTTTAGTCTTGCCCTTTCTTTAGTTCATTCCCGATACTACTACCAAAATTACCTTTGCAATATGTGCATTAAAAAATTCATACCATTGTTTGAGTTTCCTGAGATGGAAGGGAAGTTCAAGAGGGCGGGGATATATGTATACCTATGGCTGATTTCCGGAGAAGGCAATGGCACCCCAATCCAGTACTCTTGCCTGGAAAATCCCATGGACGGAGGAGCCTGGTGGGCTGTAGTCCACGGGGTCGCTAAGAGTCAGACACGACTGAGTGACTTCCCTTTCACTTTTCACTTTCTTGCATTGGAGAAGGAAATGGCAACCCGCTCCAGTGTTCTTGCCTGGAGAATCCCAGGGACGGGGAGCCTGGCGGGCTGCCGTCTATGGGGTCGCAAAAAGTCGGACACGACTGAAGTGACGCAGCAGCAGCAGCAGCATGGCAGATTTCATGTTTGACCAAAAACAACAAAATTCTGAAGAGCAGTTATCCTTCAATTAAAAAATAAAGAAAAAAAATTCATGTCTTTGCCCTCCTTAAAATTATTGAACTTTTTAAAAAATTATTCAGGATAAAATCCAAATTCCTTAGAATGACAGGTCATTGCCCACTTTCTGCCTTCTCACAGTACTTTGTTCATCTATTCCAGCCATACCATACTGTGGTGATATCTCAGATTTTCCTCTTAATATCTCAAGAGGTATTTTTTCCTCCACTTAACTTAGACTTTAAAAAGTTGTTGAATGTTCTCTTACTCTTAAATTCTATGAAGCTCAGCTGAAGAGAAAAATCCGCAAAAAATCAAAGTGGCACTTGGGTACCATAGCAAAACGAAGGAAGATCTCACAGGCAAAAGATGACAGCCAAAATGTCACAGGTGACAAAATTGAGAGTGATACAGAGGAAAATCAAGACACAAGTGTAGACCACAATGAGACCGGAAACACAGGGGAGTCTTCAATGGAAGAAAGTGAAAAGCAGCAACATGCCTCTGAAAGCAAAATAGAATGGGAAAATAACAATTCAAGTACTTGTATTGAGAATGAACCTGAAGAATCTGGAAAGACTACAGCATGTACAGAATTGAGGAAAGATAAGATTGCTTGTAATGGAGATGCTTCTAGCTCTCGGATAATAGACATTTTTGATGAAAATGAAGCAAAAGGTAAGTCTCAGTGAAGCAACTTACTAATTTTAAAAGATGGTTCATTCAGGGTTCTTTAATAGTTAATTGCATCTCAGTTTACCTTTTTCCTTGTTTTTTCAGAGTACAAGAGTTAATTAGGGAAGATGGCATTATTTTATTAAATAATAATAAGATTAAATTATTAGTATTAAATAGTAATAAGATATCATTATTTTATTAAATAACAGTAAATGACTGTAGTTAAAAGCACACTATAGTAGGACTTCCTGGTGGTCCAGTGGCTGAAACTGTATTCCCAACTCAGGCAACCCCAGTTTGCTGCCTGGACAGGAAACTGATCGCACATGCCACAGCTAAGACCTGGTGCAGCCAAATAAGTAAACTTTTTTTTTTTAAAGCATAGTATAGCATCAGGCAGACCTGGATTTGAGCCTCAAGTCCACTGCTTAGTAGCTTGTGACCTTGGTTAAGATTCTTGCCCCATCAACCTCAGTTTTCTCATTTGCAAGATTGGGGATAGATAGTGCTGGGTAATAAGATATTCTGAGGATTGAATAAAGTAATCTATCTAAAGCATGTAGCAAAGTGCTTGGCTATACAATTTTTAAAACCTGGCAGGATACCCTCTCATTTTTAAGCAGAATAAGCAGTTTCCTGTGATTTCTTGCTGAGTGATGTGAAACAACTGTTACTCACCCCCATCATTCCTCTATCCCTATTGTAGGTGAAATCCCAGAACATTTATACTGTATTTATTCTAATGGTCCTGCTCCCAAAGATTTTCATTAGAATTGTCTTCTGTCTGCATCTTCTTGAACCTTTGGCATTAGATTTGTTTGGTTTTTGGAAAAGCCAAACATTTAGTCTTACAAAGCAAAAAGAAGGGTAACGAGGTCAAAAATTTGTTTTAGTGAAAAACAAGTATTGGCTAAGTTAATGAGACTGGTTTCCTTCAGTGGCTTATATGCGGAGGTTAATCTTTTTCAAGGACTTCCTTGAAATGAGTTCTAGTGTGTTTGAGTAA